>NC_090259.1:20609149-20650055 GCF_037325665.1 Littorina saxatilis
GCGAAGTATTTGAGGAGTGTAAACAGGGGAGGGGGGGGAGGGTTGGGATGGGAGTCTGCAAATAGCCTTAGATTTCAGGAACAAGGAATCACATAAATAAGGACTTGCAGAGATGGGGCTTTGAATGTGTCAAAAGAGAGAGAAAACAACGCAGTTCTTATTATAACCGAGGCTTTCTTATAACGGAGTATTTCTTTTCCGGAGAATTTTAAATGGAAGAGTTCTTTCTTTTAAGCAATGTTTCTTATAAGCAAGGTTCTTATAAGTGGGTTCGACTGTAATTGATTAAAATGGACGCAGCGGGGAAAAGTGGTGTTCTCTTTCATTTAAAAGAGAATCGATGGATCAACATTATTCATCCTGTGTAGGAACCCTAGCTTACAGATTTGCCCTTTGTGTTGTTTTTTACTTGTATTTCCTGAATCATCCAGGTTTACACACTTGTCTGTTTGGTTCCTGCGCCCTGACAACGACAAACTTCGCCATAAAATATTTAAGCGCCTGTAATATTTAAGATTGTTAGCAGTTTCTTCGTAACCAACTTCTAGGTGCCTCTTTGGACGTCTTACTGTTAGACAAAAACCAGAAAAGGTATTTAAACACCACAGGACAATAAAAGGCAAACCAAGAAAGAAAAGCACAATGTTTATCAGTTACCTCCTCGTTCTTGTCATCGGAGCCGATTCCATCACCAAAGCAGCAAGCACAGCCTTTTGCGAAAGCATGTTCAACCGTTGCCCCCAAGGACTTACACAGACGAACCGCCCTCTGGAGCAGGTCACTGGCCATTCTCACCTTGAGTGTGTGGTCAAGTGCTCCGGACTCGCAGGCTGCGAAGGGGTCAACGTGTGTCCGGGTGAGGTTGAAGGGCAGGTGAGCTGTGTCCTGACGGGGGAGGTTTCAGCTGGACCTTGTGACGGACTGACCGGTGGTTCTGCGTCATCTCTCTGTTATCATGTTCAAAGGGTAAGACAGACAAAACGATGTTTTCAAGTCGGTGGTGTGTTTGTTTGCAATGTCTTGAATTATCTACTTGTCTGTCTACTCGGCAGAATTAAATGTGTGTGTGTGTCTGTGTGTGTCTGTGTGTGTCTGTGTGTGTGTGTGTGCGCGGTGTGTGTGTGTGTGTGTGCGCGCGGTGTGTGTGTGTGTGTGTGTGTGTGTTAGTGTACATATATGTGCGTGTGCCCCACAATTTTTCATCTCCTCTCGCTTTTCTCAATTCGTAAACGTATTCTTCCTCCATTTGATAATGCAGTGAAAGTTGTTTTCGCAAAAAACGAAACGGTAATCCCTTGCAGCATCATGACTCATCGCCCATGACGACGCAGCCTGAAGAGACGTCGACACAGGAGCCAGCCACGACGGAACTGGTGTGCCAAAATGGCGGAACTCCCAACGGAGACAGATGTGACTGCCCTGTTGAATTTGGTGGAAGGACATGCTATAGACACATCAGAGGTAACTTACTGAAGGATAATGTAAAAAACAAGTCGCGTAAGGCGAAAATACAATATTTAGTCAAGTAGCTGCCATTTTTCAGCAAGACAGTATACTCGTAGCATCGTCAGTCCACCGCTCATGGCAAAGGCAGTGAAATTGACAAGAAGAGCGGGGTAGTAGTTGCGCTAAGAAGGATAGCACGCTTTTCTGTACCTCTCTTTGTTTTAACTTTCTGAGCGTGTTTTTAATCCAAACATATCATATCTATATGTTTTTGGAATCAGGAACCGACAAGGAATAAGATGAAAGTGTTTTTAAATTGATTTCGACAATTTAATTTTGATAATAATTTTTATATATTTAATTTTCAGAGCTTGTTTTCAATCCAAATATAACATATTTATATGTTTTTGGAATCAGCAAATGATGGAGAATAAGATCAACGTAAATTTGGATCGTTTTATAAATTTTTTATTTTTTTTACAATTTTCAGATTTTTAATGACCAAAGTCATTAATTAATGTTAAAGCCACCAAGCTGAAATGCAATACAGAACCCCGGGCTTCGTTGAAGATTACTTGACCAAAATTTCAACCAATTTGGTTGAAAAATGAGGGCGTGAAAGTGCCGCCTCAACTTTCACGAAAAGCCGGATATGACGTCATCAAAGACATTTATCAAAAAAATGAAAAAAACGTTCGGGGATTTCATACCCAGGAACTCTCATGTCAAATTTCATAAAGATCGGTCCAGTAGTTTAGTCTGAATCGCTCTACACACACACACACACACGCACACACACACACGCCCACACACACACACACACACACGCACATACACCACGACCCTCGTTTCGATTCCCCCTCGATGTTAAAATATTTAGTCAAAATTTGACTAAATATAAAAATCACACATACCTAAAGTGTGGATGGTTACCTAAGAGGCGGCACTGGGTGTAGTGCCTTTCTAGTGCACTTGCACTACAACAGCACTGGGTGCAGTACTCGCTCCGGCATCGAAGAATTTTGCACTAAAAAATGCACAAAATTTGACCTATTTCGTCGCCTATAGAGGACGGAAAGAATGTCATTTTGAACATTGTTATGACATTCTTTCCGTCAAAAAAGTCAATTTAACGGTGTTAAATGAAGCGAGCATCCACACAATTAGGTTGCCATCCAGAGTTTAGGTTGCCATCCACGTGTGGATAGTTGCCTTATGGTGATTTAGGCAACCAAACCTGTGGAAACATGGGTACACACCTCCCCCACACACACGCACACACACACACACACACTCACACACACACACACACACACACACACACACACACACCTCTCCCACAACCAACACCATCATCATCCTCACCCAATACATTTCTGCTCTGCTTCTTCTTTGACGTCAGCATTTTAGTTCGGCAGTCTATACGTATCAACATTTCATTCACAGCATTCTTGCTTTCGATGACGTACCTGTCGCGGCTTGGTAACCAATATGTAAAGAAAGAAACACAGAAAAAAAAGAAGAGAGAAAAAACAAGTCGCGTAAGGCGAAAATACAACATTTAGTGAGCGGTGAAAGTGAATCCTTGTAGTATATTACATTTCTATTAGTAATAACCGTTTTTTGTTTTAGTGGAGTGACAAGCTAGAAAACGATGTTAAATGTAATGATTATCACAACTTTTTCTGAGATATGGTCATACGTATATAAAGTGAACATGAAACGTCATTATTCTTCTTCAGCGTTCGATGATGGTTGTGTCTATATCCGTGGCCCCGTGGGGTACACAATGTGGGCTGTCTTCTTCTTCTTCGTTCATGGGCTGAAACTCCCACGTTTACTCATGTTTTTGCACGAGTGGGTTTTTACATGTATGACCGTTTTTACCCCGCCATTCAGGCAGCCATACGCCGCTTTCGGGGGAGGCTGTCAGTTTGAGGTCCTTGGTGCTGCCCCACAGCTTGGTGGCCAGCGTTGTCCACGTGGGCCAGACTTGTTTCTTCTCACTGCAGTGGAGTTTGGCAGATCTGCAGGAAGTGCTCCGGTGTCTGGTCCGCCTCTCCACAGTGGCACAGGGCAGCTGTCTGATACCAATAATTATTCTTTTGTAGGTGGCTGTTCAGTCCGCAGTGGCCTGTCCGGAGGCGGAAGACAATGGTCTGCTCGTGACGAGTGAGCCGATGGAGGGCATCTTCGTGTGGATTGTATTCATTATTATGTTCATGGGTTGCTATCCATTTTCCTATTTTTACAGATTGCACCGAGCCATTTGCACGAGGACACACATCAGACGTAATGGGGCAGTACCTCATTCACCCTCAAGGCGCCCCAACTCCCTTCATGGTGAGTCTCGGTGCTCGGTTAATCGTTGGGTGTTTTTCTGGTGTTCATTCCTTTCTCCATTTTATCTTTCTTCGATGTTTTCGCTGGGTTTGTCCTTCCTTTGTTTTTTTCTCATTTCCTTACAGGGCCTACCTCAATTAGTTTTTCGGCTATTAATTGCTTTGATTGTTTGCTTGTTTGTTTGTGTGTTTGTTCTTTCAAATATGGGCATTCCGTTTGGTACTTTTTCCCCTGGCGGCTGCCTTGAATAATACTTCGTTTGTCCTATTTTTTTTTTTTTTTTTTATCTCAGACAGAGTAGGTTTCATGTCTGATGTTCAAAGTGCATTTGTTGATTTAGCATATTAACGCTATACGCTTACTTTGCTATATGCTCCAAAAAGCTAATTACATCATTACAACAGTGTGCGTGTGTGTGTGTGTGTGTGTGTGTGTGTGTGTGTGTGTGTGTGTGTGTGTGTGTGTGTGTGTGTGCGTTAGTTCGTGCGTGCGTGTGTGTGTGTGTGTGTGCGTGCGTGCGTGCGTGCGTGCGTGCGTGCGTGTGCGTGCGTGCGTCTGTCTCTGTGTCTGTCTCTGTGTCTATCTCTTTGTCTGTCTATCTGTCTGTCTGTCTGTGCGGTGTGTTTGTGCGTGGGTGCGTCTGTCTCTGTGTCTATCTCTTTGTCTGTCTGTCTGTCTGTCTGTCTGTCTGTCTGTCTGTACGGTGTGTTTGTGCGTGGGTGCGTGCTTGCATACATGTATCTGTGTTTATTTCTCTGATATTGCAGGTGAGATGCCGTTTCAACAATGACGGAATCACCTACCCACTCCGACGATTCAACGAGGAAAGCTTCTGCCAGGACTTGGCCACATGCACAGTTCACTCCGGCGACAATCTCGAGACAGATCCAAACCCAAGAAACTTCTTCATCGGCCTGGAAAATCTCCATAACCTTTTGAACCAAGCCACGTACGATCTTCACGTGTCTATGATGTTTGCAGATGGCAGTTCAGGCAGCGCCATCTACAGAAACTTCAACATCGGACCCGGCTACACAGATTTCAAAATCTCATTTGACGGATACGATCCAACAAGCGACGCAGACCAAGGCTTTTCGATCGCACTTCCGGTGGTGTTCAGCGCGGACGGAATTGACGTCTACGGCTGCTTCGCGGAGCTAGGCGTGGCGGGTTGGTACGGGACTGACTGCGTAGGGTACAGTATGTTTGCTGACATGGGTCAATTGGTGTGGCCGGTGGGAGGAACTGAGCGTCCAGTTGAACAGCTGGACTTTTTGGTTATTCGCATGTCACCGCTAGACTATGATGAGTAAGTGACCACGGGTGGAATTGAGCCCACTGCTTAAGAAGGCTAAGCAAAGGAGACGGGGTAAAATATAGTCATTAGTGTAGACACCGTAAGCAACAAAAGTATAACTTTTTTTTCTTCTTTTTTTTTTTTTTGGGGGGGGGGGCGGGGTGTTACAGATGAACGCTAAGATAATGGATTCGCGATGCGCACGCGATCGATAGCGCATTCAAGATGTCTACCCGTGTAGTTCCTACCGACTAGCAGTAAATCATACTACCACGCTTATGTTGGACATCTTAAATCACACTCCAAATCACAGTAATCGCGAGACAGGGCTAACCTAACTTGCGTGTGGAACTGACCAAAACAGAACCAAATTTTAAGTATTGCAATTTTCTAATCAATCGACGTGACGGTGACGTGTCTTCAACATTCCCGGACGCTGCAAACCACGACGCCCGAAAGAAATGTCTTTGTACCCAGAAAGTTTCACTGAATCCATATCAATAAAGCTAAATACGATGAATTTCTTCGAGAGGTGCGTGTGCTTTAGGAGTTCAGCAATGACCTGGAGTCGGTTTCATGGACTCGCGGTGGCCACAATGACAGTCGGACCACAACCTCGTCATCCGACTGCGGTTGTCCGAACGCGGTGCTGGGGGAGGGCAGTACAGTAATCGGGAAACTCCCCGTGCGAGGAGGCACTGGCGGCCGACACGAAACCCTATTTCGTCCGATTGCTGCATTTCACGCGTAAACTTTTACATTGAAATTTGAATATAAATCTTACTTGCGTAATTAATCATGTCGTAAAAAGGTCACGTATTGGCATAAGAAACTGTAAGTTTTAAAAAGCAATAAAAGAAATTCTGGAAACCATGGAATATGAACAGTGTGATATGTGTGTGTGTATTTGTGTGTGAGTGTGTGTGTGTGTGTGCGTGTGTGTGTGTGTGTGTGAGTGTGTGTGTGTGTATGTGGGTGTGTGTGTGTGTGTGTGTGTGCGTATGTGTGTGTGTGCGTGTGTATGTGTGTGTGTGTGTATGTATGTGTGTTTGTGTGTGTGTGTGTGTGTGTACGTGTGTGTGTGTGTGTGTGTGTGAGAGAGAGAGTGCGTGCGTGCGTGTGTGCGTGCGTGTGTGCGTACGTGCGTGCGTGCGAGTTGTACCGTTCTTCTTCTTCTACTTGCGTTCGCCGTCACACCATCAGTTTAGTCTGCGAGACGAATGACGTCGTGGCTTGTGTTGTACCGTGATATATGTGTGTTTCTGTCTGTCTGTCTATCTGTCTGTATGTGGTTATTGTGTGAGTGTGTGTGTGTGCGCGTGTGAACTTTTAAACGTTTTGTAATTGTGCTCTTTTCATTACAAACATTTCCTCCTTTCTTCTGAATATAGCATTGGTCGAATCAAAGAGCGGTTCACAAAATGCGTGTTTCCACTGAACGCAGTTAAGCTGTTGACTCAACAAAAATCCATTCTTGAATATCTTTTCCAATTCTTTTCCAATTATTCAAACATTCCGACCTAAGGATCAAAAATGAACGTTTTCGCGGTCGGACCATTATTCTTGTGTTTGCGGGGACCATAAGGAATTGTTTTTCCAATGATCCATACATGCGACACAGTGAAAGTATCCACGCTTTTCTGTTAGGATCGTTCTTCGTATGTGTACATACCCTGGGAAGTCCTTATCTGCATTTCAATTCATAGAATTAAAATGCATTCCCTGAAAAAAAAGTACAAGTAAGGAATAAGAACTTTTTAAACGGCAAAATTGTCTACACTGAAGAGAGTGAGTCTGCAAAAATATTGCTGTCGAAAATTCAGCCATGAAGTTTCCACTTCGTTTAGAAATAACTTAGTAATTGTACGTGAATGCCAGTCGGGGAGAAAAAAAACATAAGAATTTAAGAATTCTGTACGAATCTTTATTTCTACGTAGCAACACACTTGATACAAAGGCTATTTTAACTTTCTGAAAATCCCTGAAAGGACTCAAGTAGATAATTATTCACAGCGAGTTCTTAACTTGTTTGCAACAACAAAACGCAGAGAACAAGCAAAAAGGAAACAAGTAAAATGCGTTTCAAGATGACACCTGCGCCAGAAGAGATTTTCTCTACTCTCATCTTTCTCGCGAGCTGCATAAGCATGGCGAAGTCTTCGCCAGAAGTCATCCGATCCATGCACTATGAAATTTGCCCCAAAGGCTTCATCAGAGAAACCAACCAAAATCTTCAGTCGTTCTTCTCCTTATCTTTCGTGGACTGTGTGGCCAGGTGTTCTGAGCACCCTGGTTGCTATGGGGTCAACGTGTGTCCAGGTGAACGTTCAGAACAGGTGAGGTGCTCACTTACAGGGGAGGTTTTACCTGGGCCGTGTGATGATCTGACTGCTGGTACGTCATCGCCTCAGTGCTTTCATGTCACCAAGGTAAGAGAAGTGTTTAAAAATGGATGAATATTGACATTTCTTCTTCTTATTTTTGTTCTCCTACTTGTTGTTGTTGTTGTTGTTGTTGTTGTTGTTGTTGCTGTTGTTGTTGTTGTTGTTCTTCTTGTTCTTCTTCTTCTTCTTCTTCTTCTTCTTCTTTTTCTTCTTTTTCTTGTTCTCGTTTTGTTGTTGTTGTTGTTGTTGTTGTTGTTGTTGTTGTTGTTGTTGTTGTTGTTGTTGTTCTTGATCTTGTTCTTGTCGTTCTTGTCGTTGTTGTTATTGTTGTTGTTCTTGTTGCTCTTGTTCTTGTTCTTGTCGTTCTTGTCGTTCTTGTTGTTCTTGTTGTTGTTCTTGTTACTCGCTTGCAAAATGCCGGCGAAGTTATGCACTACAAGCGAGTAGCCACACGATCTTTAGATAAGTCCATTATTTGTTTCATAAGTGTTTGTTTGTCTACTTCAAAGACCTTTGTTTAACGTACTAGTAAATGTAACGTTTTGTTTTGTTAATAATAAACGTTCTAGTTATCTACCATTCTTGTTTTAGTTTTATTTTGATTGTTTTGATGGTTATATCATATGGTGGTATATGTAATATAACTTGCGTTTGAAAATGTGCGGAAAATCATTGTTGCTTTGTCGTCATAGGCTGATATGATATAAAACCTTGTTATTTAAATGTGTTGAACTTTTATTTTGATGTATGCAGGATCTCACTTCAAATCAAGTTGTGTGTCAGAATGGCGGAACACCAAATGGGGACAAGTGTGACTGCACCATACATTTTGAAGGAAGAATCTGCAATCGCCTGATTAGAGGTAACAATCATATGCACAACGTTTAGCTAAAATAGAAAGAAAATAAAACAGGAAAACAAATAAAAATCCATTCGTTTATTTGATTATTCATTTTTTATATTTAGTCAAGTTTTGACTAAATATTTTAACATCGAGGGGGAATCGAAACGAGGGTCGTGGTGTATGTGCGTGTGTCTGTGTGTCTGTGTGTCTGTGTGTCTGTGTGTGTGTGTAGACCGATTCAGACTAAACTACTGGACCGATCTTTATGAAATTTGACATGAGAGTTCCTGGGTATGAAATCCCCGAACGTTTTTTTCATTTTTGGGATAAATGTCTTTGATGACGTCATATCCGGCTTTTCGTGAAAGTTGAGGCGGCACTGTCACGCCCTCATTTTTCAACCAAATTGGTTCAAATTTTGGTCAAGTAATCTTCGACGAAGCCCGGGGTTCGGTATTGCATTTCAGCTTGGTGGCTTAAAAATTAATTAATGACTTTGGTCATTAAAAATCGGAAAATTGTAAAAAAAAAAAAAATTTATAAAACGATCCAAATTTACGTTTATCTTATTCTCCATCATTTGCTGATTCCAAAAACATATAAATATGTTATATTCGGATTAAAAACAAGCTCTGAAAATTAAATATATAAAAATTATTATCAAAATTAAATTGTCGAAATCAATTTAAAAATACTTTCATCTTATTCCTTGTCGGTTCCTGATTCCAAAAACATATAGATATGATATGTTTGGATTAAAAACACGCTCAGAAAGTTAAAACAAAGAGAGGTACAGAAAAGCGTGCTATCCTTCTTAGCGCAACTACTACCCCGCTCTTCTTGTCAATTTCACTGCCTTTGCCATGAGCGGTGGCCTGACGTTGCTACGAGTAAAATGGCATTGCGTTCAGTTTCATTCTGTGAGTTCGACAGCTACTTGACTAAATATTGTATTTTCGCCTTACGCGACTTGTTATTCATTATCTTTTTCTCTCTTTTTTTCAGACTGTTCAGAACCGTTTGAGAACGGATACAACACGACTGATTACAACGGTGCGTTCACCATACAACCTATATCTGCTCCAAATCCCTTCACCGTAAGTATCACGAAATGTTTGTCTACAATTGTAATGAAAAAAGAAATTGCAGCTGCAACAACAGCAACAGCAGCAGCAGCAGCAGCAGCAGCATTATCATCGGGAAAAAGAGAGAGAAATGGTGAAATAATTGAATACAAGTCGCGTAAGGCGAAATTACTACATTTAGTCAAGCTGTCGAACTCACGGAATGAAACTGAACGCACTGTATTATTTCACCAAGACAGTACAGCCGCTTCGTCAATCCCCGCGTGAAGGAAATCGCTCACCTTCCACGTGCAAAACGTAGTGATATTGACACGCCAGATTAGTGCAGTAGCGCATTGTGCTAAGCAGGAAAGCGCGCTTTTCTGTATTCTTGTTAACTTTCTGAGCTTGCTTTGAATACAACCTATCATATCTATATGTTTTTGGAATCAGGAAATGATAAAGAATAAGATGAAATCATTTTTGGATCGATTTCTTACATTTTAATCGTAAGACTAATTAATCTATTTTCGTTAATTATGATCACATTTTAAGAGTAAACATGACATATGTATATATTTTTAGATTCAGAATGTGATGAAGAATACGATGCAATTAATTTTAAATCTGTTTGCGAAAAATCGATTTTAATGACAACTTTAATGAGCAAACTCATTACTTAAATGTTAAGCCTCCAAGCTGAAATGCAATACCAAAGTCCGGGCTTCGTCGAAGATTACTTGACCAAAATTTCAATTTGGTTGAAAAATGAGAGCGTGACAGTGCCGCCTCAACTTTCATCAACTTTCATCAAAGACATTTATCAAAAAAATGATAAAAAAACGTCTGGAGGTACCATACTCAGGATCTCTCATCTCAAGTTTCATGAAGATTAGTCCAGTAGTTTTCTCTGAATCGCTCTACACACACAGACACACACACACATACACCACGACCCTCGTCTCGATTCCCCCCTCTACGTTAAAACATTTTAGTCAAAACTTGACTAAATGTAAAAAGGGGCAATTATCATCTTCTTAATCGTGTTGAAGTTTATTAACTGCCGCATTTAATTGTTGCTTCAGTTCATGCATCTGCGGTGACTTCATAGTCTCTCTCTCTTTCACTTCCATTACTCTATATCATCCAAAGCTCGGAAACAGGCGAAAATAACTCCGTCGGTTTTGTATGGGTTGTGGGAGAGTGACCTTTTCCTGCCAAACGACAGACACACAATGAAGGAACCGATCACTAGCGAGGGGTGTGCCGGAATCACGTGATTGATCCCGTCATTGTTTGTCTGCCGTTTTGCAGGAAAAGGTCTTCCACAACCCCTATAAACCCGACGGAGTTATTTACGAAAATGATCTATTCGTAACCACTAGCGCAGGACTACTGTTTTCTGTTCAGCTCCATCCGTGGGGTTTTCTTGTGTTTCTTTCTTTCTTTTTTTCGTCCTTACACCTGTTCCTTGTCCCGTTGTGCTCTCACACCGCCCCGTCCCTGCACTCGCTGCTCCAACCACCTCTGAATTTCGTTCCGCTGCCAGACTTGTCGATTTTACAGACGCTCCAGGGGGGGGGATGTCGGGTCGCTGCGGTAGGCTACCCTCGGAAGATGACACTGCACTTCTGCTGAATCACTTCGACGGTGTTCAGTAGTGGGTCTGTCCCGAGCTAACGGACGCAGCCCACTACCTACTAAGCCCCCTACAAACGACATTGACGTTAAGTCGTCGACCCCCCCAGAACGTCACACGTTGAAGACTGACAGCAGAACTACTATTCAGGGAAGGATCGAACAGGAACACTGAGACCAAGGTCACCATGAGAGCTCCGGGCATGAAGGGCCACAAGAGCAAGGACAATTTATATTTTGGATGATTAATGAGATGAGGATGATTAAAATGATGATGCTTTGGATTTCCAATTTGATTTGAGACTACGTGACAGGGCAGCACTCTACGCTTACTGTCATAGTATAGCCTGGCGTCAACCAGGCCCGAGAACTGCCGCACCTGCGGTGTTGGTCAGGTATACAGAACCTGAGCACCCTCAAAGTCGCATGAATTCGCTAAGTGAATGACACTCGGCTGTGTGATCCCAGCCACAGGAACCATAGCACTTTCACTCTGGGTAGGAGCCGACCGTAGCCCGAAAAACCCACATGACCCTGATGGGATTCGAACCCACGACCTCCCGGCCAGCAGCCCGATGCGCTAACCACTGCGCTACGGGGGCCGGTAGCTCCATCCGTGTTACTTCTAGCTTTCAAGCCGCCGTGTTTACTAGTACCAGTCCCGCAAAATCTTAGCTTCGGTCTTCAGCTGCTTATATGTGACCCTCCACCACGAAATGAGTCGCATGTCAACTCGCGCAGTTCTGCGCTAGGCTTAATATAAGTCTGGGGGGGGGGGGGTCTGGTAACAGTGTGAGGGTCACCTTAGTCACAGGCTTATAAAACGGTTTTCAGCACTGGATAGAACATAAAAAACTCTTTAAGAAAAAGTAAAAATATGAAAATCATGCAAAGGTGACATGCGACTCATTCCGTTGTGGAGGGTCACATATATTTTGTACAAATTAATACACCAACTGACTTGCTTTGTTGTGCGTGAGAGTTAAAAAGCCATTCGTTCATTTGACAAGTAAACCAAATGACGTCAGTGCTGAGATATGCTGTCGATAAATTAATGGAGATATAAGGGGTAGTACAGTCAAGATGATTACTTGGAAATGTGAGATATATAAGAGTTAAAAATATACTGTATCTGTTCTCAGGTTCGGTGTAGGTTTGAATACGGAGGAATAACACTCCCTTTCTGGAGATGGAACACCGTAAACTTCGACAAGGACTGGGCCACACTCAAAGCCGGCTTCGGGGACGACCTCAACATAAACCCTGACTACGAGAACTTCTTCGTGGGCCTGGAGAACCTTCACCACCTCGTCGACCAGGCTGAGTATCAGATGAACATCTTCATGTCACACCCAGACGGTAAGGCTGGTGCCATCTACAACAACTTCAACATCGGGCCGGAATCAACAGATTTCGAGCTCACCTTCGACAGCTTCAACGATCCATCGAGTTATGTTGATGATGGGTTTGCCGTCTCCTCGGGGCCTTGGGTGTTCAGCGCTGCGGATCATGATGTGAACGGGTGTTATGGTCTGAAGGGCAAGGCTGGGTGGTACGGTCCTGGGTGCGAGGGGTATGGAACGTTCTCCTCCGGAGATTTTGACTGGCCGGTGAATGGAGCGACGAAACCGATTGAGTGGATGATGTTCTTTCTGGTGCGCATGTCGCCTTACGATGAGGAATGATGCTCTCTTCTTCATCCCATACGCATCCCGCTCTTTGGGGAATTTAGCATACGGTAAACAAAGATATTGCATAATGCTTAATATTTCGTTTGTAACTGAGTTGAAGTGGTAAATTACAGATACACCAGTGTTCGTATGTAGCGAAGCAATCAAATTATGTACTTTGGTTCAGCATGTAGTCAGGCTTCATGTGTTTAAGACAAATGCCTGTGGAAGAACTTAAATATTATTTTGTGATTCTCTCTCTCTCTCTCTCTCTCTCTCTCTCTCTCTCTCTCTCTCTCTCTCTCTCTCTCTCTCTCTCTCTCTCCCCCTCTCTCTCTCTCTTTCATTATCTGTCTCCGTCTCTCTTTCTCTCTCTCTCTCTCTCTCCCTCTCTCTCTCTCTCTCTCTCTCTCTCTATCTCTCTCCCTCTCTCTCTCCGGCTCTATCTCTCTCTCTCTCTCTCTCTCTCTCTCTCTCTCTCTCTCTCTCTCTCTCTCTCTCTCTCTCTCTCTCTCTCTCTCTCTCTCTCTTTCTCTCTCTCGTTTTCCGCCTTATTTGGTCACCTAATTATGTGATAATTCCAATGACCTGCTTCTATGTAGCATACACCCAACCATACCATAGCACGCAGTTCACCTTGGACAATTTGACATCGCGCGGTAAAAGATTAAAAGGAAAGTTGTTATTCAGCTTTGTAAATTTTTATTCAGCTTTTATGCGTGGGCCTCGCGTAACTGCGCACATGAAACGTCGGCTTTCAACCCCCACGCATTTACAATATCAAAAGCTTTGAAAGAAACTTGCAAGGCGGGATGGGTTAAGTTGAAATAAACGCCTCACTGACTCTGAACACAATAATGATGTGCTCCGTCAATATGAGAGCGTGACTCCAAACAACATTTTAGAAATCTAGTGAGAAATTAAAGGTACTTCACTTCCCGCTTAGATGGTTCGTATCTAATGCGATAAGATACATGATAGATCTGTTTTGGTTCTTATCTAAGGTACGAGCAATGGTGATATTAGCGGTGCAGGTGCGGTCTTATCCACTGGGCCATTGTGCCCGTTTGAACGGATCTTTTCCCCGGAAAGCGACATACGGCTGCCTGAATGGCGGGGTAAAAACGGCCATACCCGTAAAAGATCGTGGGAGTTTCAGCCCATGAACAAAGAAGAAGAAGAAGAAGAAGAAGAAGATTTTTTTTTTTTTTGCTTAACGCCCAGCCGACCACGAAGGGCCATATCAGGGCGGTGCTACTTTGACATTTAACGTGCGCCACACACAAGACAGAAGTCGCAGCACAGTCTCACCCAGTCACATTATTTTGACACCGGACCAACCAGTCCTAGCACTAACCCCATAATGCCAGACCCCAGGCGGAGCAGCCACTAGATTGCCAATTTTAAAGTCTTAGGTATGACCCGGCCGGGGTTCGAACCCACGACCTCCCGATCACGGGGCGGACGCCTTTCCACTTGGCCAACCGTGCCGGTAGAAGAAGAAGAATTGTTGGCAACAAATAACTATCTCTTGGGGGCGAGATCGAAGGCTTACTCTGTCGTGATCAAAGAGAATTCTCAATGCGTCAATATCTGTAGTTTACTCTTCGCTCTTGGCTTTTGTTATTGGAGTACGAACCAATAAAGTATATATCGATCCTTGCTGTGCTGTTCGACAGTCGTGGATCTGCGGAGATAATCGTCACGCTCATAAGATAATTGCCTGTGTCATTTTTTGATGTTTTGAGAAAAACGCAAAAAAACTTCTTTGGTTTCTGAACAATCTGCCTATTTCATTTTAGTTATAAGTTGCAAACTGCCTATTTCGAGCTGCCGGTTACCACGGGATAAACGTGAGATAAAGAGCTGACATCAACATTTCATTTTCAATCAGCAAAACTGCATAACAACCCACAAAGAGAGCTTTTGCATACCTTCACATTCTCAAAACAAGTCTTCCTGTATCATAAAGAAAAAGAGCCTAACTCAAGAAACGAGATCGGCAGTTTTGCTCACGTTACCGTGGCAATGGTTTCCGATGGTCTGGGAGTTTATACTCTCTAACACATGATAGATACCCTTCCAGTCGCTTCCCCTGTAGTTTCACTACAGAAATGCCTAACACTGAGATACGGTATTTTTCTTATGAGCGTGACGAAATATGTCTCTGCTGCCATTGTTGTTCTTGCTTTCAACATTATTATGGGGGCGAGGACGCCCCCATTCTATACGGATAGTTTAGAGGTTGACCATGGGCAGCGCCATTTTGTTGTGAAATACGTCATCAGTTTGTGTACACAGGAAGTTGTGACATCCGTCACCCTATGGGAGGGGTGAAGGCAACATTGTTCATCTGTAGAAAGTTGTGAAATCCGTCACCCTATGGGAGGGGTGACGTCAAAATTGGTCATCACAGAGTTTGTGTAACACAGGAAGTTGTGAAATACGTCACCCTATGGGAGGGGTGACGTCAAAATTGTTCAACAAAAACATGATATGTCGCATTGTGCAGGGTCAACTGCAACAAACTCAAACCGAGCCATTCATACCTAGCTGTATTTGAGTGACTTATATACCCGACATTTTTATTTCTTATTTTTAGCACAGGTGTAGGAAAAATCATGAACCAAAATGTTATTTATTTTCTAATTTAACATTTTTTTTACAAATATGACCATGGTCTTTTAAACATACAGTGACATTAAACATTGTTATGTTAAAAAAAAGAAAAAAGAAAAAAAGCTTTTGTGCACAAATCAGAAAATACATTGTACATTTTACCTACAGGCCAAACAGTGTCTGTTGGTGGCAAAGGGCCCTGCAAGTTGCTATTTTTAGATCGATTAAAAGTTGTCAAGAACAGGCGCTTACATTTGGATGTGTCCACTGATAGTAGGTTTGGTTGTGATCAATCAGAATGATGTAGGAATAAAAATGTATGACAGTTTGGTATGATGACATGTAATTCAAATATGCTGAAATGTAATATTATACATGATATAATATTATTATGGCTGTTGCCATGACCATGAACCCCAAGAAAGGTTTAATGTTATGTAAAATCAAAATACCAAAATCAAGCACCTACTAATCTGATCTACGGTGCGGCTTGGACCTAATATGGATGGACACGCAACTCGCTCAGCCAGCCAGCGCTGCGAGACTTACAGCGGCCAACTTCGCCGCGGCGCGCTCACTGGCTCAGTATTGAACTTGCGTCAAGGCCGATGCGCGTAGATTCCCAGAATGTTTACTTTCGGTTAGATTCTTCGACAGCATTCGCAGAGGTGACTGCCGTATTGTGTACCGCAGTCAGAAGTAATTTATTACTTTTGGGAGTTTAGTAACGTGATATCAGTTTTCAATTGTTCGTTCACTTATATTGCTTTCAGATTTAACACACAAGAAACAGTAGCACGGTTTTCGTTGCGAAAATGTGCATTGGCAGTGCTACGCGATCGAATTGTGTATTATGTACACGCGGTGTTCTTCTGGAAAAGACCGCGTCAGTCGTTCAGCCCGCGAGCGGTGGGATGGGGGGGTTCACATGGTTTGTTTGTTTCAGAACCACACCCATATACACACATTTCACATGTAAACCATTTGTCCGCCCCCTGTCGATATTTATCGACTAAGTTCCTTGTTCCTCCTTGTTGTGCTGTTTGAAATGTACGTGAAAGTTTCAAAATCGAAATACACCAGTGTTCTTATATTGAGAATAAAAACGATTTTTTTTTTCAATTTGTTACTTACCTGTTTGTTTGCTTGCTTGCTCTCTTTCTTTTATCTTTCGTAACTTAGTTTATTTATGTTTTCATTTACAAAATTGCACACACTCACGCACACGCACGCACGCACACACACACATACACACACACACACACACACTCACACACGCACAAACATACACACACACACACAAACACATACACACACGCACGCACACACATATACACACACACAAGCACACACAATCACACAAACAAACTCACTCACAAACACACACACACACACACACACACACACACACACACACACACACACACACACACACACACAATGACGACAACCAAGTGATCGTGGGAGAAATACCTCAGAAAATGGCCCAGCTTAAAACAAAGCAAACAGTTGTTCACATGATTAAAACATTCGGGGAAAGTATCAATGTCATGTTTTTCATGATGCACACAAAACACACTCAGTGTGTAGTTGTGTACGCATAATTATGTGAGTGCATGTCAATCTAATGTCTGTCTGTCTGTCAGATGTGTAAGCCTACGTCTGATTGCATGTTTGTCTGTCCGTCCGTCCGTGTGTCCGTCCGTCCGTACGTCTGTGCGTATGTTTGTGTTTATAAGTAACCGTGACTGCACGCGTCTGCGTGCGTTTGTGTGTGCAATGCGTGTGTGTGTATATGTGTGTGTGTGTGTGTGTGTGTGTGTGTGTGTGTGTGTGTGTGTGTGTGTGTGTGTGTGTGTGTGTGTGTGTGTGTGTGTCGTGCAAGATCCAATTTTTATTTTCTGACCTCCAAAGAAAAATACCAGAAAAGAAAACAAGTCGCGTAAGGCGAAATGACTACATTTAGTCAAGCTGTGGAACTCACAGAATGAAAAATGAAGGTGTGACAGTGTCGCCTCAACTTTTACAAAAAGCCGGATATGACGTCATAAAAGACATTTATCGAAAAAATGAAAAAAACACCACGACCCTTGTCTCAATTCCCCCTCTATGTTAAAACATTTAGTCAAAACTTGACTAAATGTAAAAAGGACGTAATACAAAAGTGGGTTTTTTCACGTGTACTATATATGAACCAAACAAGCAAAAATAATGATTACAACCCGATCTTCAGTGTCGCGCAGTTAAGACAACAAACCGCAGACCATTCGGTCATGTTATCTGCTGACACTAAAACGCAGTAAATGTCTGAACATGTAACAGGGTCACATGAGTAAAGATATTGCTCAATGTGACACACGATGTGAAAAAGTCAATAGAAGAAGCTTAAATTCTTTGTTGAAATAAAATATATGTATAGACTAAACATAATACTTGTTTCTTGTCACATTTTTTAAGTTTGGTAAGTGTGAGCTCTGGATTTGTTAATGCACAGCGATTACAAACAAACTTCTTGACGGCTGTTACTGAAAATTTACATTTGAAGTCTTGAAATTGACATTGGATTGATGATATACAAATGGTTTCAATGTTTGTTTGTTTTTAATCAATGCTATTTCTTGAATCCAGGAATCCATATATAGAAGTAGTGTTTGAATTTCAAAAACATGCACTTAAGAATAATTAAAATTCGTGCAATGCACACATTGCATTTTAAAAAAGAGCAATGTTCCTGTGACCTTCGTACGCCTGTGTTATTATCAAGACCCACTGCGGGTTTTCCTGAATCTCATATGGTCTTTGAAGAGGTGTCCCACTAACTAGCCTGAATTGTATCGTGTCAGAACACAACACACACATGCATACAATCTGTGTCGCTGCGACCCTTCCTCGCAGTATTACACACTCATTCGGCTTCAACCAGCAAACCCGTCGCTATATTCAACTCGTAGCCTGGAAGCGAGGGGGTTGAAGGTAATGTGGTTTTGTTTTGGTTCGTGATATTGTGTGTGTGTGTGTGTGTGTGTGTGTGTGTGTGTGTAGGTGGTTTTACCGACAAATGGGGACGATTGTCACTGGAGAGCAGTCAAATGGGGACGCTTCCGACAAACGGAGACGTCCCCATTTGTCGGCCCGTGCGACCCCATTTGACTGGATTTGAGCAGATTGAGCGACCCCATTTGACTGCTTCCTAGCATCCCTGTGGACAAACGGACTGGATTTTCACACAGATTCATACACAGATTTTAGCTCTGCACTTTGTGGTCTGCTCAACTAAACCATGTGATTTTTATCATGTGACTTCAAATGACTTTACAGTAACTGCTTTCATCAGAATTCAGTTTCTATTCAAATGCAGTCAAACTAAAACATTTATTTGAATTAAAGAAAAACAAAAGTTATTGCATTTAATATATTTTATTGAGAGTATTTTGAAAGAGTTCTGATTATTTGATCACGGTTTTTGTTGTTGTATTAAAACAAAAACAAACACAGAAACATATACATTCCTGTAAAAAAAAAAAATGATTACAATTATTTTGTTATGAGATTTATTTTAGGTTAATTCGAAGTGTTGTGTCTCATTATTACATCTTTTTTGTCGTGTTTATTGCAATTTTTATTTATTTTATTCATGTAACCCTAGGGGTTTTTTGAAATCAATATTGACTTGACTTGACTTATTGCGAAGTATGAACCGCGTAGGTGCTTTCTTGTTACTTTTAATTTAATAAATGTCATAATACTACCAAGATAAAGAGAGATGTACGGAGGAAGGGAGATAAATGGGGAGGAAGAGAGATATATAGGAATGGACTGAGTGAAAGGGATGGAGAGAGAAGGAGAAAAGAAGGGAGGGAGAGAGAGAGAGAGAGGGGGGGGGGGGAAGATTTGGTGGGATTGAGGGAGGGAAAGAAGAAGAAAGAGAGAGAGAGTGTGGAAGGGAGGGAGGGAGGAAGAGAGGGAGGGAGGGAAAGAAATAGTGGGGTGGAATGAATGAGAGGGGGGAGAGAGTGAGAGGTACGGAGGAAGGGAGAAAGAGAGAGGGAGCAAAGGAGGGAGGGAGAGAGAGAGGTAAGGAGGGAGAGAGAGAGGGAGCAAAGGAGGGAGGGAGAGAGAGAGGTACGGAGGAAGGGAGGGAGAGAGAGAGGGAGCAAAGGAGGGAGGGAGAGAGAGGGAGCACAGGAGGGAGTGAGAGAGAGAGGTACGGAGGGAGGGAGAGAGAGAGAGAGAGGGAGCAAAGGAGGGAGGGAGAGAGATAGGTAAGGAGGGTGAGAGAAAGAGAGGGAGCAAATGAGGGAGGGAGAGAGAGAGATACGGAGGGAGGGAGAAAGAGAGAGGGAGCAAAGGAGGTAGGGGGAGAGAGAGGTAAGGAGGGAGAGAGAGAGGGAGCAAAGGAGGGAGGGAGAGAGAGAGGTACGGAGGAAGGGAGGGAGAGAGAAAGGTACGGAGGAAGGGAGGGAGAGAGAGAGGTACGGATGAAGGGAGGGAGAGAGAGAGGTACGGATGAAGGAAGGGAGAGAGAGAGGTACGGAGAAAGAGAGTGAGAGAGAGATAGAGGGAGCAAAGGAGGGAGGGAGAGAGAGAGGTATGCCGGAAGGGAGACAGAGAGAGGGGGCAAAGAAGGGAGGGAGAGAGGTACGGAGGAAGGGAGAGAGAGAGAGGGAGCAAAGGAGGGAGGGAGATAGAGAGGTATGGAGGAAGGGAGAGAGAGGCAGCAAAGGAGGGAGGGAGAGAGAGAGAAGTACGGAGGGAGGGAGAGAGAGAGGGAGCAAAGGACAGACAGATAGAGAGAGAGGTAAGGAGGGAGGGAGAGAGAGATGGAGCAAAGAAGGGAGGTAGAGAGAGAGTTACGGAGGGAGGAAGAGAGAGAGAGGCAGCAAAGGAGGGAGGGAGAGAGAGAGGTAAGGAGGGAGGGAGAAAGAGAAGGAGCAAAGGAGGGAGGAAGAGAGAGAGGTACGGAGGGAGGAAGAGAGAGAGGTACGGAGGGAGGGAGAGAGAGAGAGAGAGGGAGCAAAGGAGGGAGGGAGAGAGATAGGTAAGGAGGGAGGGAGAGAGAGAGGGAGCAAAAGAGGGAGGGAGAGAGAGGTACGGAGGAAGGGAGAGAGAGAGAGAGGGAGCAAAAGAGGGAGGGAGAGAGAGAGAGAGGTACGGAGGAAGGGAGAGAGAGAGAGGGAGCAAAAGAGGGAGAGAGAGGTAAGAAGGAAGGGAGAAAGAGAGAGGGAGCAAAGGAGGGAGGGAGAGAGAGAGGTAAGGAGGGAGAGAGAGAGGTAAGGAGGGAGAGAGAGAGGGAGCAAAGGAGGGAGGTAGAGCGAGAGGTACGGAGGAAGGGAGGGAGAGAGAGAGAGGGAGCACAGGAGGGAGTGAGAGAGAGAGGCAGGGAGGGAGAGAGGGAGACAGAGGGAGCAAAGGAGGGAGGGAGAGAGAGATAGGTAAGGAGGGTGAGAGAAAGAGAGGGAGCAAAGGAGGGAGGGAGAGAGAGATAGGTAAGGAGGGTGAGAGAAAGAGAGGGAGCAAAGGAGGGAGTGAGCGAGAGAGATACGGACGGAGGGAGAAAGAGAGAGGAAGCAAAGGAGGGAGGGAGAGAGAGAGGTAAGGAGGGAGAGAGAGAGGTACGGAGGAAGGGAGGGAGAGAGAGAGAGAGGTAGAGAGTAAGGGAGGGAGAGAGAGAGGTACGGAGAAAGAGAGTGAGAGAGAGATAGAGGGAGCAAAGGAGGGAGGGAGAGAGAGAGGTATGGAGGAAGGGAGAGAGAGAGAGGGGGCAAAGATGGAGGGAGAGAGAGAGGTACGGAGGAAGGGAGAGAGAGAGAGGGAGCAAAGGAGGGAGGGAGATAGAGAGGTATGGAGGAAAGGAGAGAGAGGGAGCACAGGAGGGAGGGAAAGAGAGAGGTATGGATGAAGGGAGAGAGAGAGGGAGCAAATGAGGGAGAGAGAGAGGTACGGAGGAAGGGAAAGAGAGAGTGAGCAAAGGAGAGAGGGAGAGAAAGGTACGGAGGAAGGAAGAGAGAGAGAGAGAGGGAGCAAAGGAGAGAGGGAGAGAGAGAGATACGGAGGAAGGGAGGGAGAGAGAGAGGTACGGAGGAATGGAGGGAGAGAGAGAGGTACGGATAAAGGGAGGGAGAGAGAGAGGGAGCAAAGGAGGGAGAGAGAGAGAGAGGTACGGAGGAAGGGAGGGAGAGAGAGGGAGCAAAGGAGGGAGGGAGAGAGAGTGGTACAGAGGGAGGGAGGGAGAGAGAGAGGTACGGAGAAAGGGAGGGAGAGAGGTACGGAGGAAGGGTGAGAGAGAAAGAGGGAGCAAAGGAGGGAGGAAGAGAGAGAGGTACGGAGAAAGGGAGGGAGAGAGGTACGGAGGAAGGGAGAGAGAAAGAGAGGGAGCAAAGGAGGGATCGAGAGAGAGAGAGGTACGGAGAAAGGGAGGGAGAGAGGTACGAAGGAAGGGAGGGAGAGAGAGAGGGAGCAAAGGAAGGAGGGAAAGAGAGAGGTACGGAGGAAGGGAGGGAGAGAGAGAGAGGTACGGAGAAAGGGAGGGAGAGAGACAGGTACGGAGGAAGGAAAGGAGAGAAAGAGGTACGCAAAAACGGAGGGAGAGAGAGAGAGGGAGCAAAGGAGGGAGGGAGAGAGAGGGAGCAAAGGAGGGAGGGAGAAAGAAAGGTACGGAGGAAGGGAGGGAGAGAGAGAGAGCAAAGGAGGGAGGGAGAGAGAGAGGTATGGAGGAAGGGAGAGAGAGAGAGGGAGCAAAGGAGGGAGGGAGAGAGAGAGGTACGGAGGAAGGGAGAGAGAGAGGGAGCAAAGGAGGGAGGGAGAGAAAGGGGTATGGAGGAAGGGAGAGAGAGAGAGTGAGCAAAGGAGGGAGGGAGAGAGAGAGGTACGGAGGAAGAGAGAGAGAGAGAGGGAGCAAAGGAGAGAGGGAGAGAAAGGTACGGAGGAAGGAAGAGAGAGAGAGGGAGCAAAGGAGGGAGGGAGAGAGAGGTATGGAGGAAGGGAGAGAGAGAGAAAGGGAGCAAAGGAGGGAGGGAGAGAGAGAGAGATACGGAGGAAGGGAGGGAGAGAGAGAGGTATGGAGGAAGGGAGGGAGAGAGAGAGGCACGGATAAAGGGAGGGAGAGAGAGAGGGAGCAAAGGAGGGAGGGAGAGAGAGAGGTACGGAGGAGGGAGGGACAGAGAGGGAGCAAAGGAGGGAGGGAGAGAGAGGTATGGAGGAAGGGAGAGAGAGAGAGAGGTATGGAGGAAGGGAGGGAGGGAGAGAGGGGTATGGAGGAAGGGAGAGAGAGGGAGCAGCAAAGGAAGAGGGAGAGAGAGAGGTACGGAGGAAGGGAGAGAGAGAGAGGGAGCAAAGGAGGGAGGGAGAGAGAGGGAGCACAGGAAGGGGGGAGAGAGAGGGGAATGGAGGAAGGGAGAGAGAGTCAGAGAGAGGGAGAAAAGGAGGGAGGGAGAGAGAGAGGTACGGTGGAAGGGAGAGAGAGAGAGGAAGCAAATAAGGGAGGGAGAGAGAGAGGTATGGAGGAAGGGAGAGTGAGCAAAGGAGGGAGGGAGAGAGAGGGAGCAAAGGAGGGAGGGAGAGAGAGAGGTACGGAGGAAGAGAGGGAGAGATAGAGGTACGGAGGAAGGGAGGGAGATAGAGAGGTACGGAGGAAGGGAGGGAGAGAGAGAGGTACTGAGAAAGAGAGGGAGAGAGAGAGAGGGAGCAAAGGAGGAAGGGGGAGAGAGGGAGCAAAGGAGGAAGAGAGAGAGGTATGGAGGAAGGGAGAGAGAGGGAGCAAATGAAGGAGGGAGGGAGAGGGAGCAAAGGAGGGAGGGAGAGAGAGAGAGGTACGGAGGAAGGGAGAGAGAGGTACGGAGAGAGGGATGGAGAGAGAGAGAGGGAGCAAAGGAGGGAGGGAGAGAGAGAGAGGTACGGAGGAAGGGAGGGAGAGAGAGGGAGCACATAAGGGAGGGAGAGAGAGAGAGGGAGAGAGAGCGAGAGACAGACAGACAGACAGACAGACAGACAGACAGACAGACAGACAGTTTTCACGCAAAAATGTTGTAAGGGTTGTGGCGTGGTGGAAAGGCGTTTACCTCCGAAGCCGGTTTTTCTTCACTACGCAGAAGACAGAAACTGCAGAGCCGCTCTTCACTAAACTTTAAGTCTCTGTCTGACTGTTTGTAAACCAAATGTGGCTCTGATTGTATAACTTTTAACATCATTGGGATGAAATAAACACTCGATTTTATCGTCCCATCCCCCCAGATTACGTATGTGGACCCCACTTATACCAAGGTGATACAAAGTACTCAATTTTATCCAATCTTAACAGATATTTTTAAATATCTTATCACCCCCACTCCCGTCATCCTTCTGTTTTTAACCAGCTCCCGATTTTTTTTTTACATTTAAAAATTTTTTTTTTAACTATCGTATAAACCAATAATAGGCAATTTAGACCTTAATTTAAGCCCCTTAATTTTCGTTCGTTCGGTGCTTTTTTTCCTATAACCCAGATCATGTTCTTAAAAGGCTAACAATACATGCCTATGGGACATGAATATATTTTGTCTGGTCGTAAGGAGTTTGAGATGAAAAGTGTTGTTTGACGCCAGCGCGGTAAAACTAGTATAGACATGTCCCTGTGTGTTACGATGACATCAGAGTTTAAACTGTTCTTTTTCTAAATTATTGTGGTTATCATTCTTAATTAGCGAGCCAATCCATCAGAGAAAAATGAAAAAAAAGAAGTCATTTTCTCATGTCTCAAGGGAAAACCAGTGCCTTGCCTGTCTAAAATCACCTCCCGTTTGAGGAATTTTGCAGCCAGCGCAGTTACTTACAAGATATATTAACGTCCTACAGGCATAGATTGTTGGCCTCGGACAGGACTGGGGTAATATGATAAAAAAAAAGATAGAGGAGGAAAAGAAAAGGGCAAGATCAAGCAAGCCCGACCGTGATAGGACCCAGGACCCACTCTCCATGAGTACGGGAGGGGGGGGGGGGGGGCAATAAGAGATATATGTTAAGGTCCTTGTAAGAGGAGTATTCATAATATTTCCTTTATATACGTTGACTTCCTAAGGGAAGGACCATTAAAAACATGGACTTTAATTCAATTATAGTTTCGTTAAAAAATGATAAAACTCGGGACCACCTGTTAAAAGGTTTAAAAGTGACAACATTGTAAGAAAAAATATAAAGAACATGCGCAAACACGTAATACTGACCTATAGGGAAGTAAAATTGAGAGAAAACAGCTATCCTCTCGTTAATGTAAACATGTTTTAATGTAGAGACCAAAGAGCAATGTACTTACGTTAAAATGACGAACACGGAACGAATAACAGCGACGTTTCGACCTAAGGGTCTTCTTCAGGCACAAAAACACAAAAATACACACACAAAAAAGAAGAAGAAAGACGATAGATCAAACGAAGAGAAGAATAACTGACAAAACAACTGCACTGCACAAACCAACAAATGACAAAGACTTTGTCATTTGTTGGTTTGTGCAGTGCAGTTGTTTTGTCAGTTATTCTTCTCTTCGTTTGTTCTATCGTCTTTCTTCTTCTTTTTTGTGTGACTTTGTCATTTGTTGGTTTGTGCAGTGCAGTTGTTTTGTCAGTTATTCTTCTCTTCATTTGTTCTATCGTCTTTCTTCTTCTTTTTTGTGTGACTTTATCATTTGTTGGTTTGTGCAGTGCAGTTGTTTTGTCAGTTATTCTTCTCTTCATTTGTTCTATCGTCTTTCTTCTTCTTTTTTGTGTGACTTTGTCATTTGTTGGTTTGTGCAGTGCAGTTGTTTTGTCAGTTATTCTTCTCTTCATTTGTTCTATCGTCTTTCTTCTTCTTTTTTGTGTGTGTATTTTTGTGTTTTTGTGCCTGAAGAAGACCCTTAGGTCGAAACGTCGCTGTTATTCGTTCCGTGTTCGTCATTTTAACGTGAGTACATTGCTTTTTGGTCTCTGTATTGTTCCCTCTCACGTGCAGTCGCCATTGTTTAATACATGTTTTAATGTGTTTTGTATAATCCGGAAGCAGGAGTTTAAAACCTATATATATATTAAGGGAAAAGTCTGGGTTGTGGCACTCGATCACTAGGTGGGGCACTGCCCTTCGCTCCCTGTTACCCGAGTCCCAATCCTCGTGGTAAGGCGTCCGCCCCGTGATCGGGAGGTCGTGGGTTCGAACCCCGGCCGGGTCATACCTAAGACTTTAAAATTGGCAATCTAGTGGCTGCTCCGCCTGGCGTCTGGCATTATGGGGTTAGTGCTGGACTGGTTGGTCAGGTATCAGAATAATGTGACTGGGTGAGACATGAAGCCTGTGCTGCGATTTCTGTCTTGTGTGTGGCGCACGTTATATGTCAAAAGCAGCACCGCCCTGATATGGCCCTTCGTGGTCGGCTGGGCGTTAAGCAAACAAACAAACAAACCCGAGTGCCAACAACAATAGGATGAGCATCAGAAGTGAAGATAAAGAGGGAATTTTTTTCTCTGAGCGCGCGCCAGCAAGCAGGATGTCTCAGCACTGAAGCGGTAATAGTATGATCTAATTACAGGCGATGGGTTTATGGGTCACGTGATTATATATATGAAGTCTTATATCGCGCGCGTATCTCCAGACTCGGACTCAAGGCGCAGGGATCTATTTATGCCGTGTGAGATGGAATTATTTACACAATACATCACGCATTCACATCGACCAGCAGATCGCAGCCATTTCGGCGCATATCCTACTTTTCACGGCCTATTATTCCAAGTCACACGGGTATTTTGGTGGACATTGTTTTATCTATGCCTATACAATTTTGCCAGGAAAGACCCTTTTGTCAATCGTGGGATCTTTAACGTGCACACCCCAATGTAGTGTACACGAAGGGACCTCGGTTTTTCGTCTCATCCGAAAGACTAGCACTTGAACCCACCACCTAGGTTAGGAAAGGGGGGAGAAAATTGCTAACGCCCTGACCCAGGGTCGAACTCGCAACCTCTCGCTTCCGAGCGCAAGTGCGTTACCACTCGGCCACCCAGTCCACGTGATGTGGGGGCGGACCCAAACATTGGTTGATACTTACTGTGTTGACATTAGTTCATTGGCCCCGCCCCAACATCATATGACTTACTAATCCATGGGCTATCATTGGTTCATGTTTTTGGCGCTAAACTATCTGACAGGTAAAGAACTATTTTGATGTGACACGTTATTACTTGGTGCAAATACGCGCAGTGTTTAAAACCACTTGGCGGACAGAACTGTGCATTCTCACAATTCGACACTTACTACATCCATAATAACCACACCGTTGATCAATCGCTGAGAAATGGCACAAATGACAGTTGGGGAAAACATTCAGAAGTTGGAATGATCTTACCGAACGGCTGGCAGACTTTTTCAGAAAGAACGATTTGGTGTACGTGGTCAAATACAGTCGTGCTGTTCAACTTGCGAACAAGAATTCAAAACAGCCTTTTCCAGACGAACTGAAGTATGCATACGCAAAACTTGTGTGCAAGTACTCAGGAAAAGGACGACTCACAGGCCGAGGTGCGAAGAGGAGCAATGGGTAAGCGGATTAATATTTAGTTGCTATACTTCTTATGCGTCCTTGTCACAGATAGTAACTCGTATGAATGTTTAATTTTAATATTATTATCATTTTTTTTTTTTTTAGGTTTACAATGTTTCAACATTCATTCCAGTATCGACTGACATTTTAACGAGTGCAAAAAGTCTGTCTGTCTGTCTGTCTGTCTGTCTGTCTGTCTGTCTGTCTGTCTGTCTGTCTGTCTGTCTGTCTGTCTGTCTGTCTGTCTGTCTCTCTCTCTCTCTCTCTCTCTCTCTCTCTCTCTCTCTCTCTCTCTCTCTCTGCGCGCACTTCTTCTTCTTCTTCTTTGTCGGACAGATTTTTCACACAAATGACCAGGAAACCAGATTACGTAAGCCGTGTCAGCTGTACCCTTTGTAAAAGTCAGCGTAGCTCGAGAACGGCATTGAAGTATTTTCGGTGTTCTTTACCTTGCCCAGGAAGCAGCGCACACTCGAGTCAAGGACGTCGTAAAATGGCCCTCGGTCAAGTTTTCACCGAGAACCATTTTATGATGTCCTTAACAATTATGTGTTAGTCGGCTTAGAATATGCGCGCAGGTTTCAAAGTTTTGATCCATTCGATTATCTCAACAGACATCCTTTGATTGTAAAGTTGAATGCGGGCACATGATGGTTGAAAATACTTAACTTGAAAGTTTCCCGCTGTGGTAGATTTTTAGGATGGTTGTCACACAGGCAGCGACGGCTTTACTGGTCGGACCCAGTTGTGCGTTACCTCGCTTTTGCCTTTAATGACTGACTGACTGGCTGACTTTGGGGATTAACGTCCTCTTAGGTAACTAGGATCTATTTGGGAAAATTTACTGTGATACTGTAAGAGGAGCAAGAAAAGAAAAGAAAAAATATTTTTAAAAAAAATAGGGGATGAGGGGGGGGGGGGTAGATGGGGGGAGGGATGAGACCATGGAACTAGTTTTTAGAAGTTATGCAATAAAACATTTAAACATTGTAGGCTCAGACCACTTCGCCGTATTTAATCTTAGACACTGTACGTTATTAGACGCGAAAGTGCAATACTTAATGATCCGCTCAAAGCACTGTTGAAGCAACAATTTGTCTTTTGGTCGCAGATAAGGACATACTCTATCAAAACATGTGAATATACGTCTCAAGCATGACTAAACGCCCCGAAGGGCTCCGTCTAGTAACTCTATTTTTGATATCGTTTTTTAAATGTCAGCAATTTGCAATGAGGTCACCCATCATAAAATAAGGTTATTAATTATTTCCATACGCCATCTAAGTGAAACGGAGGCATTTTGTATCGCTGATTTTATTTACAAACTGCTCTTGCAGCGGATCATTTGATCGGAACTAAATAAGTAAAGTGAAAATAGGTAAATAAATATATAGATGGATAAATCAGAAAACAAGATTGCAAAACATAAACACGTTCATAAAACATGTTAGTTTCCACTATTGCCGTAAACAAGTTTTCTGCAAAAACATTGAAAGTCAAATACTGTTTTCGCCTCTGTTTCTTCTTGTTGATTTTTTACATTAATTTTAGTCAAGTCTTGTAGATTTTATCTTTGAAATATTTGCTTTGTGTTTCGTAACAGAATTAACTATGGTATTGTGTTGCTTAGTACTTGATGCATGAATTGGCGTCTCGCAGAATTAAACGCCGCTGAGGAAGGCCTGGCAACAGGTCGAAAATTTGGGCTGCCACTTGAAATTCTTTGTTAGGCTTTTCTTTTCCTTGATTGTGTTGACATCTCTCTCTCTCTCTCTCTCTCTCTCTCTCTCTCTCTCTCTCTCTCTCTCTCTCTCTCTCTCTCTCTCTCTCTTTCTCTGTGTATGTGTGTGTGTGTCTCTCTCTCTATCTCTCTCTCTTTCTCTCTCTCCCCCCTCTCTCTCTATTTTCTCTCTCTCTCTTTCTCTCTCTCTCAGTCACTCTCTCTCTCTCTCTCTCTCTCTCTCTCTCTCTCTCTCTCTCTCTCTCTTTCCCTGCCTCACAAACACAAATACACACGCAAAGCAGCAGGCCGGGATGCGGCAAATTGGGTAAGGCAGACTGGGATACGGCAAGTTGGGAGAGGCAGGATGGGATGCCGCCAACGCATCTAGCGGTGCAAATTCTACAGGGGGGGGGGGGGGGGCGTTCTTTTAAATCAAGTTTTGCCCAGTTTTGATTTTGCCGGTTTTGGTAATCCTACATTCCTCCGTGCGACAGCGGACTAAATGCGCATTTAAAACTATTTAGATGTTTTGACTTGGAGCGAAATAAATTAAAACATCTTGTTCGTTGTGCTTTTGTTTTAAATTAAAGCGTATTCCATTTCTAAATTAAATATCACTTGCCTGTTAACTCTTTATTGTTGTTGCAATAGTTGTATATACTTGGAAGAAAAAAAAGGCCTACAACGAGACAGTTATGGTAGTCTGATTTAGACCACCCAGATACGGTATTTGCAAAATATTTATCTCTTTTATATTATTTTTCAAAATTGTTGTTTATGAAATCAAAAAATCACATCGAAAAATGTCACTATTCGATGTTCCCTCACTTAATCTGGATGTGAAGGGCTTTCTTGAAGCAGACACCGGCGCTTGCTAAACGATTGCCGCTTAAGCGGAGGGGAGTCAAGCGTGATTAAGTGCCTGGCCTGCCAATTGACACCTACCGGCGAAAACACATAATAGGCCACAGTTTCTCTATTTTTCACATAACGTTTCACTCTTAAAGTTTTTAACAAAAGGTGGTCCTTAGTTTTAACATCTTTTTTGAAATAATATATGAATTAAAGATTATGCTTTTAATGGACACATTTTTCACACACATGACCAGGAAACCGGATTACGTAAGCCGTGTCAGCTGCAACCTTTGTAAAAGTCAACGTAACTCGAGGACGGCATTGAAGTACTTTCGGTGTTCTTTACATTGTCCAAGAAGCAACGCACATGAGTATACTTGACACACTCGGGTTGTGCTTGGTTTGGCCATTAACACTATCTAGTCAAGGACGTCGTAAAATGGCCCTCGGTCAAGTTTTCACCGAGAACCATTTTATGATGTCCTTGACTATTATGTGTTAGTCGGCTTAGAATATGCGCGCAGGTTTGAAAGTTTTGAACCATTCGATTATCTCAACAGACATCCTTTGATGTAGTGGAGTAGTGGTAGGTGTCACGAAATGGGATATAAGTCTGTGATAAAGGTGATGTTTATTATTATGAAAATGTTCGTGCAACCCACGCGCTTTTTCACGCTAGAAGCCAACAAAAAAGTTTATTTCATGTTGATTAATCACATTACTTATGAAAGTCTTATGTTTTCTCGTGCGCACGTGTGCGTGTGTGTGTGTGGGAAAATATTAAACAGCTGTGCTTTCATGTTACCATTCAGAGAGTGCTTTGATCATAATTAAGCTTTAAGCCCGCGTGAGAAACAGACGATACTTCTGCACGTATGGTTTGATATCTGCCGGGAACATTTTTTATGACTTGTATAATTTGACTGATTAGGCAAAGGGATTACACGAAACCGACTCAAGCCTTGTTGAATGTCAAAGAATTCAAGCATGCCGAAGTGTCTGTTCGGGCCTGAGGAAAAGCACCTTCGGTAACCGTTTCATGTCCAATCCTAAAACGTGTATGGGAATACTTTAAGCATAACATTCGGGTGGTTTTTTTCCGAATAGAAAATATATAATACATCCATGCGATTTTATGGAATAACTCTGTTAAGTGTTTTTGTTATTGTTGCCAGAACAGCATGATCATATTCTGTAAGATAAAATCGGTTATTGTCAGTTTGTTTGTTTCCTTTTGTACACAGCGAAAACAAAATCGAATAGAAATTATACATCCATGCATTTTTCATGGAATAACTCCCTGAAGTGGTGTTGTTGTTGTTGTTGTTGTTGTTGTTGTTGTTGTTGTTGTTGTTGTTGTTGTTGTTGTTGTTGTTGTTGTTGTTGTTGTTGTTGTTGTTGCGAGAACAGCATGATAATATTCTGTGAGATAAAATCGGCTTTTGTTAGTTTGTTTTATTTTGTACAATAAAGATATTAAACATTTTTCGCCAAGATTTCATGGTCTCGCCTAGGTGACAATGGCCGCAAGCATAAACGTTGTTTTGACCACGAGTTGAATGTATGTAAATTTCTATTTGTGTCCCCAGAATAAGATTCTATTTGGGACATGAGGTGGTTGTACGCTAAGAAAAAGCTGGGTGTGTGGGGGTGGGGCCGGGAGGATGACGGGAGTGGGGCTGTACAAGTTAAAAGTTGCGTTGATAAAAGTTATAAGCGTTTTGTATTGGGCGTTGAGAATCATCCAATACAATTGACACTGGACATTTGAAGACGCAACAGTGGTCGACACGGGGAGCATCATAAACACCGCCCAATTGGATTGCATGACTTGACCGTCCTGCAGTGATGTCGTTCTCGTCGGCTATTGGTCAGTGGATTTTGAGAGCGCACGTGCCGGACAATTAAGGTGTTCATATGATTGGTTAATACACTGACACGGTTCTCACCCCTTTGAGAGGTCGTGGCCTACATAAAGTTAGTTCGTTTCGCAAATTAGCAAAAGTCCTCAAAAAAGTCGATAGTCACAGAGACTCTGTGTTAAGAGATAAGAGATAAGATTTTATATAGTCCATGAGGGTAACCTCACAGAAATTCGGGCTGCTTTCTCCCTGGGGAAAGCGAGCTGCCATACAGTATACGGCGCTACCCATTTTTTTTCCCCTGCATGCGTGTATTCATGTTTCCAAGCCCTGAGACTTAATGCCGTGTGAGATGGAATTTTTTTACACTTTATTTCAAGTCACACGGGTATTTGGTGGACATTTTTATCTATGCCTATACAATTTTGCCAGGAAAGACCCTTTTGTCAATCGTGGGATCTTTAACGTGCACACCCCAATGTAGTGTACACGAAGGGACCTCGGTTTTTCGTCTCATCCGAAAGACTAGCACTTGAACCCACCACCTAGGTTAGGAAAGGGGGGAGAAAATTGCGGCCTGACCCAGGCCTGAACACGCAACCTCTCGCTTCCGAGCGCAAGTTCATAACAACCCAAGAACCAGAAGAAAAAGACCTGAGAGGCTACCTGGAGCTCTGCCTCACCTCTATGGTGACTGCTAGGCAGAAGCAGAGCCCCGAGGCTCTCATCAACTTATTAACGGATACCTCTGTTTTGTGACAAAAAATAAAGTGTCCGTCCCTAAACCAGACACCTATCTCATGGCCCTCAGCGCTCTCGCGGGGAGCAGAGATCTGTCGTCTGAGGAAATTCTCACAATTAAAAAAATCACTGTAAGTCCCTTGTAATTCTGGACTCCCTAAATGGGGGGCAAAATAAAATAAAGCCAGCATAAATATATGATCGTCATTTGTCAACGCTATTAACTTAAACAAAGGGGACACACAGCTCGCAGGTCGGGAAGGGCAGTGCCCCACCTCGCGGGCGTGTGCGTGTTTTTTTTGTTTTTTTTTAAATTCCTGATGGTTTTAAACTCCTGTTTTCGGATTACACAATAAACATAAAAACATGATTATATAAACGAGAGGATAGCTGTTTCCTCTCTCAGGTAATACTGCTAATGTGACGTCGCCTCCCCTGCGACTATTGTAGTGGCGGGGAGGTCGACGGACAACGCAGATAGATCTTTTTATCCTATTTAAAATTAACAAATGCCGCATAGCAACTCATGCGTGCGTCAATGAAATGATGTATCCAAATGTTACTACCCTATAGAAGATCAGTATTACGTTTTGCGCATGTTCTTTATATTTTTCTCACAATGTTGTCACTTTTAAACCTTCTAACAGGTGGTCCTGAGTTTTATCTTTTTCTTAACGAAACTAAAATTGAATTAAAAATCCATGTTTTTAATGGTCCTTCCCCTAGGAAGTCAACGCATATAAAGGAAAAATTATCCCCGAGTATATTTCTCATTGCCCCACCCCCCTCCCTTATTCATGGAGAGCGGGGCCGGGGTCCTATCACGGTCGGGATTGCTTGGTCTTCCCCTTTTCTTTCCCTCCTTTTCTTCTTTTAGCGTATCATCAACTCATGTCCCTAAAAGGAAAATTTTCTGTGAGGACGTAAAGGACCCCCCTTTTTTTTACAAATTAGCAATTGTCCGGTCAGACATCATATGGTGCGGGTGTTAAATCTGTCAGTTTGCAAGAGAGATAATTCGAGTTTGTGAGACTTGTTGCATACAGTGGTAAATACCTGATTTTGATGACTTTGGTGATCTTTCTCAGACGGGAGGAATAGCAGAAAGGCAAGAAAATAAAAGTGAGTGATTTTGATTCTATTGATTGTGCCTATGATTAGGTTAGATTGAATAGATTAGATTGTGCAAGCAGGATTCCACCATGGAATACATTTAATTTATATGAGGGTTAACGTTGTCTGCACCATCTCAGAAAAACTATCATATTTTCGACCTAAATCTGTGGATCTAAAAACATCATCTCGGTTATAATGTAGTATATAACAGCCTAAAGCATGTCACATTTATAGAACAAAAAAACAAAAAAAATAATTTCGCTAGTATCGTGTACACTACATTGGGGTGTGCACGTTAAAGATCCCACGATTGACAAAAGGGTCTTTCCTGGCAAAATTGTATAGGCATATATAAAAATGTCCACCAAAATACCCGTGTGACTTGGAATAATAGGCCGTGAAAAGTAGGATATGCGCCGAAATGGTTGCGATCTGCTGGCCGATGTGAATGCGTGATGTATTGTGTAAAAAAATTTGTTTGTTTGTTTATTTGTTGCTTTACGTCCAGCCGACTACGCAGAGCCATATCAGGACGAGGAAGGGGGGGGATGAAGGGGGCCACTTGTCAAGCGATTCCTGTTTACAAATGCACTAACCCATTACTTGTGTCCCAGCAGGCTTTAGTAAAACTAAATTAATACCTACTGGAAGATTACCAGTTTCCAGTATGTTAAAATAGGCTTAACCTATCTACTGCTGGACTTACATCAGAACACTAACAGATTAAACTATACATGAATCGCGAGACAAGCGGCAAGAGAAGAGATTTTTGGAAAAAATACAGGTGAATGAGCAAGAAGGCAGAAAAAAGAAAAGAATTCATGAAGAAAAAGAGAGCATGACAGGAAAGAGGAACCAAAAATCTACCTAACAGCAAACTAGCAAGCTCCTGCGGTTCCAAAAACAGGAGGGGCTTTTAATTTCATAACCGCAGTGCCCCACTGCGGGAGTGTAAAAAAAGAAATCCATCTCACACGGAATAAATAAATCCCTGCGCCTTGAATATGTGCGCGATATAAATTGCATGCATAAAATAAAAAATGAAAAAGATAAAAAAAAAAAAAAGATAAATAAATCCCTGCGCTTAGAACTGTACCCACGGAATACGCGCGATATAAGCCTCATATTGATTGATTGATTGATTGATTGATAGTATTTTGCGTGTGATATTTTCCGAGTGTGATAAAACAAGTTAGAATGACAATAAATCGGAAAGACTTAGTTAGGGTTAGGGTGGGTGGCCGAGTGGTAACGCACTTGCGCTCGGAAGCGAGAGGTTGCGAGTTCGACCCTGGGTCAGGGCGTTAGCAATTTTCTCCCCCCTTTCCTAACCTAGGTGGTGGGTTCAAGTGCTAGTCTTTCGGATGAGACGAAAAACCGAGGTCCCTTCATGTACACTACATTGGGGTGTGCACGTTAAAGATCCTACGATTGACAAAAGGGTCTTTCCTGGCAAAATTGTATAGGCATATATAAAAATGTCCACCAAAATACCCGTGTGACTTGGAATAATAGGCCGTGAAAAGTAGGATATGCGCCGAAATGGCTGCAATCTGCTGGCCGATGTGAATGCGTGATGTATTGTGTAAAAAAATTCCATCTCACACGGCATAAATAAATCCCTGCGCCTTGAATATGTGCGCGATATAAATTGCATAAAATAAAAATAAAATAAAAAATAAATAAATCCCTGCGCTTAGAACTGTACCCACGGAATACGCGCGATATAAGCCTCATATTGATTGATTGATTGAAAGACTTAGTTATCGTACAGTAACAACATGTCATTTAATTACTTAATTTTGGGATAGTTTCGGAGCAGTTTTGAAAAAATTATTGCATGGGTTCAGTCTCGTTTTCACGTCCAAATCGTCAGAAAACTTTCCAAAATGTAAGAAAAATTCTGCAGAGCAGCTGAGCTGCTCTTCACACAACTTTTCTGTCGGTGTCTGTGTGTCTGTTTATCTTTCTCTCTATGTCTCTGTTTCTCTGTCTCTCTCTTTCTCTGGCTCTCTCTGTCTCTCTTTGTCTGTCTGTCTGTTTGTTTCTTTTTTATATTTAGTCAAGTTTTGACTAAATATTTTAACATCGAGGGGGAATCGAAACGAGGGTCGTGGTGTATGTGCGTGTGTGCGTGTGTGTGTCTGTGTGTGTGTGTGTGTGTGTAGAGCGATTCAGACTAAACTACTGGACCGATCTTTATGAAATTTGACATGAGAGTTCCTGGGTATGAAATCCCCGAACGTTTTTTTCATTTTTTTGATAAATGTCTTTGATGACGTCATATCCGGCTTTTCGTGAAAGTTGAGGCGGCACTGTCACGCCCTCATTTTTCAACCAAATTGGTTGAAATTTTGGTCAAGTACTCTTCGACGAAGCCCGGGGTTCGGTATTGCATTTCAGCTTGGTGGCTTAAAAATTAATTAATGACTTTGGTCATTAAAAATCTGAAAATTGTAAAAAAAATTAAAAATTTATAAAACGATCCAAATTTACGTTTATCTTATTCTCCATCATTTGCTGATTCCAAAAACATATCAATATGTTATATTTGGATTAAAAACAAGCTCTGAAAATTAAATATATAAAAATTATTATCAAATTTTTTTTTTCGAAATCAATTTAAAAACACTTTCATCGTATTCCTTGTCGGTTCCTGATTCCAAAAATATATAGATATGATATGTTTGGATTAAAAACACGCTCAGAAAGTTAAAACGAAGAGAGGTACAGAAAAGCGTGCTATCCTTCTTAGCGCAACGAATACCCCGCTCTTCTTGTCAATTCCACGGGCACTGCCTTTGCCACGGGCGGTGGAGTGACGATGCTACGAGTATACGGTCTTGCTGCGTTCAGTTTCATTCTGTGAGTTCGACAGCTACTTGACTAAATATTGTATTTTCGCCTTACGCGACTTGTTGTCTCTCTGTCTGTCTGTCTGTCTGTCTGTCTGTCTGTAAAGCTGTCATAACTGTTCCTTTTATTTCTATCTCTTTCCTTGTTTTTGATTAGAATTTTGACTGTCTGCGGGATGAAAAAAAGAGCATTTTAGCATTTCTTATTCTGTTAGTGTTAAGATAAAGATCAATTCAATTCAATTCAATACAATTCTCTCTCCCTCATTTTCATTCTTATAAATCAGACTCAGTGTTTGTGTTATACTGCCTTGCTCTGCTGAGTGTGTGTGTCATACCGCTTTGCTCTGCTGAGTGTGTGTGTTTGTGTTAATTACGGTCTGTCTGTATATTCTTTTGTCTGTCCGTCTGTCACTCAAGGGTAAACCGGCACGGTTAGCCTAGTGGTAAGGCGTCCGCCCCGTGATCGGGAGGTCGTGGGTTCGAACCTCGGCCGGTGTCACGATTTCATCTTTCGCCTGTGTACATATTTTCCCCTCGATATTTATGGACGAAAAGCATGTCAGTTTCTTGCATGTGAAGAAAATTGGTTGTGAAATTAAATAGATTTCACTCCCAAAATCGAATTCTTCGAAAACGTGTACCGAGTGGTTACGTCCCTTGAGTAAGAAGGGAAACCTTTTAGGATGAATCAAATTTCTAAGTTAAATAAAATAATTGGTTGGACAAATTTGGCCCCATGAATGTAAGGTACACAAGGTCGCTCATCAGTACTATCGAAGGGTGTTTTTTTTGTTCAGTGTAGAGTTTATACTAGATCAACGAGGCCGAAAATCGAAATATCAACACGGCGAAAGATGAAAACGTCACACCGGGTCATACCTAAGACTTTAAAATTGGCAATCTAGTGGCTGATCCACATCCCATTTTGGTGTAATCCCATTTTGCCGCCGTCCCATTTTTTGCCCCATCCCATTTTCGCGACATTTCACAAGCCAAGCGTCATTTTATAAAATTTATAATTTTGGATGATTAATGAGATGAGGATGATTATAATGATGATGCTATGGATTTCCAATTTGGATTGAGACTACGTGACAGGGCATTTTACTAACATGTCATAACAATAGCGCGACATCCCATTTTGACACCATATCCCATTTGGCCGCCATGCCATTTCACCGTATTCCATTTATCCCCCATCCCATTGTCGCGACATTTCACAAGCCAAGCGTCATTTTACTACCGTGTCATAACAATAGCGCGTCATCCCATTTTGACACCATCCCATTTGGCCGCCATCACATTTTTACATTTAGTCACGTTTTTTTCATTTTTTTGATAGATGTCTTTGATGACGTCATATCCGGCTTTTCGTGAAAGTTGAGGCGGCACTGTCACGCCCTCATTTTTCAACCAAACTGGTTGAAATTTTGGTCGGGTAATGTTCGACGAAGCCCGGACTTCGGTATTGCATTTCAGCGTGGTGGCTTAAAAATTAATTAATGACTTTGGTCATTAAAAATCTGAAAATTGTAAAAACAAAATTTTTGTATAAAACGATCCAAATTTACGTTTACCTTATTCTCCATCATTTGCTGATTCCAAAAACATATAAATATGTTATATTCGGATTAAAAACAAGCTCTGAAAATTAAATATATAAAAATTATTATCAAAATTAAATTTTCCAAATCAATTTAAAAACACTTTCATCTTATTCCTTGTCGGTTCCTGATTCCAAAAACATATAGATATGATATGTTTGAATTAAAAACACGCTCAGAAAGTTAAAACGAAGAGAGGTACAGAAAAGCGTGCTATCCTTCCCAGCGCAACTACTACCCCGCTCTTCTTGTCAATTTCACTGCCTATGCCGTGAGCGGTGGACTACGAGTATACGGTCTTGCTGCGTTGCATTGCGTTCAGTTTCATTCTGTGAGTTCGACAGCTACTTGACTAAATGTTGTATTTTCGCCTTACGCGACTTGTTTATTTATTCTTCTTGCCAAGCCTCACTATACTACTATACTGCGTATTCAACTAGGAAGACATTCCGTTTACGCCAAATTCCATTTTTGCCACAATCCAAATTGTCGCAAAATAGAGATGGCGGCAAAATGGGATGACGGCAAAACGGCATAACGACAAAATGGAATGTGGCGCTAGTGGTTTGACACGGTGGTAAAATGACACATGGCCTATGAAATGTCGCAAAAATGGGATGGGGGCAAAATGGGATAACGGCGAAACGGGATTGCGCCAAAATGGGAAGTGGAGCTAATGGTACATGACATGGTGGTAAAATGACACTTGGCCTGAGAAATATCGCCAAAATGGGATGGGGGCGAACTGGGCTAACGGCGAAACGGGATTGCGCCAAAATGGGATGTGGAGCCAATGGTACATGATATGGTGGTAAAATGACACTTGGCCTGTGAAATGTCGCCAAAATGGGATGGGGGCGAATTGGGATAACGGCGAAACAGGACTAATAGATCCCTTGACTTGGGGTAGTGCGACTCTGTCACTGCAAGCTTTCCACTCGGAGGAAGCGACCGGAATTTCCCAACGATGGGACATCCTAGTAATGAATTTTTTTTTTTTTAATTCTTAAAATTAACAGAGTCGCGCTACCCCAAAAGTCAAGGAATTTCGTGTTTGTCCCTTGACTTTGGAGATGACAAGAAAATATCGGGCGCAAAAACGTGATTTGTAAATTCTTTCACAACATATGTCGCCTAGCGCCTAGCTCTGCGGAAGCTCTGCACTTTTGGACGTCCCCATTTCACTGCTGTACAGCAAACATCGTCCCCAAATACCTGTTTGTTTCTAAAAAATCACGCTGGAGGTTGCATTTTATGTAATAACCTCCTGAAATGAGTTTTGACACTTTAGAATGGCATTTAACGCTCATTGAAGTTTTAACAAACTTTCTAACACCTAAAACATTCATAGCACCGATGACGTAATTGTAGCTCTGCACTTTGTGGCCACATACGTCCCCATTTCACTGCTGTACAGCAAACATCGTCCCCCAAATGCCTGTTTTTCTAAAAATCACACTGGAGGTTGCATTTTATGTAATAACATCCTGAAATGAGTTTTCACACTTTAAAATGGCATTTAACGCTCATTGAAGTTTTAAGAAACTTTCTAACACGTAAAACAAAAGAGACCCCAAATGCCTGTGTTTTGAGCAAGATGGCATTTTGATACACAGCCGACCCCAAATGACTGCAAAACCACCTATGTGTGTGTGTGTGTGTGTGTGTGTGTGTGTGTGTGTGTGTGTGTGTGTGTGTGTGTGTAGAGCGATTCAGACTAAACTACTGGACCAATCTTTATGAAATTTGACATGAGAGTTCCTGGGTATGAAATCCCCGAACGTTTTTTTCATTTTTTTGATAAATGTCTTTGATGACGTCATATCCGGCTTTTCGTGAAAGTTGAGGCGGCACTGTCACGCCCTCATTTTTCAACCAAATTGGTTCAAATTTTGGTCAAGTAATCTTCGACGAAGCCCGGGGTTCGGTATTGCATTTCAGCTTCGTGACTTAAAAATTAATTAATGACTTTGGTCATTAAAAATCGGAAAATTGTAAAAAAAAATAAAAATTTATAAAACGATCCAAATTTACGTTTATCTTATTCTCCATCATTTGCTGATTCCAAAAACATATAAATATCTTATATTCGGATTAAAAACAAGCTCTGAAAATTAAAAATATAAAAATTATTATCAAAATTAAATTGTCCAAATCAATTTAAAAACACTTTCATCTTATTCCTTGTCGGTTCCTGATTCAAAAAACATATAGATATGATATGTTTGGATTAAAAACACGCTCAGAAAGTTAAAACAAAGAGAGGTACAGAAAAGCGTGCTATCCTTCTTAGCGCAACTACTACCCCGCTCTTCTTGTCAATTTCACTGCCTTTGCCATGAGCGGTGGCCTGACGATGCTACGAGTAAATTGGCATTGCGTTCAGTTTCATTCTGTGAGTTCGACAGCTACTTGACTAAATATTGTATTTTCGCCTTACGCGACTTGTTCTTTTTATATTTAGTCAAGTTTTGACTAAATATCTTAACATCGAGGGGGAATCGAAACTAGGGTCGTGGTGTATGTGCGTGTGTCTGTGTGTCTGTGTGTCTGTGTGTGTGTGTGTGTGTGTGTGTGTGTGTGTGTAGAGCGATTCAGACTAAACTACTGGACCGATCTTTATGAAATTTGACATGAGAGTTTCTGGGTATGAAATCCCCCCAATTTTTTTTTCATTTTTTTGATAAATGTCTTTGATGACGTCATATCCGGCTTTTCGTGAAAGTTGAGGCGGCACTGTCACGCCCTCATTTTTCAACCAAATTGGTTGAAATTTTGGTCAAGTAATCTTCGACGAAGCCCGGACTGCGGTATTGCATTTCAGCTTGGTGGCTTAAAAATTAATTAATGACTTTGGTCATTAAAAATCTGAAGATTGTAAAAAAAAATAAAAATTTATAAAACGATCCAAATTTACGTTTATCTTATTCTCCATCATTTGCTGATTCCAAAAACATATAAATATGTTATATTCGGATTAAAAACAAGCTCTGAAAATTAAATATATAAAAATTATTATCAAAATTAAATTGTCCAAATCAATTTAAAAACACTTTCATCTTATTCCTTGTTGGTTCCTGATTCCAAAAACATATAGATATGATATGTTTGGATTAAAAACACGCTCAGAAAGTTAAAACAAAGAGAGGTACAGAAAAGCGTGCTATCCTTCTTAGCGCAACTACTACCTTGCTACGAGTATACGGTCTTGCTGAAAAATGGCGTTGCGTTCAGTTTCATTCTGTGAGTTCGACAGCTACTTGACTAAATATTGTATTTTCGCCTTACGCGACTTGTTTTCCT
>NC_090259.1:20652755-20672755 GCF_037325665.1 Littorina saxatilis
GCATTTGATATAAGCAAAGTTAGTTGTGCGGTCCAAATTGTCATTGTTTGACATAAACATCATCCTACATTATACAGAAAGGGATATTTAAACAAAGAAAGTCAATATATAGTGCTCCACTTACCAGGAAAGCATTTTCATTTGTGTCTGGCTGAATGTAGTAAGCCCCATCCATGTCTGTACGATACCCGTTCTCGAAAGGTTCGGAACAATCTGAAAAAAGAGCGAAAGAATGAAAAAGAGGTGAAAGAAGATAAATTAATCAACATATAAAATACAAAAACCATTGGCGTAAGCAAAAGTAACCTTGATAAACGTCTATACTTATTTACTGAGTTGTGTGACACCTATACATACGCACAGACACACAGACAGACAGGCACACACACACACACACACACACACACACACACACACACACACACACACGCGCGCGCGCGCGCGCACAAACACACTCACACACACACCCACACACACACACAAACACAAACACACACTGTAAGTAAATACATAGGGTCAGTCGAATATTTTCAATTTTCTTGGGAAAAGGTAACGAGCTTTTTTCTTCAATCTGCTACCGGCGCTCTTGAAACAAAAGCCTCTGAAAACAATTAGGCCAACAATGGTTCATTAAGTACCACACACATACACACAGAGACCTACAACAACAACAACAACAACAACAACAACAACAACAACAGCAACAGCAACAAAAAAACAAAAAAAATATCCGAGTATAAGCAATGCTCAAAAGAAAGAACACAAATTCTGAAATGACAAGAAAACTGTACAATTATTACCTCGAATCAAGCGGTGGCAAGCCCGCCCACTGTACTGAACAGGGCAGTCGCACTTATCTCCGTTGAGTGTTCCTCCGTTCCGACACCACAGAGGCGTGGTGGACGACAATTTCTCTTCTGCCTGTCGTTTGTTTAAAACAATTACAAAACATAACACACATCTTAAAAGGCTCACTACTGTAACTTTTGTGCAGAAACAACAATGTTCGTTTCGTTTCTGAAAACTGATTTTATTCAAAACCAGCAAGGTCCACTGTTCGGTGTGATAATGTTTCTGCTGTGCTTCTTATTCTTTTATTGATAATGTCAGTCTCCCTCCCGCTATCCCTCCCTTCCTGCCTCCTTCCTTCCCTCCCTGTATCTCCACATGGCTCTATCTGTCTATGACTCTCTGTCTGTCTGTCTGTCTGTCTGTCTGTCTGTCTGTCTCTCTCTCTCTCTCTCTCTCTCTCTCTCTCTCTCTCTCTCTCTCTCTCTCTCTAAGGTATACGGGGCAGGTTGTAAGATTAGGCTTTGCCTAAAACCTCTATCCTTTTGTAATAAAGTTCAGTTTCAGGTTCAGGTTCAGTTTCAGTTTCAGTTTCTCTCTCTCTCTCTCTCTCTCTCTCTCTCTCTCTCTCTCTCTCTCTCTCTCTCTCTCTCTCTCTCTCTCTCTCTCTCTCTCTCTCTCTCTCTCTCTCTTCCTTCCTTTCTATTTCTCTCTCTCTCTCTCAAGATCTCAAGCTCGCTCGCGCTTTAATACTTGCCTTCAGAACATGATAACATTGAGATGAGTTCTCAGCAGTAAGACCACCACAGGAACCAGATGACAACTCCTGGGTCAGGCCGCAGCTCACCTGTTCTGGCACCTCCCCAGGACACACGTTGAAACCATGGCAACCCAGAGTATCAGAACACCGGGTCATACAGTCCATGCGAGAACGAGCCGTGAACTGTTCAGATTTCTGTTCTTCGCGCAAAAACCCTTTCGGGCAAACATTGTACTGATCAAATTTGACCGAGGATGTTGCTTTGGTAACTGAAGGCAGTTTTGAGATGATAATGAGAACATAGATGAATATAAGCATCATGTTTTTGATCGGTATTGCTTTTGGTAATGAAATGCCTATCTTATTCACTTTCCCGTCCGATTTTGTTCAACCGGTTTTTTTTCGTTTCGACTTGCTTTTGTTTTTCAGTGTTGTTTTGTTTGTTTTGTTTTCTGTGTTTTTTTTTCTCTCCCTTTAGTCAAGGTAAAGTTTCGTCTTCTTTTCTTCTAACATGCATTTGTACTCAATGCGATACGTGGTCATTAGACCTTCTCTCGTCTGCTTGTCGGTACGTCTATCTAAGAACACCGTGATGCTGCTTCGGCAATGTGATGTCCAACAGAATCTGTTTTAACCGTAATACGTGTGTCTGTTACAAAACCTACAACCAAAAACCCAGAAAGATCCAATATTCAGTTAAATGTCAACAATAAGACGCATGCAACCAATTCCTTCTATTGATTAACGGTAGCTGTTTTCAGAAAAAGCAGTCTTAGTTATAATGTAGTATTGACTTGCTCGACATATACGTCATGGGGACGCATTTAACCGTTTTTGCAGCCAGTTGTGCATTTTCTGAAGAAACAAATGTGTCCGTGAGCAAGTTAGTTTTAACAAAGACATTACCTCTCTCACACAGGAATCTTGATAGCAACACACACACACACACACACACACACACACACACACACACACACACACACACACACACACACACACACACACACACATTAGCTCACACACACTCAGCCAACAACAAATGAAACAACAACAGCAGTAGCAGCAGTAGCTTCATGAGATATTTGAAAAAGCATATTGATTTTTGTATTTGTTTGATTTGCCTTCCAACGGTATAATGCAGCCCACTTATGTTTTGAAAACTTTTCCGTGTGACGATAGCTGCACTTTTATTTCATATATTCCTACTAGTTATTTGATACTATTTTCTTTTTTTTTAATTCATATCTTTCTCTTTCATTTAATGTTATTTTATTTTGTGTCATTCTCTTTTTTTGTGCGGAACTAGCTATTTCATGTAAAGAAAGTAATGCAATATCATCATCAATGTCGAAGGTATTACTTTCTCAATTTGTTTACATATTCAATATTGGCAGATCCAAAACATATTGCCTGTGGCACCTGAGATGGTCTTTACTGCCAGAAAGAAAACTTTCAAAGACACGTCTTTGGAGGACCTGAGAGCAAATCGTTACCTCACAATGTGATCCTTCGCTTGAGATATTGGACGTATGACGAACAGCATGACAGTGCAAATTGTTGAATACTTTTGCCAAGCTGATTTTATTGAACACTTTTTTCAGTATATTTTATGTGTACTTCTTGTTTGGGTGTATGCAAAGACAAGTAAATGTAAGTTTACCGTTGAAAGATTGCTGAAATTGAAATTCAGTACAAAATGCTGAACTTTCTTGAACCACTGTATCATCAATCAATCAATCAATCAATGAGTCTTATATCGCGCATATTCCGTGGGTACAGTTCTAGGCGCTCTGCAGTGATGCCGTGTGAGATGACATTTTATACGGCCAGTAGATTGCAGCCACTTCGGCGCATATTTACCTTTCACGGCCTATTATTCCAAGTCACACGGGTATAGGTAGACAATTATTAACTGTGCCTAAGCAATTTTGCCAGGAAAGACCCTTTTGTCAATCGTGGGATCTTTAACGTGCACACCCAATGTAGTGCACACGGGGGGAGGTTCGGACACCGAAAAGAGTCTGTACACAAAGTTTTATGAATGCGTGTTCCGTTTAAGGGAAGAAAAATAACAAAAAAACACTGGTCCTATGTCTACCTTTAGGAATATAGTTCCAAGTTTTTCTCAAGAGTATTCTGAGCCCTATGAGCCAATTAATATGTTTATTAAGGGCCATTTTGTTATTTACTCTGTGCTTGTGAGTGTACATGATTTTCCTCGAGCCAAAATCTGACATAAAAGATTTCACTTTTATTCATTTGGCAACTGATAAGAATGTAGACAAACTCGACGAGGTTAACAAAAACAAAATACACAAAAACAAAATAAACAAAAACAAAGCAAACAAAACAAACAAAAACAAACGCCAACGGCAAAAACAACAAACAGCTGGTTAACATATGTAGCCTACATCATCGAGCTTATTGTCTGCGCGATTTCAAGCACAGGATTTGCCCTTTCGTCCAACCAGATATGCATTCTCTGCATCTGTATTACGAAGTGGATGTTAGCATGGCGCCGATGATCCTCCAAAGCCATTCCTTGGGATTCTTTCTTTCTTTCTTTATTTGGTGTTTAACGTCGTTTTCAACCACGAATGTTATATCGCGACGAGGGAAAGGGGGGAGATGGGATAGGGGAAAGGGGGGAGATGGGATAGAGCCACTTGTTAAGTGTTTCTTGTTCACAAAAGCACTAATCAAAAAATTGCTCCAGGGGCTTGCAACGTTGTACAATATATGACCTTACTGGGAGAATGCAAGTTTCCAGTACAAAGGACTAAACATTTCTTACATACTGCTTGACTAAAATCTTTACAAACATTGACTATATTCTATACAAGAACCACTTAACAAGGGTAAAAAGTGAAGAATTTTATGGGTGAGAAAAGGAAAGTAAAAGGACTTTGGGGAGGCAGAAATAGAGAAGAAACAAGAAAAAGATCCTAACTAGGTTCACGGCATCGAGAGTGATGCGACCTTCTCTCAGAAGTTAGTAGAGAAGGCTCCCCCATCCACCACCCGGGGGACGCGCCTCTACGCCAATTAGGGGGCGCGAGGCTTGGGATTCTTCTGTTGTAATTAAAAGCTATGTTACCATAACTGCATGACCCAAAACCAATATTTAACTCGGCAACATCAATGCAACGTTGATGACTGAACGCTGGGTGCTAATCTTATTATTATTTGTGTCCGTTTTAGCAAGAAGCTTCTCTGTAATTCTGTGGCAATCGACAGAAATTTTAAATTGTGTTTAAAAAGCCCAAAATAGTTCGTTCCAGTATTTCCGATTTTACCTCGTACCAAGTTATGAGAACATTTATAACACATTAGTTCTGTAATTCATTCCTTTTTTTGAGGGAAAGAAAGTTGGGCGTTATATTGAGAAAATCAAAATATCTACTCCAATACAATATCATGGCTTGTAAAAAAGTAACACTTTACTTCTTTTCGTTGAACAGAGACGCTTTATTAAAAATTGTCCACTCGGATGTGATTTTTCCCTGTGAGGTCGTGATGTTTTGATTAAATCACATGGAGTTGCTGCATGGAGTGCCATGCACTGAATAACACATAGATTTGTTGTTCCTACATTGACTGACCATCTGAAGTCTAGGGTCTGGTCCACAACTTTTATGCTATCGGAAAGTGATTTGCAAACTGCAGGTTTTCCAAACCGAATAGCCAGATCGTGTGACGCAGTAAGTTTCTGTTTTCAAATGTTTGCAAAGGACTTCATAGACCTTTAATATTATGCGGAAGGTGAAAAGGTAAGAGCATCATCATCAATCTTCTTGCAAACTATAAGACAGCTTAAAAATGCTGGAGGATCATACCGTTCTCATATGTCTGACATGTAACAGTTGTCCTCAGTTCTTCACATCAAAGTGTACTCTACGTATTCTGTGGTGTGGGATAATACAGAAAACGCAAAGGATTTTATCACGTCCTCCGTTGTTCTGTTACACTTGACAAAGCTGTTCTCTATTGTATTGAATGCAGGACATTCTTTTGTAAGATCTTAAACCATTGATTTTTTTTTTTAATTTCGTGTATCAATCGTGCGTTTTCGGAATTACTCTTGCGCTGATCTTCAAGAGAAAAAAAGAGAATTCAAGCAGTTCAGGGTAAGCACACTGACGTAATACTACACAAAAGACTTCTATCTTTCCCCAAATCATGCCGACAGTTTCGCCAACTTCGATGGTTCTGATACTAATACTCTTCAAAATAAGCTTCTTGGCTGCAGAGAACGCAACTGAAGGAATTGTGCAAGGTGAATACTACACAAAATGCAAAGGTGTGATGGCAGATGTCGAAGGTCCAACGATTCCTTTTCGTTCTTCAGTGGACTGCATTGGAAATTGCTTATCTGACGGTAGATGCTGGGGTGCAAACATATGCCCTTTAGGCCCACATCGAGAGGTTATGTGTCAATGGACTTTTGGGCAGCAGGCTTGTGAAATTCTCACTGCAGCTGATCAATCAAAGTGCTACTACGTTCAAAAGGTATCTCTCTCTCTCTCTCTCTCTCTCTCTCTCTCTCTCTCTCTCTCTCTCTCTCTCTCTCTCTCTCTCTCTCCCCTCTCTATCTCTCTCCCCTCTCTCTCTCTCTCTCTCTCTCTCTCTTTCTCTCTCTCTCTCTCTCTCTCTCTCTCTCTCTCTCTCTCTCTTAGAAGTAAGGACCGGTTGTAAGAAAAGGCGTCGCCTTAAACCTCTATCCTTGAAAAATAAAGTTCCATCATCATCATCTCTCTCCCCCCTCTCTCTCTCTCTCTCTCTCTCTCTCTCTCTCTCTCTCTCAGTCTCTCTCTCTCTCAATCTCTCTCTCTCTCTCTCTCTCTCTCTCTCTCTCGTCTCTTTCTCTCTTTCTCTATGTCTCTCTCTCTCTTTCTCTCTGTCTCTCTGTGACTCTCTCTGTCTCTCTCTCTTTCTCTCTCTCTCTCTCTCTCAGTCTCTCTCTCTCTCTATGTCTCTCCCTCTGTCTGTCTGTCTCTCAATTACAAAATGTAAAACTATGAATAATAAATCAATAAGTTAATTGATTAAAAAGTAAATAACTTAAAGAATAAGTGAATACCTAACAAACTAACTAACTAAATAAATAAGTAAATTCAAAAGTGTATGAATAAGTACATGGTTTGATAAATACACGATTGAAAATGAAGGATTAAATAAATAAGCAGTAAATAGGTAAATAAAATGACGAATAACGGAATAAATCAGTAGACACATAAACAGAAAATGCATTAACAAATACATCAATGAATTCGTAAATAAATATACAAGTTAATACATAAACAATTGTTAGACATAACTGACAACCAATGAGGCCTTATCCATCTTCCACAGTGCAATTCGAGGGCGTCTACTTAATACCGCTCAGGTTTTTTTTTAAAATTTTATTTTCAAGTATTAGATGCATGGTAAGCTGTGACTAGTATAAACATGGTCCATCATGTTATAGCCATTACAGCATGTAATTGTAATCGTTGGTGCTCTGGATACAAGGTTTTACTACAGTATTACTATCGTTGTAAGAATTATTAGAGAATTGTATGTAACCCACACAAACCATGATAATGATGTGCTTTCCAGAATTCTATGACAAAGATACGACAAACAACAGAACATAATGAGATACCACAAACAACAGAACAGCCGATTACAACAGAACAGCCGACTACAACAGAACAGCCGACTACAACAGTACAGTCGACTACAACAAAACAGCCGACAAGAACAGAACAGCCGACTACAACGTTAACAGAACAGCCGACTACAACAGAACAGCCGACTACAACAGAACATCATGAGATACCGCAAACAACAGAACAGACAATTACAACCGAACAGCCGACTACAACCGAACAACCGACTACAACAGAACAGCAGACTACAACAGAACAGCCGACTACAACAGAACAGCCGACTACAACAGAACAGCCGACTACAACAGAACAGCCGACTACAACAGAACAGCCGACTTCAACAGAACAGCCGACTACAACAGAACAGCCGACTTCAACAGAACAGCCGACTACAACAGAACAGCCGACTACAACAGAACAGCCGACTACAACAGAACAGCCGACTACAACAGCACAGCCGACTACAACAGAACATCCGACTTCAACAGAACAGCCGACTACAACAGAACAGCCGGCTACAACAGGACAGCCGACTTCAACAGAACAGCCGACTACTACAACCGAACTGCCGACTACAACAGAACAGCCGACTACAACAGAACTGCCGATTACCACAGAACATCCGACTACAACAGAACTGCCGACTACAAAACAACAGCCGACTACAACAGAACAGCCGACTTCAACAGAACAGCCGACTACAACAAAACAGCCGACTACAACAGAACAGCCGACTACAACAGAACAGCCGACCGAACAGCCGACTACAACAGAACAGCCGACTACAACAGAACAGCCGACTACAACAGAACAGCCGACCACAACAGAACAGCCGCCTACAACAGGACAGCCAACTTCAACAGAACAGCCGACTATTACAACCGAACTGCCGACTACAACAGAACAGCCGACTACAACAGAACAGCCGACTACAACAGCACAGCCGACTACTACAGAACAGCCGGCTACAACAGGACAGCCGACTTCAACAGAACAGCCGACTATTACAACCGAACTGCCGACTACAACAGAACAGCCGACTACAACAGAACAGCCGACTACAACAGAACAGCCGACTACTACAGAACAGCCGGCTACAACAGGACAGCCGACTTCAACAGAACAGCCGACTACTACAACCGAACTGCCGACTACAACAGAACAGCCGACTACAACAGAACTGCCGATTACCACAGAACAGCCGACTACAACAGAACTGCCGACTACAACTGAACAGCCGACTACAACAAAACAGCCGACTACAACAGAACAGCCGACTTCAACAGAACAGCCGACTACAACAGAACAGCCGACTTCAACAGAACAGCCGACTACAACAGAACAGCCAACTACAACAGAACAGGCGACTACAACAGAACAGCCGACTACAAGAGAACAGCCGACCACAACAGAACAGCCGCCTACAACAGGAGAGCCGACTTCAACAGAACAGCCGACTACTACAACCGAACTGCCGACTACAACAGAACAGCCGACTACAACAGAACTGCCGATTACCACAGAACAGCCGACTACAACAGAACTGCCGACTGCAACAGAACAGCCGACTTCAACAGAACTGCCGACTACAACCGAACTGCCGACTACAACAGAACAGCCGACTACAACCAAACTGCCGACTACAACACAACAGCCGACTACAACACAACAGCCGACTACAACCGAACTGCGGACTACAACCGAAAAGCCGACTACAACAGAACAGCCGACTACAACAGAACAGCCGACTTCAACAGAACAGCCGACAACAACAGAACTGCCGACTACAACAGAACTGCCGACTACAACTGAACAGCCAACTACAACAGAACAGCCGACTACTACAGAACTGCCGACTACAACTGAGCAGCCGACTACAACAGAACAGCCGACTGCAACAGAACAGCCGACTTCAACAGAACAGCCGACAACAACAGAACTGCCGACTACAACTGAACAGCCGACTACAACAGAACAGCCGACTACAACAGAACTGCCGACCACAACAGAACAGCCGACTACAACAGAACAGCCTACTACAACAGAACAGCCGACTTCAACAGAACAGCCGACTTCACCAGAACAGCCGACTACAACAGAACAGCCGACGACAACAGAGTTCTGTCTAAATGGTGGAACTCCGGATGTACTTGATTCATCATGTGCTTGTCCTGTGGGGTTCAGAGGAAACCGTTGTCACCAGTACATACGAGGTAAGTTACTGATACGGGATTTTCTCTCAAAGTGGAAACTGGTGCGGCTTTTTTTTTTGAGAGGAACCAGATTTTGAGATAAAAACGGTATTGAAAGATCTTGATAAAGTTCTTGAGTAAAATGTCTCTAAGCATATTTGTCTATGAGTTACATTACAAGAGCATCCTTCAACTCAAATACGTGACATACTTCAACAGCTACGACTACAGTTGCTACTCTTACTGCAGCAGCTGCTGCTGCTACTGCCGCGCTGGATGCTGCGCTGATGCTACTTTTGCTTCTGCTACAAGTTTTGTTGTTCTTGTTTGTCATTGTGTTGTATTGTCGTCACAGATTGTGCCGAACCATACATCAAGGACGGGTACCAGTCAAACAACTTTAAGGTCATGTACATCCAGCCCAACTCGGCGCCCAGTCCTTTCCTGGTGAGTAAAGGTGTCTTCGTTTCTTTCTTAGTTCGAGGTACTCCCTGTATAACGCTTTCTGGGCGCGTGTATGTGATTTTGTTTTCTTCTCGAATTCAGCGATTTTTTTCTGTCCAGAGTATTACTTAAGTGCTTCTTTCTGCAACTCGCGTTTTCTTTTGGACAAACAGGCAAAGGTAAGGAACACGAGTGGAGGGAGCATCACTCGTAATATCAGTCAGGACAATGAACAAACTTATTTTTACATTTTTTAACGACTTATATCGGATCTTGGCAAATTACAATCAATTTAATTCTTCTTCTTTTTTTCTTCTTTTTTGTGGTGCGCTCAGTCGCATATTTTCAAAATTCGCCTGGAATGGTTCACGGAACACAGCAGTTCTCTGAGTGTTCAAGAAACTCCCACAAGTTTTGTTGTTTCAAGTACAAAAGCAGAAATCTTATTATAGAAAGACTCTTCTTTTCAAAATAGACAACGGTCATACTTAATAGTTAAGAGTAGGGTGTGTGGGGTTTGGGGTGGCTGGGGGTGGTGGTGGGGGTTCCGGGCAGGTGGGGGGGGGGGGGGGGGTGACATACACAGAAACAGCAACTGATTAGTAACGGTGCTTCGTGGAAACACATTGTATGATTGGAATACAGAAAAACATTGTAAGTTTCAAAGATTAAATGGTTAAATAAAACTGATGCAGTGTCTCCGTTTCAGGTCAGATGCAAGTTCACCAGCAGCCCTATGACAGTTGTATTACGACGGAATAAATATGGCGATTTCCCTCAGAACTGGACGTCATGCAAGAACCATTTCAAAGGAAATCTTGAGTCCAACCAGAACGACCCCGACAATTATTTCATCGGCTTGGAGAATCTACACCACCTCTTGCTACAAGCGAAATATAAACTCTACATTTATATGTTCCATTTTGGTGGATCCTCTTACGAAAACGTAAAAATTGGACCAGAATCCAGTTCCTATGATATTTCGTTCAGTAGTGGCGGTGACGGGTTTTTGGGAAACCCACCCCGAAAGTTCAGCGCAGCCGGAAATGATGTGAGCGGATGTTACAGCCGTCATGGCAAGGCAGGATGGTACGCGGATGGTACTGCTTGTACAGGATATGGTATGTTCTCTGATGCAGGTAATTACTTGTACTGGTGGTATAGTGGGCAACTGAAATCGACTTATCAGATGGATTTTATAATCTATACAAACACATATGACCATTACAATGTTTAGATTCTAAATGCAACCAACCAACGTGCATATTTGAATACATCTGAATCAGATATACTGCTAACGTAACAAAATAAACAAATTAAAAACAACAAGTGAGGTTACTTTACAAAACATTTGAATACTACGTATATTTCAATTTTGCAAAATTCACAGGAGAAGTAAAAGGAATTTTGCATTCAGATTACATCAACATGAGATGGATTTGGAACATACATTGTCAAAAAAGATGTTGTTGGTTTAGCAGGTTACCTGGATGCAAACCTCTTGCTCTCGAATGAAATGTTGACAGAAAACAAGGGGAAAAGTTCAGAAATATTTTGAAATTTTAAACACACATTTAACACCAATCAAATACTTCTTTTTACATTTAGTCAAGTTTTGACTAAATGTGACCCTCCACCACGAAATGAGTCGCATGTCACCTCGCGCGGTTCTGCGCTAGGCTTAATATAAGTCCGGGGAGTGTCTGGTAACAGTGTGAGGGTCACCTTAGTCACAGGCTTATAACTCAAACAGTTTTCGCTCTTTTCTGAAACGGTTTTCACCACTGGATAGAGCATAACAAACTCTTTAGAAAAATGTAAAAATATGAAAATCATGCAAAGGTGACATGTGACTCATTTCGTGGTGGAGGGTCACAAATGTTTTAACATATAGGGGGAATCGAGACGAGGGTCGTGGTGTATGTGTGTGTGTGTGTGTGTGTGTGTGTGTGTGTGTGTGTGTGTGTGTGTGTGTGTATGTGTGTGTGTCTGTCTGTCTGTGCGTGTGTGTGTGTAGAGCGATTCAGACCAAACTACTGGACCAATCTTTATGAAATTTTACATGAGAGTTTCTGGGAATGATATCCCCGGTGGGTTTTTTCATTTTTTTCCATAAATACTTTTGATGACGTCTGATCCGGCTTTTTGTAAAAGTTGAGGCGGCACTGTCACACCCTCATTTTTCAATCAAATTGATTGACATTTTGGCCAAGGAATTTTTGACGAAGGCCGGACTTCGATATTGCATTTCAGCTTGGTGGCTTAAAAGTTAATTAATGACTGTGGTCATTAAAAATCTGAAAATTGTTAAAAAAAAAATCCAAATTTACGTTCATCTTATTCTTCGTCATTTTTTGATTCCAAAAACATATAAATATGTTATATTTCGATTAAAAACAAGCTCTGAAAATTAAAAATATATAAATTATGATCAAAATTAAATTTTTGAAATCAATTTAAAAACACTTTCATCTTATTCCTTGTCGGTTCCTGATTCCAAAAACATATAGATATGATATGTTTGGATTAAAAACACGCTCAGAAAGTTAAAACGAAGAGAGGTACAGAAAAGTGTGCTATCCTGCTCAGCGCAACTACTACCCCGCTCTTCTTGTCAATTTCACTGCCTTTACCTCGAGCGGTGGACTGACGATGCTACGAGTATACGGTCTTGCTGAAAAATTGCATTGCGTTCACTTTCATTCTGTGAGTTCGACAGCTTGACTAAATGTGGTATTTTCGCCTTACGCGACTTGTTTGTTGTTTCTGCCACACACCTTGACTCTAAATGACGTAAAATCCTATTTTCAAAAATTCAGCGGTTGTTCACGACCTGATTAATCTCCCCATGTTAGCGCATGCGCATTGACCGCATTGAGAGGGATTGTTCAAGCAGAGTTTTCAGTTCGTGACACCGGCAAAAATCTGTAATGGTTGAAGAGTTGGGCACTAAAATTGACCTCTCAAACGGATTTCATATTCTATACAAAATCATATGACCATTACGATGTCTAGACCTTAACTACTTGCATGATTGAGTACATTTCAAGTGCGCAAACTTCGCTAAAGAAAGAAAAAGATATGTCTGCTAGCCGCTGAAGGGGACAAGCAAGTGGTTCCAAGACATGACGTTTTAGTTTATACGCAAGTCAGCCTGTTATGGCATGAAACATCGAGTCTGGACAAGAGGCATAATGTATACGAGAGCACTTAGAATTATTACAAAATGTAACCTAAAATAGGCTGTGAATACAATTTGTCGTTGGGCTTGTAAATTCAATGTCAAATGATCATAAGACTGATTTTCAATTGATCAAATCTGTGTCACTTTTCTTATAATAGATTTGATTTTACTATCTTCTTTCAGCATATTTGAGCACTAGATAGAAATATGGGGAACACCCAGATGTCACAGATACATACATTTTGAAAGTAAAGTGAATCAGCAAACCAGCTACACTTTTTAATTCCAATATCAACCAGACAAAAATAAGGGAATAGGACATGTATTTTAGATTTGGAATCCATATATAAACTTGGCCAAACAATTAATGCAACAACTTTTGCACGCTAACAAAAGCGGTAAAACGCAATCCATTTTAGTTCAACTTTATATGCTGGAAAAGGTAATTATGTCCACCGTTAATATCATTTGTCCGATCGGTGGTAATTTGTATAGGCATCCCGTTACAACCTGTCAAACAAGGTCACCCCTAAAATCGACCTGACAAAAACTATAGCCCCGTGTTTTAAAATCTGAAAAAAATCAGAATGTGCACTTACCAAATACTTCTGACTACCGTTAGAAAGGCCATTCAATTTCCAGTTCAGAGCTTTTTGTTTGATGCACCTTACTTCTCTAGTCTTTGTGTAGCCTTTTGACAAAGTCGGTAGGGGTCAACCGTTTCAGAGGCCAAAAAAGCCACGTTTTGCGGCCATTTTTGAGGGGGTCCTCCACTCAAAGAGCCATATCTGCTCAAGTTCTCAATGAATTGCTTTAGAAATTTCAGAAGTTATGACTAATAGTAGTAATAGGGTGACCAAAATCTGTGTTGATTTTGATGAACGTGTATTACTAAGCGTGTCTTATAACGCAACGTTTCCGAAAGACCTAAACAAATATTCGTATTAATTCAGGGTTTAAGGACAAAAAATCGTGACATTGTATGCGAACAAAAAATGGTTGGGACAACTGGTGCCAAAGTTTCAGGCAGATCTGAGTGCTGGTTTACATATGCTGGAGATGGGAACGCGCACGAAAAATTATCGATCACCGTCAATGGTAACGTATACAGTCCCTTTAGAGATTAACAGTCCTAGGCCTGTGCTAACTTGGCTGTGGTTATTTCGGTACGGAGCCCTGTGCTCGGTGTGTTACGCTTTGTTGATTTGATGGTTATAAGAGTTCGCGGCGGGCGCACGGTAGTGCGGTGTGTGTGTGTGTGTGTGTGTGTGTGTGTGTGTGTGTGTGTGTGTGTGTATCTCTCTGTGTGTGTGTGTGGGTGTTTGTGTGTGTGTGTGTGTATGTGTGTGTGTGTTTGTGTGTGTGTGTGTGTGTGTATGTGTGTGTGTGTGTGTGTGTGTGTGTGTGTGTGTGTGTGTGTGTGTACACGTGGGGCTTATGTTGTTATTGACTCATGTTAATTACAGCTCAGTTCAGCCTCTGTCTCTCTTTCTTTCTTTTTCTCTCTCTGTTTAATTAATTGTCTGTTCTACCCTCTTGTCTGCTTCTGTCTCAGAGAGAGAGAGAGAGAGAGAGAGAGAGAGAGAGAGAGAGAGAGAGAGAGAGAGAGAGAGAAAGAAAGAGAGAGAGAGAGAGAGAGAGAGAGAGAGAGAGAGAGAGAGAGAGAGAGAGAGAGAGAGAGAGAGAGAGAGAGAGAGAGAGTGTGTGTTCGGGTATGCATGCTGTTTTGGTGTATCTGTTCTTCTTCTGTTCTTCTTGGTTGGGATTATGGTGGATTTGTTTGGTTTTTGTGTGTGCTCTTTTTCTTTTGGGGGGGTACAACCATCGACTGCTTACTGGACCAGGACGGGCCTTTACAAAACTTTGGGTCATGCACAAATGTATTTTTTATAGTGTTCGGATGAGCGGTTTTGTTCTTATGTACATGTACTCTTTTGTCGTGGGTTTTTTCGACTCTTGATTTTCCTCATCGATAAGGATGTAGGTTTGTTTTGTCTGTGAGCTTTTGTCAAAGAATAACCGACATCCTTTTTCGCGTATATTTGTTCGCGTATATTTTAGTTACGCGTTGCTGTTACCGTTATGTTTGTTTGATGTTGTTGTTGATTGTTGAAGTTTATTGTTGTTGTTGTTCCTCTTATTATTATTCTTGCTTTTTGTTTTGAACAAGTACTCACATTCTCTCTCACGCTTTTCAATTTCAAAGATTGAAACTTGTTTATTTACATCTCTCTCTCTCTCTCTCTCTCTCTCTCTCTCTCTCTCTCTCTCTCTCTCTCTCTCTCTCTCTCTCTCTCTCTCTCTCTCTCTCTTTCCCTCTCACTCAGTCTCTCTGTCTCCAACACACACATAATTACGAACAGACTCAAACGCACACATATACACACAGGCAAACACACACACACTCAAACACACACACACACTCACACACACTCACACACACACACACACACACACACACACACACACACACACACTACCGCGCGCCAACCGCAAACTCTTATAACCATCAAATCAGCACAGCGCTCTGGCTAAAAATAACCTCAGCCAAGTCAGTACAGGCCAACGGCTGTAAAACTCTTCGAAGACTGTATACAGTACCAAAGACGATGATCGATAATTTTTCGTGCGCGTTCCCATCTCCAGCAAATGTAAACCAGCACTCAGATCTGCCTGAAACTTTGTGGACGATTGCCTCAACCATTTTTTTCTTAGCATGCAAAGTCACGATTTTTTGTACTTAAACCCTGAATTAATACGAATATTTGTTTAGGTCTTTCGGAAACTTTGCGTAATAATACACGCTTAGTATACACGTTCACCAAAATCAACACAGATTTTGGTCAGCCTTTTGTCATAACTTCTGAAATTCCTAAAGCAATTCATTGAGAACTTGAGCAGATATGGCTCTTTGAGTGGAGGACCCCCTCAAAAATGGCCGCAAAACGTGCCTTTTTTGGCCTCTGAAACGGTTGACCCCTACTGCCTTTGTCAAAAGGCTACACAAAGACTAGAGAAGTAAGGTGCATCAAACAAAATGCTCTGAACTGGAAATTGAATGGCCTTTCCAACGGTAGTCATAAGTGTTTGGTAAGTGCACATTCTGATTTTTTTGCAGATTTTAAAACACGGGGCTATGGTTTTTGTCAGGTCAGGTGACCTTGTTTGACAGGCTGTAACGGGATGTCTATACAAATTACCACCGATCGGACAAATAATATAAACGGTGGACATAATTACCTTTTTCAGCATATAAAGTTGAACTAAAATGGATTGCGTTTTACCGCTTTTGTAAGCGTGCGAAAGTTGTTGCAATATTTTTTGGCCAAGTTTATATTGACAACCATGGGTTGACAATCTACCACCAGACCACTGATGAGATACATTAGTGTCGAAACACGTGTCTGGTCACGGTAGTTAAACAATGGTCCTCCTCTGGACTAGTTACCTCTGTTGATACTCTCCCCTCGGGGCAGATTCTCTTTGTGAAACTCGGTCCCGTCCGAGGAGGGTCTGATTTCCCCAATAGGGCTGTCAGTGAAGGGACACATTTTTTGTTTCCTCTCTCTTTTGCTCATTAATATATCATAGGTATTTGCTTTGTGATTCGTAACTGAAATAACCATGGTATTGTGTTGCTTAGTAATTGATGCATGAATTGGCGTGCCATTACACGCCCCTGAGGAAGGCCTGGCAACAGGTCGAAAATTTGGGCTGCCACTTGAAATTCTTTATTTGGCTTTTCTTTTCCTTGATTTTGTTATATAAATATATAAAAAAAAAAGTTCACAAAAAAAAGTTGGCAGTGAAAAGTTGACAGCTTTTCCTGTTTCTCCTTTTCAAAACTAGATCTCCCTTGTTCGCGTATCCATTTCTGGATCTGCAGGCTGGTACAGAGTTACCTCCCTTTAGGCTTTTTCAAATTTCCCTTGTTTAAACCTAATTTCTTGGTTTAAACTTGTCTAATTTTCTAAATTCTTTCTTAATAAATATCAATTCCACACTTTGGCCTTAAATCAAAGTGTTTCCCTTCACATATATCCCCTTGGCGTTGTCAGATGAGGGTAGTCTCCCATGCCAACAGAAGCTACCATTCAGAGAGTGGTTTGCTTCTTAGTTGGATACCATGGGTTGACAGCTCTCGCCATTAGTACCACCTGACCACTGATGTGACGTGCCTGGTCCAGGTACTAAAACAATGGTCCTCCTCAGTTGTAGATTTCATTGTGATACGTCCCCCAGAGGGACTTTGCTTTGAAAATCTCGGTTCCCCCCTGCGGTGGGTCTGATGCTCCCAATTGGCTGTCTGTGAAGAAATACTGTCTTCTCTCTCTTTCCTTCTGCTAAGAGATTTTAACAATTCTCAGAAGAAAGTCTCTGCTGACTTTCAATTGTTTCTTTCACAACTTCTGATGTTATATATTATTATATTTAGTCAAGTTTTGACTAAATATTTTAACATCGAGGGGGAATCGAAACGAGGGTATGGTGTATGTGCGTCTGTCTGTCTGTGTGTGTGTGTAGAGCGATTCAGACTAAACTACTGGACCGATCTTTATGAAATTTGACATGAGAGTTCCTGGGTATGAAATCCCCGAACGTTTTTTTCATTTTTTTGATAAATGTCTTTGATGACGTCATATCCGGCTTTTCGTGAAAGTTGAGGCGGCACTGTCACGCCCTCATTTTTCAACCAAATTGGTTGAAATTTTGGTCAAGTAATCTTCGACGAAGCTCGGGGTTCGGTATTGCATTTCAGCTTGGTGGCTTAAAAATTAATTAATGACTTTGGTCATTAAAAATCTGAAAATTGTAAAAAAAAATAAAAATTTATAAAACGATCCAAATTTACGTTTATCTTATTCTCCATCATTTGCTGATTCCAAAAACATATAAATATGTTATATTCGGATTAAAAACAAGCTCTGAAAATTAAATATATAAAAATTATTATCAAATTTTTTTTTTCGAAATCGTTTTAAAAACACTTTCATCTTATTCCTTGTCGGTTCCTGATTCCAAAAACATATAGATATGATATGTTTGGATTAAAAACACGCTCAGAAAGTTAAAACGAAGAGAGGTACAGAAAAGCGTGCTATGCAGCATAGCGTAACCACTACCCCGCTCTTCTTGTCAATTTCACTGCCTATGCCGTGAGCGGTGGACCACGAGTATACGGTCTTGCTGCGTTGCATTGCGTTCAGTTTCATTCTGTGAGTTCGACAGCTACTTGACTAAATATTGTATTTTCGCCTTACGCGACTTGTATATATATCCATATCTTAATTCAATAACCTGCCACTGCAATGTCTAGCAAAATACTTTTAAATCAAAGCTAGGATAAATGGACAACACATGATAATGCATTTTCTAAATGAAAATTTAGAATGAGATGAACCGCTGTTATTATCTAACTGGAAAAGTAGTTAGTTACATTTTACTCTCATTTGTCACTCCGTCTCTTTGCCGATTTTTGAGCAATACCCACATATTTCTTTCGCCAATTTACCTTTGATGTTTCTAGCTCTGCAATTGTATAGATTAACCGATAATGCTGGAGTACTGTGTGACACTCTCACACAGGAAGGCTGTCGTGATATTTTTTCCAGACAGTTTTGAATATATACATCTGATACCACAAGGTTATCATGTTTGAAAGCAACCATGAACCAGGTGAGACAGATTTCTCTCAAAATTATCCACGGTGGTTTACTGATCCATAAGTGTGTGCAATGAATGTGTAATTAGCTAAATGTTCCGCTGTAATATTCTGGTAATTCACCGACTGTTAATGTATCAACTTTGCGGAGGATTATATGATCTGCTCTTAACAAAAATAAACTGGATACACTCAGGCTTTCAAATTTATAAGAAATGAGAACAATCCGAAGGTAAAACAATCCACACGAAAACGAACAAATTCAATTTTCTTTAGAAATTAGGCATTTTGTGGAGAATGTTATTTATAACCTCCTATTGAATATATCTCCACTTTTGATGTCTGAAAACAAATATTTATTTTTGAATTCCTTGTGTACGCTTACCTTTGTGTTATTTAGGAAATCCTTGCATTAGTGTCCGTTTACCTTATAACCACCAGTGCACCTACTTGTGAACATGACGTTCTGTCTGATTTTCAGGACAGACAATGGGATTTCAATCTGTACCACGTGCACACCTCACGTAATGAAACATAAAACTCACGAGACAGTATGTAATCCGGTTGTGTATTTCTGTACGCATGAAAGAATAAACAAGTCGCGTGAAGCGATATAACAAAATGTAGTCAGTCGGTATCAAACTAAAAGATCAACACCACAAACCAGTCATCAAATGTAGTCTCGGCTAGCCATACTCGAAGACCAAGACAGGTCACGTTAGTCTCCGCGAAGAATGTGACCGTAGTAAGCCTACTTACTGAACCTATTTTCTTTCATTCTGAGCACATTTTTGGAGTAAACATGACATAGCTATCTATGTTTGAATTCAGGAGAAGATACGATTTTGTAATCTGCTTTGTCCCACTTGCTAGGCTGGAAAGTTCGTAGAGGAGCGTTGAGGACTAATTTTCCGGACTGAGAGTCCGATTAGTATGTCGCCTATTGAAGTAAGTGATAATTGAAGTTACTATTCCATCAGAATCTTGCTTGCTGCAGTTTTCCCCAAATAGTTTCGATCGGGTATGACTGTCCCATACCCCCCCCCCCCCCCCCCCCTTCCAACATGTCAAGGTCTCCTCAAATACAGTTTTTTCTTCGTTTTTTTCTCAAAAACAATTTCCTTTTTTTGTGTCTTTGTGTGTGTGTGTCTGCATGTACGTATGACACTGACAAAGAGAGGAGTTCTTTCATTGTTTGTATTTTCTGACACGACAGGGCGAGGGAGTGTGTGTGTGTGTGTGTGTGTGTGTGTGTGTGTGTGTGTGTGTGTGTGTGTGTGTGTGTGTGAGAGTGTGTGTGTGTGTGTGTGTGTGTGTG
>NC_090259.1:20680255-20690255 GCF_037325665.1 Littorina saxatilis
GGGGTTAGTGCCAGGACTGGTTGGTCCGGTGTCAGAATAATGTGACTGGGTGAGACATGAAGCATGTGCTGCGACTTCTGTCTTGTGTGTGGCGCACGTTAAATGTCAAAGCAGCACCGACCTGATATCACCATTCGTGGTGGACTGGGCGTTAAGCAAACAAACAAACAAAATGAAAGGCATGGGTTTCTGAAGTGCAGCATGAAACAATTGAGGTAAAACATCAACTAATGACACTGTTGAAACCAGCTGGGATGGTAAAACATCAAAACAACACTCAATACACAAGCAAAATAGCAGCACGAGACTGTACTGAGTTGAATTTTGTATACATGTAGTATGTGTTTGTCAGTCAGTCTGACTATAAAATATTATGTGTGGTTGAATTTGTTCCCATTCATCGGCTTCTATTTTGCGTTGTCCGATATTTTTTCAAAGTGTATATAAAGAAAGTATTGAGTGTGTAATATTAATGCTGATGTGCGCCAGTCAGTTACGGACCAACAACATATGTAACCAGATAATTATTTTCACAGCTTTGTCATTAATTTGATGTGCATTCAGATTAACGGTTGGACATTATACTGGGTTTTATGTGCAGTGTCCCATGTGTTTGTCAAAGTGTAATTTGAGATAGAATCAGTATGGCCGCTCAGGTGACCGTCAGTTTATGATTTACAAGATGTTATCAGAAATCTTCACAGCTCTGTCATTTATTTGATGTGCACTTAGATTGCGGGTTGGGTATCATACCGGGTTTGTGCACTGTAACATTAATGTTCGAACACCAAAGCGTAATTTGAGATAGAATCAGTATGGCCGGTGAGGTGCCAGTCAGTTTCCGATTCACAAGATATCAGAAATCTTCACAGCTCTGTCGTTTGTTTATTTGATGTGCATTCAGATTGATGCTTGCTTGCTACACACATACATTCTGTCTTGTTTTTGTATTTCCTTCTCATAACTGCTAGCGCACATGCTTTCACCATTATAAGCTTGTGTGTGTATGAACGTTTGCTTGTGCTCGCGTACATGTGTTTGTTTGTCTGACTGTCTCTCCAAGTGATTGTCTGTGTGCGTGTGTGGGTACGTGTGCGCGTGTGTTGGTGTTTGTATTTGGTTTTGTGTCTCGGACATTATTTTAAAAGTTGCTGACAAATTCTGTTTAGTCATCCCTTCTGCCGCAACTTTGGGACTTAAACATACCGTCCTTCCTTCCATTCTCATCTGGTTGATTACCAACTCCTCGATGCATTTTTCACTTGCACTTAAGACGCATATCGGGAATATACAGTTGGCTGCGTTCTATGAAATGCTGGATTTTTTTTGTCAACGTTTATTTCCTAAATGGCTTCCATGCAAATCTTGAATAATCTTAATAATAATATAACAATGGAACATTTATATAGCGCTTCACCACAGCTCGAAGCGCTTTACAAGTTCAATCAAAACACAACACAATATATACAACTAATACAATTTGTCTAAAATAAAAAGGAAAATACTCATCAAATAGCACACATACAACATTATATGTAATACGTACTGTATCTTACAAAAAAAGTCTGGTCTGCATTGGAAGCAGCCAGACTTAAAATTCTTGACATGTGTCAAAGTGGAGTTAAGGATGCTCTTAACCCAAGTAAAAGCCTAGCAAGATCTGTGGTGGTAGTGCGATGGTTTACAAGGGAAGAACGGTATCTTTATTTTGTATATATATAAAGACAAGTTTACAAATATACAATGGCACGTATATACAATAAACATACATTTAACATACATTTAAATGGGTAAAGGTTTGCGAACAGGTATGGGGTTTAAGAAGGGGAGAGAGAGAGAGAGAGAGAGAGAGAGAGAGAGAGAGAGAGAGAGAGAGAGAGAGAGAGAGAGAGAGAGAGAGAGAGAGAGAGAGAGAGAGAGAGAGAGAGATGGTGGTGGTCTGAGTAAGAACGGTATCTTTAACTTTCATCAGAAAGTGGAACAAGTAGTAAATCTTATATGCCATGACAACAACATTTAACAAATATTACTGAAATTGAACACCACTGAATCTGCTTCCTACGCACTGAGTAATTGTTTGTTCTTACCTGATATAAAAATGGAAGGAAAATCAGTCAAATGCAGTTTTATTTGCTAGAAGCTCTTGATTTTATAGTCGCGCTTAGAATTCACGAGTCTCATCACGTAACTTCGATTTTCAATGGATTACTTTCAAACGAAATCTGAAAAGGACCTGCACGTACCTTTTCACTGTGCACGGATGACTTCCTTAATGTGTTTATCTGCTCATAATTTCTGTCAAGGCACGGAAGTGCGCTCTGCACAAAGCGATATTTATTTAAGCTCTCAGATCCTTAGTGTATGGGTGAAACAAACACCATTTGCTATTTTCGTCGCTGCTTTTATAGAAGTCAGATGATGCATTTACTTAATCCGACGTGATGCATTAAGTATGTACATAGAATAAGGACTGTCATTATTGTTAGCCTACTTAACGAATGAAGATCAAACAATGTGGAAAAATGGCGACAACGCATAAAACTGCTTCTCTATAGAGAGCCGGGGTTATTAATTACCAGGACAGCAGAAGATTTAATGCAAGAAAACATTCTCATGGAATGATTTGCTGATTTCATGTGACACCAACGAGGAAACTAAACAGAATTTTCAGAAGTTTTAGGTTTGCTAAAATGTTGGGTTTCTTTCAAGAAAAGAACACACACAAAACATCATTGATGGTTGAACCGCGACAGTGATACCGAAAAGAGTAACTTGCTGAACCAGCGTGCACTTGAGAATCAATAAGCAATAGATGCGATAAAGATAACTCTGTGATAATATTCCAGCTGTTCTAGTTCTATAATCGGTCATTTTCTGAATAGGTTGGCGACCATACTTAACAGTGTCGAGGCTTTAGCAACATATACCCATCAGAGTTAACTTCAAACATAACCCTCAGAAGAAAATGAAAACCTTACTTACAATCGTTATTGCTGTTTATTCGGTGCGTGGAATGGACGCTATACCCACAGAGGTATCAAGAGACAGGTACAGAAAATGTTCCAAAGGATCTGTGAACAGTATGTTCGTCGATCCTATTGGCTCGCGATCTGCTCGCTCCCCCTTGGATTGTCTTCAGATGTGTTCTCAGACACCCGAATGTTCTGGTGCAAACATTTGTCCAACCGGGCATAACAGGCAAGTGAACTGCAGCCTCACAAAATACACTGGACGTGAAGACTGCGTGAGTGCGGTCACTGATGTAATGTCGCATTGCTACTTCGCTTACAAGGTAAGTATAAGCAACCCAGGCTTGATTTGTTTTTCACTGTTTTGTATCGTTACTTATATGTTAGTCCCTACCCTACTCACCCCTGAGGGGTGCGATGTGGTGGTAAGTGACCATTTTCCACCTGTATGTAAAAATGCCATCGGACATCATGGTTATATATTATCTATCTTCTATTGCCTTATCTTCCTGTCTCTGATCTGTACGGAGCAAACTGAATAGGGTCAGGCAAACCGTTTGAGAATTAAGCGTTTGCTTAAGCTTTCCTCAAACGGACCATTAGCAGTGGTTGCTTCCTGCTTGTCATAACATCATTTATGGCTAAAGCCGAAATGTATGTGTTAAATGAATAACACAAATACAGGAACAAATGTTTTCAAAATCCTTTTATTTTCTTGTCTGTCTTTTTTTTCTTCAACAAAATACAAACTTCCAAGAATGAAATACACGAACTAAAAAACCAGTGTTAAACTTAAACCCAGTGTTCATAAGGTGCTTCACCAATCTTAGAACACAGACCACTCAGACTAATGTGAAAAACCCGGACTGGTTGGCTCTGAAAATTAAACAAACGTTTTCTTTTTACCACACAATAGAACAACACAAATTATATTTGCCAGATGTTACCAGAGACGAGTGATTATGACTAATAATTACCACATAGTTACTGTGTTCCAACACACCACTATCATTACATCTTTCCACACTATCAACTAAAAACAGCTGATATTTATACATCACTTACTATTTACCAACTATAAACAGTAATCTTCTCCCTATAACACAGGAGTAACATTTTGCCTACTGTGATCAATTCCATCTTCATTGACAGAAACAGAAAGACTATACATGTATGTTATCCTACAAGACAGTGACTAACCATCTTAGATTTACTTTGTAACAATACCACACATCACTATGTGTTCCACTCCACCATTGTTACAAACTCAAAACTAGCTACAAGAAGTGTCCATGCATAATCACATTTATCTGTAGTGATAAACTGACCATTATGACAAAACTTCTTCAAATCACAATGTCTAAATCACTTGGAATGAAATCTCACCTCAAACATCTCAAATAAAACACTAGTCACAAACACTTTTTTTCATAAAATAGAGGCAGCCAACTTTCCAATAATGCAATGCGCTTTCGGTTTTGCCTACGCATGCGCAAAACTTTCTTTTACTTCAAATTTCAAATTATAATTAAAACTAAATTTCTTTGCAAAACCTAAACCCTATTTAACTTCAAAACATCAGTAACACACTTATCTTTCTGTCTACGCACTTCATAAAACAAACTACAACCAAAAATACAAATATTCTGCAGTTTCTGTGACAGGTGCTTTTGTCAAAAACCCCACAACATGGTCAAATTTCAAGTAATTAAGTTTCAGAACAGATTTACAAAAATAACCATTCCAATTTATGCTATCCATCTGGCTAAACCAGTAACTAATCATATTTCAAGCAGATGACAATGTAAAAATCAATATTCACCTGATTTAGAACCAAAATGTTCTCCAAAGATTTCCCACCAACTTGGCGGCTTTTCAACAGAGTGCGAATGTGAAGCTAAAATTTTAAAAATCGAACTGGAAAATATCTAATAAATAAAATAAAATATCTTTACAGCTTATTAAAGTTTATAATTAATACCTAATCAAAATAACACATTTAAAACAGCTTGAACAATTTAATTAAAATCCAAAATATAAATCCTAGTTAGCCAAGTTGAAAAGACTAATGAAAGGGAGGTAACAATCAATGTACACACATTACCAAAATACCAACAGTTGCTTCCCTTTAACTACTAACCTAAATCTTTCTGTGCACATGTTCAAAACCAGACAATAGGTTTTGAATGTGTTACATGATATTGTCTTATCTTATTTTTATCGTTTCTTATCTTATCTTATATCATCTTATCTTATCTTATCTTATATTATCTTATCTTATCTTATCTTATTCTATCTTATCTTACTTTTATCTTATTTTATATTACATTATATTATATTTTCTCATCAACAACGCAGACACAGGAGACAACTCCAGTCACACAAGCACAAGAGGAGACGACAACAACATGGACAACAGAGACAACTACAACAACTCAAGGACCAACTCCTGGCAGCACACAGTTATGGTGTCAAAATGGCGGCTCGCTGAATGGAGATCAGTGTGACTGCCCTGTTGGGTATGGTGGATCAGCATGCGAACGCCGAATTAGAGGTAAGTCGAAAGCAGAAGCAACTTGGCATGGGTATCTATTTTTCTCTGTCTCTTTCTGTCCATTGGTCTCTCTGTCTCTGTCACTCTCTAGCTGTCTCTCTGTCTCTTTGTTCTCTCTCTCTCTCTCTCTCTCTCTCTCTCTCTCTCTCTCTCTCTCTCTCTCTCTCTCTCTCTCACCTGTAAAACAGTCTTTCAGAGAATATTATTCCCAGTAGTACAGGGTGACCCAAAATGAGTGCAACCCATAAAAGTACTCACAACTGCTACAAATGTGAATGGATTGAGTTTATTTTTAACACACATCAACGTAAGATGATAACAATTAAGTTCTGAAAGTTGGAGTCATTTCGGTTGGGTGGTCCACATGTTAGCGACGTTGAAGGATATGCTCCAAATGTCCACCGCGTTGACGGAGACACTCCTGAATGCGCCGTGCAAAATTGTCCACCTGACCTTAACCCCTCCGATTTCTATTTGTGGGTTTATTTGAAAGACCACGTCTATGAGGACAACCCCCAGAAAACCATGGACTTGAAAGCTGCAATAACAACAAAGATCAGGAGGATTCCAGGGGCAGAGTGTGTCCGCGTGGTGGACAATTTTGCACGGCGCATTCAACGCGGTGGACATTTGGAGCATTATCTTTCAACGTCGCTAACATGTGGACCACCCAACCGAAATGACTCCAACTTTCAGAACTTAATTTTTATCATCTTACGTTGATGTGTGTTAAAACTAAACTCAATCCCTTCACATTTGTAGCAGTTGTGAGTACTTTTATGGGTTGCACTCATTTTGGGTCACCCTGTATATGTAATGTGTTGTCTCAAAGGAGGCGCAAACCTTAAATATAAGATGGGTGTTCTGCATTCTATATATCATGAATGCTAATACATATAACTTTTTTGTTACAATATGCATAACAATTTATACCACACAAAAACATTCATTGACATTTGTCCCAAAGATTGCACAGAAGCCTATGACAACGGACATCGTCAAGACGGGACCTATCACATCCAGCCTGTAACTGCCCCCAATCCTTTCCAGGTGAGTAGAACGACAATCATATTAACAGACATACAGTCAGCTTTGCCCGGCATTCTTTTTTGTGCACATAGATGAATAATACTTCAAGACTTAACTTTATTTTGTCACTTCCATTATTTTCTTGATGTGTATTTTTGTTTGTTTGTTTGCTTAACGCCCAGCCGACCACGAAGGGCCATATCAGGGCGGTGCTGCTTTGACATTTAACGTGCGCCGCCACACACAAGACAGAAGTCGCAGCACAGGCTTCATGTCTCACCCAGTCACATTATTCTGACACAGGACCAACCAGTCCTAGCACTAACCCCATAATGCCAGACGCCAGGCGGAGCAGCCACTAGATTGCCAATTTTAAAGTCTTAGGTATGACCCGGCCGGGGTTCGAACCCACGACCTCCCGATCACGGGGCGGACGCCTTACCACTAGGCCAACCGTGCCGATCTTGATGTGTATATATCCTATAGTCTATAGCCAGGTTTGAAAGCATGTTTTCATTGCGAAAGGAAAATGGCTGCCAAGTGCCTGTTTATCACTACCGTGTGTATCACCCGAGTTAAATCGGTGGATATGTGTTGTGTTTAACCTTGAAATTGAAATCAGATGGGGTTTTTTTAACAAAAGAAACACACGTTCAGAAGTAAAAACAAAATCTGTAGTTTGTTTGCTTGGTTTTTTTCTCTCATTTTTTTCTTTAGTTTGCATCACATAAAAATACAAATCTAACAAATCTTTCAAATCAAAACTGTTCGATATTTACACGTGTGAAAGATGTTTGGTATAGTGACCGCCTTTGAAAAGGGCAATACGTTTTGAATGGTATTTGAGAATGAAGTACTCGTGGTGCGCAGAACGCAGACTAAACAGCGAAAGGAATACAAATGTTTTGAATGGAAGTTAAACAGTGGAATCTTGACTACAGGATGCAGATATAAAATCACAACCTTCCTTTCTATTGTTTGATTTTGTTGGAATGAAAATGTTTATATCGTATACCTCTTGCCGTTTGGTTTCTTGCTTAAAGGTGTACTGCTGGTTCCGTTATGGCGGCGTGACGATCGTGTTCAGGCGAGATGATGATTCAGATGTAAACTGCGACTGGCGTACATACAAGTCGGGCTTCGGACAACCCAGATCGCTTCCATATTTTATTGGGTTGGACAATCTTCATTATCTGACCAATCAAGCAGCGTACGAGCTCACTATTTGGATGGATGACGACAGCCATTACGATGGAGGAGCCATTTACGACAACTTTACTGTCGGACCGGAATCAACATCTTACGCCGTCTCATTCAGTAATTTCCGTAGCACTGGCGGGTTTAACGACTGGTTTCTGCTGTCATCTTCCGTGAAATTCAGTGCCGATGGACATGACGTCAACGGTTGCTTTAGTCAGAAAGAAAAAGCTGGGTGGTATGGGCACGACTGCACAGGGTACGGTATGTTTACTACCGGGGATTTCAACTGGCCGAGGAACGGAGTGAGCAGATCGCTTGAAGAGATGGCGTTTCTGCTTGTGCGCAAGTCAGCCTATTACGATTAGTGAGCTGATTCATATTTAAGGAAAGTTTGAAAAGCTCGTCTTATATGATGTATGGTATGAACGGTTAAGTCTGCGCATGAGACAAACACTCCGCAGAGGCATAATGAATATGCATTTATTTGGAATTCATTTAGTCATACACTTGTATACATGCCATGTTAACGACACTAATTTGCAATTAGTTAAAGCAGTGTCGCGTTTGCTTCTTACTGCTTTGTTTTTACTGTCTAACTTTGCGTTATTAGAGCAACAACCAGAAAAGTTGCGAATGCACATATGGATAAAAGCTCAAGTTCTATACGCAACGGCAAAAGATAGTACACAATTTTAAACGTTGTGTTACACGCGAAATATCAGCCGCAATAGATTCTTGATTTGACCACAGTTCATGGAGGCTATTGCACGAGCATTTTAGTAACCCGCACACGGAAACTACGTCACAGTTTGCAGGTGCATTTGTCTACTCATGACAACTATGATTTTCAATGCTGAAATGTTCAGTTTAAATTGCAGTTTTTATTTTACCCAAAATGCAGTAATTTACCTTTGGAATATGCAAAAGTGTTACAGCTTTAGTTTTCATGCACTGAAACAGATAGGACGTTCAGTGTATTCAATTGCTACGCACAATAAAAACTTACAATGTTTGTGATGAAATGCAAACTATCATTGATAGTTAGGTTGTTGTTGTTGTTGTTGTTGTTGTTCACATGGAGATTTGGATTTTTTCTATGTATTATTATGAATGAGACTGAAAAAGATCGAGAGAAGAGACCGCTGTGGTAATTTTCTGACTTTTGATTTTGACCCCGACCATGATTTAATGCCTTCCAGACAAAGACACAATGACTTATCAATCTGAATCATACACACTTTGAAGGCACAATGAACAAGTTTTGGAGATTATTTTTGTTTTATGATTAGTTCCTTCATATACATGTAGTAGCACACAAAAAACAACAAGCTTTGTACTATCTTTTGCTGGAGGGCATATGTAGATTTCACAATTAATTACCAGCTGAAACTGAAGACAATAGATAAGGAATGGATTATGGGGTTTCTTAATTTAAGAGCTTGCCTTTGAAAGATAATTTAGCACTGAAAATTGCAATTAATCGAAAACGCGTACGTGTGCCCTTAAACATTTTATTTATTTATTTATTTATATGGGAGATTTATATAGCGCTTGACGTTCTCTAAGCGCTTTACATATTAAGTCTGAATAACGTATTATGCGCTGTTCAAGTATTTGTTTGAACGTGAAAAAGTGGCTGGCTACTGGTTTACTTTTAACTTTTCTTCAATTATTTGTCCTACACATCTAAAACAATTTCACAACTCCACTAACGATTAGTTGAGTGCAGCACGACATTGAAACGGCAGAGACAGTATTCTCTCAATGCGACGCACGATCAGTAATAGAGATTTTTTTATATGCGATGATCGTCCATTTTGCTGAATGGTGTGTGTGTGTGTGTGTGTGTGTGTGTGTGTGTGTGTGTGCGAGGCTGACGCTAAGTACCGGCATGTCCGTATGAGAGGGCCTTAGGTACCGTGCATAGACCTTGGCTGCACTAGGTACCGCGCTAAGTACCTGCGATGTTAAAACCCATGTACATAATACTTTTGTGTGTTGTTTATGATGTTTATATGTAGGCATGTTAGTTTGAACTACGATCCTTTATTTTCGTAAATAAGGCTCATCATTTTGTCAAGTAGTAGCGGTTTGAATTTCAAAGGTACTTAACGTATGAAATATACGTACAGAACCAACTTTTTACACACAACCTAAAAGTTCTCACTGCAGATTTAAAAATAACAGCAATCGTTCTCTTGTATCTCAATCATCATTGACAGCAAATAACTGAGTAGAAACATAGCCC
>NC_090259.1:20692755-20918503 GCF_037325665.1 Littorina saxatilis
AGAGAGAGAGAGAGAGAGAGAGAGAGAGAGAGAGAGAGAGAGAGAGAGAGAGAGAGAGGAAGAGGGAGAGGTAGAGGGAGAGAGAGAGAGAGAGAGAGAGAGAGAGAGAGAGAGAGAGAGAGAGAAAAATTTGTATTCTAAATTTATTGATAGAGGAAAGAGGGAAACAGAGAGAGGAGGGAAAGGGAGAGAAATCGAGATAGGGGGAAAGAGAGATATATATTTGTACTCTAAATTTATTATAAGATACAAGAGAGAGGGGGGGGGGGGAGGAGAAAGAGGGACCGTGAGAGTTACAGAGAGTGTGAGGGGAGAACAGCGGTAACCTTCCACTACCTAGGGTTTCTTCCCAGCTTGACTGTGAGGTCTTGACACGCACCATGCCAAAGACCAACAGTAGACAATTTTAATGATGAACTCGAACTGCCTGAATCTGTGTTGCCTTTCTCATTGCAACTCGGCTGCATGATCACATGCCTGTATTTGTCATGTAAATTCTTACAACCCCGGATACAAAAACAAAACCAGAAAATGACGCCACAGTTTAAACAAAAAAAAGCATGGCTTTAATTTAAAATAGCAACATTAACACCTAAATGTTTGTTATAATGCAGTAAAACTATTACATATCTGATTATTCTTATTCGCCTATTTCGTCTCCTCTACCCCTGTGCGTGTATTGTATGTGCCTCTTGTTTTATGGACTGGGTAAAGGAGCTGCGCCTTCGGCTATCAGTGTGACTGACTTTTAGGGTTTAACGTCCTCTTAGACCAACTGGTCTATATTGGGACAGGTATTGGTAATACGTTGAAGTTATGGTGTGATACTTTGATTCGAACAAGCCCGCTGTGGCTGTCTTCTTCGACACACCAGCATTGGGTTTGTCTCGTCAAAGTATCGAAATACGATCATTATAATCGGAGACGAGAGATGATGCATGCGTGTCTTCGTGTTTTCCAAGCCCTGAGACTTTCGCTGTGAACGTGGGATCTTTTTCGTGCGCATGTGTTCACACGGGGGTGTTCAGACACCGAAGAGAGTCTGCACAAAGTTGACTCCGAGAAATAAATCTCTCGCCGAACGTGGGGATCGAACCCACGCTGATAGCGACCGACTGGCTACAAAGCCAGCGCGCTAACAACTGAGCTACCTCCCCGCCGCGCTATCAGTGTCAAGTTACCAAAGGCGGAGGGGAAGTGTTTAACTAACCGTATCAAGCTTGTCGTGCATTCCGAACGCGTGTACTGGAGTGACTGACAGGGGCTTGTCTGGACTTGACTGCGCCTGAACTGATGCGTTGTTTCATCGAACTATTGACAGTTAAAAAGAGAAGTACGCCTTCTTTTGGTTTAAATACATATTTATCCAACAGTCCGAATTACAATAGAAAGGGCAAGATGAAGAAACACAAAAGCACGAGGCTCAAATAAGTGCTACCAAAATTAAAGAGAAACGTCTCTGGCGAACGTTTTAAACAGTATATTAAGACAGTATAAGCATTTTACTTCACAGTTATTTTTCAAGTCAGTAATATCAGTATAAATATCACACACTTGAATGTTGTCCAAGAGCTTCAAGGCATAGTCACTGATGTCATTATTTCAGTTATTGTCAAGATTGTGGGTCATGAGAACTTAATTGTAATATTAATGGTTTTATGATAATACTAAAAATAAACAGCAAGAAAAAAATATGAAAAAAGTTATAAGTGTATAGTACTTGTCTTAATTATAATAGTCCTGATTTTGTGATCAAGTGCTCTACACAAGGCTAGATGTTATCAGAGGTCAAGGATGTCAAATATCACGTAAAGTTGAAGCAACCAGAGCATCGGTGGCTAGCAGAGGAACCTCCGATTGGGCCACCAGAAGTAGAGGTGAAAGGAGAGGCTGGTGCAGCGGGGTGCCCGAGCCTCAGAAGGGTAGTTGGCGATGCAGCAAGGCCATTGATATCAGCGTGAACTTGTTATCAGCCGGTGCCGTTATCGGGTTACAGCCGTAGCCCTTTCGCCGTGGCTTCGCCGAGCTAGCACTGTAACTCAGATGCTGACCACCGGTTACGGGTTAGCGGCGCCACAGGACCATGGTTTCAGCGTTCCTTTTCGTGTTGGTATCAAGTTACCGTGCCCTGGCCAAGAACGCTAGCATTGAAGAAGGGAGAGAAAAGTTCTACCTCCCCATCTTCGGTTTATGTAAACGACTAGGGCTCCTTGCATTAGGAAGTATTCGGATTCTAAATGTTTATTATTATTATCACTAGCAATACTCGTGCTCCTCACGGGATGTAACAAATGTTTTATGATTTTCATTAATCACTGATGGTGTGGATATTAAAGTGTCTATGCGAATCCATACCATTATCAATTGCTATTATTGTTGCAATGGTCGACTTATCTTGTCTGAATCATGACTGATTTATTATTGTATTCATAGCTTCAAAGCGATGGTGATTCAGTGGAGTAGATTAGCTCCCCTGATCAGCGAAGCCTTATAACTATCAGTCATATGATTACCACAAATATGATGGTTAAAACCCTTATAACTTTGGAACCAGCCAACCATTTTTTTTAAATGAAATTAAACATGAAGACGCAGCACATTAGTCCCTTCAACTTAAGGGGGAAAAAAGAAGAAAAAATTCAACTCGATTTTCTGAGAAAAACATTTTTGCTGTGATTATGTAATTTTTAACTGCTATTTTGTAGACCCGTCCTCAGAGTATGTAATGAAAAAAAGTTTCATTGAAATATTCCCAGAACTTTGGGAGACATGGCTGATTATGTATTTTGACCATCGGGCCCCGTAATGACCTTGACCTTTGACCTATCCAATATAAATGTTGCACGCAATAGGCTATCGTGTGTCTACATCTACCTACAAAGTTTGGTTGAAAAATACTTAGCCGTTCAGGATTTATCGCAGTTCCTATATTGTGACATACATACATACTTACGGAATGGAACAATCGCAAACGTCCCCGCTGGATGACGAATTAAATTATAAAAAACGTATCAGTAAAATAAAATAACAATGAACAGCACACATTCCCTGAAAAGTAATGTAGCGTAGGGGAAAGGGAGAAAAAAAAGTGACACCGCGTGGATTCGAACGTGCGTGATTAGAACGTGATGAAGCAAGAGTGTCCTAACCAACTGGCCTACTAATAATTTGCAAAAGTTTCAGGGAGAAATACAGCTATGACATTACAAAAACCATAGGCAATGGATGTTCCGTTTGCCATTCCAATAAGTAACAACAATAATAACTTGATAGGTTTGAGAGTGAACTTGATTTGACATGATACTGTGTTGTCTAAAGTGTTTATTGTATTCTCGGGCAGTTTTATCCCGGACGGCTGCATGTCGAGCTTCAGGGGTGCCTAAGGGCATCCGGCGGTAGGTAAAAATATTTAATGTTCAAATAAACCCACTTAATAAAAAAAAATAAACACATTAGTCCCAGCCAGTCCTGATTGAGGTGGCCTCCACTATGCCCATGCAAAAGGAATAACGTGAAAGTTGCCCAGTACCACAGAAATTAGCAATTTCGTGTGACTGAGGCTACCAGTACCTGTATTAATATATGAATTATGATTGGCAACGGTAAGCGATTTCACACAGATTAGCGCGGGACAAATATTGACAGAATTTTTTTTTATCATAACTGCAATGTTCTTCTCCCCCAAAAAACAACAACAACAACGCAACACCTCCCCCCTCCCCAACCCCTAAGAAGAACAGGTCCGACAAACCCCTGCGTCACCCAGTGAGCTTTTTTTTTTAAATTAACGACGCCAATGGGATTCGATCTCCTGCCTCAGACACTTTCGTTTTGTCACGTTAGGAGAGCAATTTACCAACTTATCTATTTTGCTTCTTGACAGTTCGCGTGAGTGATATTTTAGTGACTTGTGTGACATATAGACTGACCGGAACAAACGCAAACGTCCACCCTCTGGGGGACAAACAACACATTTGCATTCAAACAAAGTAGTTTGTTGATCATAGTGCAATTATCCCGTTTGACTTGTGTCTGTTCTCAATATGACTAACATATATATGTACTCATTTCTCCCAAATAGGTAAAGCTATTGAAACTCATTTTGGCTATGAGCTCGAGGTCCATGGGAATAAACGCTCATAATTATGTCCTGCGGATCGATGACCCTGGTGTCACTCAAAATTATCCCGTCAGGAAATGCTATTTCGTATACATGTACTCAATTGTCTAACCGGCACGGTTGGCCTAGTGGTAAGGCGTCCGCCCCGTGATCGGGAGGTCGTGGGTTCAAACCCCGGCCGGGTCATACCTAAGACTTTAAAATTGGCAATCTAGTGGCTGCTCCGCCTGGCGTCTGGCATTATGGGGTTAGTGCTAGGACTGGTTGGTCCGGTGTCAGAATAATGTGACTGGGTGAGACATGAAGCCTGTGCTGCGACTTCTGTCTTGTGTGTGGCGCACGTTCTATGTCAAAGCAGCACCGCCCTGATATGGCCCTTCGTGGTCGGCTGGGCGTTAAGCAAACAAACAAACAAACTCAATTGTCTCCAGTAAGGACACAGTTATTTTCTCCGAAATTAAGGCCCCAGTTTGTGGTGATTGATATTGATTTGCTCTGTAGTTTGATGATCCTAGTGCCAACATTATCCCGTCAGGCATGGTTTAAATGTTTTCGTTTGCACCCACTTTTCTCCAAAACTGATAAAACTGGTGACACCACTATTCGGAAGCATGCTCATCGGAGTCGATGCCGAGAAGCTCTGAACTTTGGTGACCCTAGGTACCATATTATCCGGCCAGGAAGGGTTTTAATATATGCTCACTTTACACCCGTTAGGGTCTATATGTTCTATCAGCCCCAGATACTTTACTTGATATTTGCTTTCGGTCCAGCCGACTCTTTTGAGCCATATCAGGGCCAATCAGCCCGAGATGTCTTATCATTTCGATGAAGAAGACTTTAAATAATAAAACAACAACCACAGCACGAGATGATAAACGGAAAGTATTAGGATCCTTATGGTCACTTGTTAATTATTATTTTGTTACCCCTTTATCACATGCCGGCTATTGATACATGCCATATCATTATTTTTGTTATCAAAACGAATACGTTGTGTGTGTGTGTATTGTTAGGAAAACTCCAATCTTTTAGATTAGTTAACAATGTATCAAGAAAAATCACATATTTGAGCGAGTTTCTAGGTGACCGTCTTCGTGATTAGGGACCTAATGTACATCCTATATGATCTTCCATGAATGGGTTCGGTTGCTATTTGAATTTTCTGCAAAAGGGGTCGCTCAGATAATCGTCAAAATGTAACTGACAAGTCCAGTGGCTAACGAAGGAAAGCACCGATCACCATCAAGACTAAATCACTACCAGATGTCAGTAGGAATGTTGGTAACTGATCCACTGACCGCTATCATGTTTCACTACTCGCGTACAGAACTGACTGGGCTTGCTAATAAGCAAGCGTTAGTTTGTAACACATTCCCTGGCCCGTCCCAAGAGAACATGAAAGATATATATTTATGCTACACGGAAGCGTTCTGCTTTAAGCAGACTACATGTATAGACCGAAACAGTTCAAAATAATGATACTGGATTCAGACTTCAACATTATTGTTTTCATATTAGGCCTACGAAAAATGACTTACATAACTTATTTTATACTCGTTAAGAGAAATAATACATGCATCGAGGGACATTGCTTTTATTCTAGGCTACATCTCTTATGGAGGCATCTTACACACTCTCTCTCTTTCTTCACCCTCCCATCTCTCTCTCCTTCTCTCCCCCTCTATCTTTCTAATATTGACAACACCCCTCATATGATCACTCAACCTCTCCCCATCGCCCTCTGTCTCTCACCTTCTTACACACACTCTCTCTTTTCCCAACTCTCCTCTCTCAATCAATCAATCAATCAATCAATATGAGGCTTATATCGCGCGTATTCCGTGGGTACAGTTCTAAGCGCAGGGATTTTTTTAATATTTTTTTATGCAATTTATATCGCGCACATATTCAAGGCGCAGGGATTTATTTATGCCGTGTGAGATGGAATTTTTTACACAATACATCACGCATTCACATCGGCCAGCAGATCGCAGCCATTTCGGCGCATATCCTACTTTTCACGGCCTATTATTCCAAGTCACACGGGTATTTGGTGGACATTTTTAGCTATGCCTATACAATTTTGCCAGGAAAGACCCTTTTGTCAATCGTGGGATCTTTAACGTGCACACCCCAATGTAGTGTACACGAAGGGACCTCGGTTTTTCATCTCCTCTCTCTCCATCTCTCTCTCTCTCTTCAATAATGACACCCTCCACTCTCGAATCTCCAAACATTCGGTTAAACGTGATTAACTGGTATCGTGCCCCTATGACAGCTAATATTCCATATTCTCTGCATTCTCTGCATGTTGCATTACGTTAAAGGTTTTAATGCTCTTTTTTTTCAAGCCACATTTCACGTCAACCAACTTTTATCAAGACGTTATTCAAAGCGTCATTGTAGAAATGACATTCGGAAATATTAGGGGAATCTCTGTCATAACATTTTTTTCTATTTGTTTCCTATCAGGCATTTTTTGTTTTAATCACAAGTAATATGATACAGACACACAAAGAGAGACACCTATAGTGACAGCCGCTCTATCATGCTAGGACTGGTGTCAGTATACTGTGACTATATGAGGATGTCAATCAATCAATCAATATGAGGCTTATATCGCGCGTATTCCGTGGGTACAGTTCTAAGCGCAGGGATTTATTTATTTTATTTTTATTTTATGCAATTTATATCGCGCACATATTCAAGGCGCAGGGATTTATTTATGCTGTGTGAGATGGAATTTTTATTACACAATACATCACGCATTCACATCGGCCAGCAGATCGCAGCCATTTCGGCGCATATCCTACTTTTCACGGCCTATTATTCCAAGTCACACGGGTATTTTGGTGGACATTTTTATCTATCCCTATACAATTTTGCCAGGAAAGACCCTTTTGTCAATCGTGGGATCTTTAACGTGCACACCCCAATGTAGTGTACACGAAGGGACCTCGGTTTTTCGTCTCATCCGAAAGACTAGCACTTGAACCCACCACCTAGGTTAGGAAAGGGTGGAGAAAATTGCTAACGCCCTGACCCAGGGTCGAACTCGCAACCTCTCGCTTCCGAGCGCAACTGCGTTACCACTCGGCCACCCAATCCGATGTAACCCTCTGCGACTTCAATCTCAGTGTGGCCAGGGCCGGACTAGGCGAAGAGGAGGGGGGGGGTTGCCAGTGGTGGCCCAGGGGGATGTCCCCTCTGGCGGCAGAGGCGGATCAGTTAATTTTATGTGTGTTTTTTTTCAAAAGTATATTGTGAAGATATGGGTGTGAAGGCGAGAAGCGCCGAGCCGACGGCGCGAAGCGCCTAGCTTGCTTGGGGGGTCCGGGGGCATGCCCCCCCGGAAAATTTTGAAAAAAAGGATGCAAAATGGTGCAATCTGGTGGATTCTGAGGATGATCATTACCAGTTTCAGGCAGCAGATTTTGTCACTGATTAATACCCCAAAAATTGAAACTCAATGTAAAATAAAGAAATGCATACCTCATTCAATATTTTTATTTATTTTTTGGCTGGGGGGGGGGGGTCCGGAAACCCTAGACCCCCCCCCCACTCGTTGTGGGGGTCAGGGGGCGAAGCCCCCTGAAGCTGATGGGTAGGTCATATTCTGAGATAGGAAAATGGTCGCTCCTTGCATGAAACGGCATACAATAAGCAATAATAAAAAAATTAAATAAGTAAGGTACATGTTTAGGCTAGGGGGGGTTGCGCAACCCCCATAACCCCCCCCAGTAGTCCGGCCCTGGTGGCAGTACATTAATCTGCTGACCATAAACAAGGAATGCGTCCAGCTGTCTCTCTAGCTCTCCAGTAGGTTTCTCAGCGGGTTACCTGCTTGACGACGTGCTAATTGATGGCACGCGAACCGTCTAATGTATAGCCACTGCGCGAGTCGAACCGCTCTACGACTAGCTGCTCCTCTCCACGCCCCCCCCCCCCCCCCAACCCCCACCGCCAGCCCCACGCATCCCTCTCTCTCGCCCTGCCTCTCTTCCCCCGTTCCTCTCTCCCCCCCCCCTCTCTCCCCCCTCCCTCTCTCTCCCCCTCCTTCTTTCTCCCCCCCCTCTCTCTTTACCCTTAATTGTCAATCCGTTTTTCATTGCTAAATTCATACGAATAAATAAAAGCTTGATGTTTAGCAAGAATCACCTCTGATTTGTTATTTGCATTGTCACTGAAGACTAAACCGTCAGTGAAACTGAACAGTTCGCCACCTGTTTACCTCTTTTTATATTTTAATCCAGACAGCATTATCCACCACCACCCATTATATAAACATTCTATTTTGTGTAGTCCCGATATCAATGTTGCACACCTTTTGATGCAGCTTTTAATAATATAAGAGATTTGATTTATACGTATTCCCTGTTTCACTCAATGAATATATATATATTCCCTAAAATATCCAGGTAATATACATATTTCCTGGAATTTGGAGGCCATTTTTAGACGTATTCCCTGACTTATATTTAGCATTCAAAAGGAGATACTTTGATGGAGTGAAAAATCTCTCTCTCTCTCTCTCTCTCTCTCTCTCTCTCTCTCTCTTATGCTTACAAATATAACAACAATCGCATAACAATAGAATTTACAACACAATATTACACTGTTTGCACCAATGAAGTGAGAAAAAATGACTTTTGTATTGGCAAAATCAACAAGCCGTAATAACTCTAGTTGGCGAGATATATTTTGTTTGTTTGTTTGTTTGTTTGCTTAACGCCCAGCCGACCACGAAGGGCCATATCAGGGCGGTGCTGCTTTGACATTTAACGTGCGCCACACACAAGACAGAAGTCGCAGCACAGGCTTCATGTCTCACCCAGTCACATTATTCTGACACCGGACCAACCAGTCCTAGCACCAACCCCATAATGCCAGACGCCAGGCGGAGCAGCCACTAGATTGCCAATTTTAAAGTCTTAGGTATGACCCGGCCGGGGTTCGAACCCACGACCTCCCGCTCACTGGGCGGACGCCTTACCACTAGGCCACCGTGTTGCGGTTTGGCGGGATATAGTGATCCTTACATTCGTTCGAAAAAAAGACCAATAAAGCTACCCTTTCAAACCATGTTCTGAGTTTTTTTGCTTATTTGCTATTGTGTTTGGTTGTAATATGTTATATAGAATTGTGCATGTGAAGTGATATTATATTTTTTAAATATGGAAAAAGTGAAAGCTGATTGAAAATTTATGGACAGATTAATAGATGAAAATGGCTCTCAATAACGACGCAAAAAGGAATTTTACAGGAGCAAGTGAGATTTTACAATAACGTGTTTGATAAAAATGGGAATTTTGTTGAGGAGGATGCTGAAAGTAAAGTTCTTAATTTAAATATTCCTCAGTTAAATGACGAACGAAAATATGGTTTGGAAACTGATTTTACCGTGTTAGAAATCGGCAGGGCGCTGTCTTTATTAAAAAAATGGTTCGTCACCAGGTTTAGACGGATTGACTACAAGTTTCATGAAAAAATGTTGGCCTAAAGTAAAAATGATGGTGGTTAATTCCCTTCAAAGTGCATTTAGAGTCGGTGAATTGTCAGATACTCAGAAAAGAGCAGTTATCACGTTGATCCATAAGGATAAAGATTTGCCGAGAGATAGCCTTAAGAATTGGAAACCCTATAGATCTGTAACCAATACAGATTATAAAATGCTGGCAACATGTTTATCGCAGCGCGTATCTGGTGTTATTTCTGACCTCGTGTCAGAAGATCAGACAGGATGTATTAAGGGAAGAAAGGCAAGTAACTTGATTAGATTAATTGATGATGTCATTAATTACGCTAATGAAAGAAATCAAGCAGGTATATTACTTGCCCTTGACTACGCCCGAGCCTACGATTCCATCTCAAAAGACTATGTGGTCTGGTCCTTTAAAAAATTTGGTTTTGGCGAAAAATTTGTTAAATGGATTAAAGTTTTAAGAGAAGTTAAAAGGGCAATAACCAACCTGGCTCTTCCACGGTCTCAAATAGCATTACATATTGGTTTAATGACAAACACGACGAGCTGCATAAATTATATGGGTTGGATTTCGGAAGAAATAAGTGTAGAATTATTAGCAATACAAATCCGAAGTCACCCCAATATTAAAGGATTTGCCTTACCAGATGTAGGTTTTGCAGAACAAACATCGCGTATCTTGAAACTGGCTATGTACGCCGATGACATAACTGTTTTACTTCAAGATAAAAACGACATGGAAACGGTTTTGAAAATTATTGATGATTTTTCCAATATATCTCGCTTAAAATTAAATAAAAGTGAAACGGAAGCAATGTGGTAGGGATCGCGTAAAAACTGTCAAGAGAAATATTGCGATATTAAATGGAATACCCAGGTTAAAATCATGGGAATTAGTCAGTTTTAAAAATGACATCCCGGCCTCTGAAATTGTGGAAAATTGGTCCAAAAAGACTTGAAAAAGTTGAACAAATCATTTGCAGATGGTCAAGAAGAAATTTAAGTATAAGCGGCAAATTATGTATTATTAAGTCCTTCTTAGTTTCACAATTTGTTTACGTTATGCAGGCGCTTCTTGCCCCTGTTAAAGTTCTCGATAAGTTGAATACTATTTTGTTCAGGTTTCTCTGGAAAAGGAAGTATTCAAATACAAAAGCCTTTGAAAAAGTTAAACGAAATGTATTGTGTAATGTGGTGGAAGAAGGTGGTATTAACATGATAAACGTCCACGATATGCAGACTTCTTTTTTACTGACATGGGCAGCAAAACTTCAACAACAAAAACATGAACCGTGGACAACGATTCCGTTAAGTCTTTATCAGGTATTGGGAAGAAATTTACTTTGTTTTAAAGCCACAACACTACTAAAACCAAGGTATTGAATGCATTCGATCAAACTTTTAGACAGAAGTTCTCTTAAAATGAATCCATAATAAAGCATTGATTTATGAGAGAGAAGATCGCTTTGGCGATCAATGTTTGTGGAACAATATAAAAGTGGTTTATAAAAATAAAAGCTTATATTTAAAAAAATGGATAGAAGCGCATTTAGATATGGTGAAAGATATTTGGGTTAACGGAGATATGATTCCTTTTAACCAGCTGTGCACAAAGAAAGGATACAGTCCCTCTAGATTTTTTTAGTACAGCGCAGTGAAGACTGCTGTGCGAGCGCTTGCACTTCGCAAAAACACAGCCAGCCCGCGAGCAGGCGAACACAATAATGACCTTGACACACGGAACCCTGTGATCATTAACCCCTCCGCGAGAAAGATTCGCATGCTGATAGTCCAGTCTAAAGCGAGCGAGCCTTGCGCTGCTACATTTTGGTTACATAAATATCAGGTTAAACTAGATCACAGTCATTGGCTGTTAGCAAGCAAATGTACAAAAGAAGAAAAATTGCGATTGTTACAATGAAAAATATTACATAATATTTATCCCACGAATATATTATTAAATAAAATGAAAATTAGAGAAACAAAATTAAGTACATTTTGTAAACACATTGATTATGTTGAACACTTTTTTTGTCAATGTGAGAAGTTGACGAGCTTTTGGGAAAATGTTGTCCATTATATTTTTAGAAATACAGGATCAAATGTGCACCTCTCAGAACACGATGTCTTGTTTGGTTATCAACCTAGTAATATATGCCAAAATAATAAGGTACTTAATCACATTATTTTGATTGCAAAAATGTGTATTAGTAAATATTAGTATGGTGATAGATACGATTTGAATAGTATCATTATTGGAAAATAAAATGTACATTAGAAGATTGTGAGTAATGTATACGTCGAGATGAGGTGAAGTGATATATGACGTTTGTGAATATTATGAGGGGGGTGGGAGGGAGCGGATGGACGAGAATAAGAAAAACAAAAAAAGAAAAAAAAGGAGAAAAAAAAAGTAACCATCTATGGCTCCTCAATTGCTTTTTGTATAAACAACCATGCAAACCACACAAAAAAAAAACAACAAAAAAAGAAACCGGTTTTCTCCAATTTTAAAAAAACCAAAAAAAACAAGTCGCGTAAGGCGAAATTACTACATTTTAGTCAAGCTGTGGAACTCACAGAATGAAACTGAACGCACTGCATTTTTTCACAGTGACCGTAGTCCGCCGCTCGCGCAAAACCCAGTGAAACTGACGAGACTGTTTAGCGCGGTGATGGTTTCGCTGTGCTGCATAGCACGCTTTTCTGTACCTCTCTTCGTTTTAACTTTCTGAGCGTGTTTTTAATCCAAACATATCATATCTATATGTTTTTGAAATCAGGAACCGACAAGGAATACGATGAAATTGTTTTTTAATCGATTTCGGAAATTTGATTTTGATCAGAATTTTTTATATTTTTAATTTTGAGAGCTTGTTTTTAATCCGAATATAACATATTTATATGTTTTTGGAATCAGAAAATAATGAAGAATAAGATGAACGTAAATTTGGATCGTTTTATAAAAAAACAATTATTTACAATTTTCAGATTTGTAATGACCAAAGTCATTAATACATTTTTAAGCCACCAAGCTTAAATACAAAACCGAAGTCCGACCTTTGTCGAAGATTGCTTGGCCAAAATTTCAATCAATTTGATTCAAAAATGAGGGTGTGACAGTGCCGCTTCAACTTTTACAAAAAGCCGGATATGACGTCATCAAAGACATTTATCGAAAAAAATCAAAAAAAATCCGGGGATATCATACCCAGGAACTCTCATGTCAAATTTCATAAAGATCGGTCCAGTAGTTTACTCTGAATCGCTCTACACACGCGCACGCACACCGGCACAGACAAAACTTGACTAAATGTAAAAAGAGAGAGAGAGAGAGAGAGAGAGAGAGAGAGAGAGAGAGAGAGAGAGAGAGAGAGAGAGAGATGATAATGATGATGATGGAACTTTATTTTTCAAGGATAGAGGTTTAAGGTGACGCCTTTTCTTACAACCGGTCCTTACTTCTAATACAAATGTCTAATAAATGATAAACAAGTAAAGCAACATGACAAATAAACAAAGTAAACGAACGAACCAGCAAACAATCGACAAGTAAGCAAACAAGCAAATAAACATAAACAACAAAATGACAAAGTAAGGAACATACAAATCAAAAGCAAAACATGCAACATATTAATTGAGGTTATACATGTAAAGTGATCGACGGTTAAAGTTCCATCCTCACCTATTCACACTTTACTGACACTATACACAACCATCAGTGTGTATAGGAAACAGGTACTTAACGCCTTCGTCCGTACGGGTTACACACTGTGTATAGCCAAACGGTACCTAATGTGGATTTCGTACGTACAGAAGTCACACAGATCCGTCTGCGTATGACCGGTACCTAAGGTGCTCCTCGTCCGTATGTGTGTGTGTGTGTGTGTGTGTGTGTGTGTGTGTGTGTGTGTGTGTGTGTGTGTGTGTGAGCTAGTGCAGTGAAGAGGAGAAAAAAGTATTGTGTATTCTGAATGTTTGTCTGTGATCGTCGGAAAATGTCCCAGCTTTATATATGTTGAACTTTTACTTTGTTGCGTGTTGTACAGTCAGCGGCAACATTGTTTCTCATAATCCATCCATAACACACCACACCATTTTGTTGTGACAGCTCCACGGTTGTATGCCTACTTTATAATCAGCACTGTCTATTGTCTCAACACTAACACACTTACATTTTCTTACTAAAGTTGGTAGAAAACAGTTACTTTTTTGCGAGAATCCTTTTTATAGCTCTTCTTGTAAGAATTGCAACTCGACTTGTTAATTGTTAACACCAAGGGTTGATTGGCAAAAATAACTACATGTAGTATGATTACATTTTTGATGCATAGGATATCTTGCTCTTGTGTTTGTATACCTTCTTTTGTGCATCAATTCAAGAATTCAGGTTCTGTTCACTTGTTTAAAGACAAACGATGCAATAGCCAATCTTAAAATGAGTGTGCTACTTTTAACACAATTGTGCAATACAACTCACAAAGTGTATGCATGGTGATTGTATTTTGTGTATACATGCAAGACAAAACAAATCCCTTCAAATTTCCGTACACACACACACACACACACACACACACACACACACACACACACACACACACACACACACACACACACACGTTATATGTCAAATATTGGAACTCCAATATATGTACATTTCTGGAAAGGAAAAATAAGTAGTTCAACTAATTTAAATTTTTATTAAAGAATAGTAACAAGTTACAAAACTGAACCATATCTTTTATGCACAAAACAAAGACAATATAAACAGCCATTGTATAAACGAAGAATAAGTGCCCACGACTTGAAAATTGAAACTGGTAGATACAGCAATACACCAAGGGAAAATGGATTATCTGAAAAATGTGGAGTAATAGAAGATGAAATACATTTTCCAGATAATTACATAGCCATAGAAAACAACCAATTTCGATTAGTTGAGCGCGGCACGACCTTGATGGCAGAGACAGTATAATTCTCTCAATGCGACGCACGATCAGTAGTAGAGATGTTTTTGATATATGCGATGATGTTAACCCGTGATTTGTAAAAATGTAAAAAAATTTACAAATCACGTTTTTGCGCTTGATATTTTCTTGTCATCTCCAAAGTCAAGGGACAAAAACGAAATCCCTTGACTTTTGGGGTAGCGTGACTGTTAATTTTAAGATTTTTTTTCTTCTTTTTTTTCATTACTAGGATGTCCCATCGTTGGGAAATTCCGGTCGCTTCCCCCCAGTGAAAAGCTAGCAGTGACAGAGTCGCTGCGGCCCTATGCTCCACAGGGAGTCTACAGGAATAAGTCAAGTAAGTCAAGACAGAGTCGCACTACCCCAAAGTCAAGGGATCTATTAGTCCCGTTTCGCCGTTATCCCAATTCGCCCCATCCCATTTTGGCGACATTTCTAGGGCCAATTGTCATTTTACCACCATATCATGTACCATTAGCTCCACATCCCAATTTGGCGCAATCCCGTTTCGCCGTTATCCCATTTCGCCCCCATCCCATTTTCGCGACATTTTACAGGCCAAGTGTCATTTTACCACCATGTCATGTACCATTAGCTCCACATCCCATTTTGGCGCAATCCCGTTTCGCCGTTATCCCATTTTGCCCCTATCCCATTTTCGCGACATTTCACAAGCCAAGTGTCATTTTACCACCGTGTCATACCACTAGCGCCACATTCCATTTTGTCGCCATCCCATTTCGCCGCCATCCCTATTTCGCGACATTTTGGATTGTGGCAAAAATGGGATTTGGCGTAAACGGAATGTCTTCCTAGTTGAATAACGCAGTATAGTAGTACAGTGAGGCTTGGCAAGAAGAATAAATAATAAATGGGATGGCGGCCAAATGGGATGGTGTCAACATGGGATGTCGCGCTAGTGTTATGACACGGTAGTAAAATGACGCTTGGCTTGTGAAATGTCGCGACAATGGGATGGGGGCGAAATGGAATGCGGTGAAACGGCATGGCGGCCAAATGGGATATGGTGTCAAAATGGGATGTCGCGCTATTGTTATGACATGTTAGTAAAATGACGCTTGGCTTGTGAAATGTCGCAAAAATGGGATGGGGCAAAAAAATGGGACGGCGGCAAAATGGGATTGCACCAAAATGGGATGTGGAACTAAAACCACCCCCACCACTCAGCGTAGAGGCTCTAAACAAGAAAAATTAATAATAATAAAAGGCATGCATTACTTTGTGGAATGCGATATTTTTACATTTTTACATTTTTACAAATCGCGGTTTTAGGTTCGACGTGATTTGTAAAAATGTTTTTACATTTTACAAATCACGGGTTAACAGATGATCGTCCATTTTGCTGAGTGTTTGTATGTGATCGTCCGAAAATGTCCCAGCTTTGTATATGTCGAACTTTTACTTTGTTGTGAGTTATACAATCAGCTGCAACATTGTTTCTCATATCCGTCCATAACACATTAATTAGTTGTGACAGCTCTACAGTTTCACTTCCTAAGACGCACTGTTAATAGACGAGTTCCGAAAACAACTCTGTCAAGATTGTATGGGTTGTGAAAGAGTGAGCACCCTTGATGTTTACGCGGAAAAACATTGGAGGGGCCAATCATACCGGATCTGACAAAATGGCAGATAACCCCCGGGAACCTCTTTTGAGATACATTGAATATACCAATATAGGTCAATTTTGGGAGAATTGGGTTATTGGCATTTTGGGATAGTTTTGACACTTCTACACACATATTTGCCTGTTTTGGGATGTCAGTGGCTTATAAATGCCTGCAAATCGATATTTAATCAACCTACCATGCTCTAAATAAAGACAAAGGACGCTATAATTGACCGACTTTTCAACAAGAATGACAGCATATATCCTTTACAGAACCCCATCATGTCGTATAGCGTTCGAAAGGTCACTGTGTCTATTTTTAAACCAGCTTCTAGGTTAAATTATGTTGGCCAACCATGAAGTTTAACACGCAATTCCTCAAAATGGCCGCTATTAATACCCGTATTTCAAACTGCTCCTGAGTCTTCATTTTTGGGAGTATCCTTTTCATTCAAACATCACATGAAAGCTTGTTTTCTAAGCTTTCAGATGATATGCATATATCTAAAATTTTCCAAAAATCAGGTTATCTACCATTTTGTCAGATCCGGTCATTATTATTTTGGCGAGGGGTGTGTCGGAAACACGTGGACAGGAGCACGTGTGACTTTGTTTGTCAGAGGTAAAGCAAGGGTATTCACTCTTTCACAACCCATACAAACCCGACAGAGTTATTTCTGAAAATCGTCTATTGTCTTAAACCTAACACAGTAACATTAATTTTTCTTTCATAATTTGGTAGAAATCAATTATGTACTGTGCGAGAAATTGAATTATAGCTATCCTTGTATTATTACATCTCGACGATTGTGTTAACACTAAGAGTTGAATGGCGCATTCAAATAGTATGATTGCATTTTTGATACATTGGATATCTTGCTTGCATTTGTGTTTGTATACCTTCTTTTGTGCACCAATTCAGGAATTCACGTTCTGTTAACTTGTTTATAGACAAACGGTGCGATTGCAATTTTAAAATTGTTTGCTACTTTTCACACAATTTTGCAAGTGCAATAAAACTCACAAAGTGTATGTATGGTGGTAGTGGTGATTGTGTTAACATACAAGACAAAAATGTTCCCTTTAAATATCCTTACACACACACACACACACACACACACACACACACACACACACACACACACACACACATACACACTCTATATCTCTCTCTCTCACACACACGCACACACACACACACACACATACGAACACACACAGACACTATCTCTCTCTCTCTCTCTCTCTCTCTCTCTCTCTCTCTCTTTCGCTCTCTCTCTGTCTCTGTCTGTCTCTCTTTCTCTCTCTCTCTCTCTCTCTCTCTCTCTCTCTCTCTCTCTCGCTCTCTCTCTCTCTCTCAGTGACACCTACATCGTTCAGCATGCTATAACATAATTGCCAAGGAAGGTTGGTTATTTGAACGTGTAATTAGTGACCACACTGTTCACTAGTGCGTTGACCACAGGTCCGTGAAGTGGACTAACAAACAGATAATTATGAACGAGATAAAAATCAGAGACAACATTTACCACACTTATATTACAAAATATCAACTCAAACACAGCATGTTTAAGTCTAAAGAACATCATTTTAAAAAAAAAGGCCTTCGGATACTATACACTGTAATGTTTGTCCAGAACCTCTTGGATTCCAGTTCAAAGGCATTGGCAAATGGAACCAAGGAAAACATAGTATGTATTTGTGTGAAGCAAACGACCTTATCACAAAGATCTGCACTTGACGAATTAGCACAACAGCAAAGTTTAAAAATATCATTACGCCAATTTGAGAACGCGTAAAGCTCGGGTTATTGTATTTTTATCTACAGTGCGTCGCTAGAACGTCGAGTGTTTTTTTGTAACGATCAATATCAATGTACATCCTTTTAGAAGAAAAAAAGGAGAAAGAACATGCTTTGACAAAATTAATCGAAAGTTACTGTAGACATCAACAACATGTTAACAATGATCTGAAGTCGTAGCTGTAAAACCCTTTGTGGTCTATCTTTGTGAAGTACGACAGTAAAATGCTAAACACATTTATACGAGAGCGGTTTTGCTTGTGTGCAAAAGAGAGAAGATGCTAAATAAAGCAGAGACGCCAAGTTAAAGATAGTTACATCGATGTGAACGAGCCTTTTCTTTTTCTTTGATTTTTTTAAATTGTACGTACCCGTCCCAGTTTTCAGAACTAAAGAATGTTATATCAAATTGTACATTTTCAGACTACACAGAGATATAAAACAAATCATACAATTGTATGTTTCAAAACTAAAATGTTAGAGTTTTTTTTTAAATCAATCAATCAATCAATCAATATGAAGCTTATATAGCGCGTATTCCGTGGGTACAGTTCTAAGCGCTTGTCGAAGAGTTGTCAACACAGGACTAACAAAGAAACTAACATCTACAGACGGACACAAACCCTATCACACACTAGCAAACCCTGATAAACATACAACAAACAGCTGTTTAACAACAATGTACACATCAATAGCTAGGTCCAAACAAAATAGTATCAAACACAAAGAAAACACCTCTCACAGAGCACAGCACAAGAATGTCTTTTGGGGCACAACACATCACTGTCGAACATGAAAGTCGCAGCCAGCTACGGGAAGAACTGAGTCTTCAACCTACTCTTGAACGCGTCAAGAGAGGGGCTCTGGCGAACCTCAAGCGGCAGGGAGTTCCTGTTTTTCTTTCTTCTTCCGAACATGACACATATGTGGAAAAAGGGCGGGAGGAGTTTTTTTCAAGAATGTTAAAGCTTCTGAAAGTAAAGAGTTTTCCTTCGCGCGCGTGTGTGTGTGTGTGTGTGTGTGTGTGTGTGTGTGTGTGTGTGTGTGTGTGTGTGTGTGTGTGTGTGTGTGTGTGTGTGTGTGTGTGTGTGTGTGTGTGTGTGTGCGTGCGTGCGTGCGTGTTGTGTGTGTGTGTGTGTGTGTGTGTTACAGCTAGTGCAGTGAAGAGGAGAAAAACAAGTATTGTGTATACGTTTACCTGTGCTTGTGCGCGATTTTGTAGGAACCCCTTTCCATACAGTTTAGAAACATTATATTTTAATTACACCTCATAGAATGAGGACAGACGCACCAGCATAAAACTTAGATCAGTGACCTTTTTTAGCTCGCCATTCACTGGCCAGTAGAAGTCGCCAGTAGAAAAGACGCCATACCCTGTACAATTTGAGCCCAACCACCCGGCCTTTCCCATCTGACTCGAACAGTTGTTGACATCTTGTCCTGGAGCGACGAACTGGACAGAAGACGAACCTTCAAACCAGTCGTCTACATCATACTTTTCAAACAAAGCGTCAAAGGCGATCTCATACATGGTCTCTTCTGGTCCAATTGTGAAGTTGTAGTACAACACCCCTCCGATGGTGGCTTCACCTTCGTAGTCCAACCAAATGTTTAACTCATACGACGATTGTCTGGTCAGGCGATGCAGGTTGTCCAGGCCGATGAAATACGGGCTTGAATTCATCGGATCGTCTCCGAAGCCTTGCTTGTACTCGTTCCAGTCGTGTTGTGCTGTGATGGGGTAGGTTTGGACCAGCGCGTAGGTTACCCCATCATATTCGAACTTGCAGTTGACCTGGATAAGAGAAAGACCAACGTTAACACCATTAGTATTACAAAAAGAACCATTAAAAAGTCGAGCTGTCCGTTATGAAATTTTAGTTCCACAAAAAAAACCCGACTGTGCAGGTTTACGGGAAAACTGCAAAAACTCCTCAGCTTCACTCTCAAACTTTCCTTTCAAGTGTAAACCACGGCATTCAAGAAGAAGAAGGATTGGTGGTGCAGAAGAAAGACTTGATACAAAATATTGGTGATAAAAAGATGTAAGATCATGAGAAAGAGGACAAAGAGGAAAAGGTTGGTTGGTTGGTTGGTTGGTTGGTTGGTTGGTTGGTTGGTTGGTTGGTTGGTTGGTTGATTGGTTGGTTGGTAGGTTGGTTGGTTGGTGGGTGGGTTGGTTGGTTGATTGGTTGGTAAGTTGGTTGGTTGGTTGGTTGGTTAGGTGGTTGGTTGGTTGGTTGGTTGGTAGCTTGGTTGGTTGGTAGCTTGGTTGGTTGGTTGGTTGTTGAGTAAGTTGGTTGGTTGGTTGGTTGGTTGTTGAGTAAGTTGGTTGGTTGGTTGGTTGTTGAGTAAGTTGGTTGGTTGATTGGTTGGTTGGTAGCTTGGTTGGTTGGTAAGTTGGTTGGTTGGTTGGTAGGTTGGTAGGTTGGTTGGTTGGTTGGTTGGTTGGTTGGTTGGTTGGTTGGTTTTTGGTTTTTGGTGTCCCTTCAACCAAGAGGGAGTGAGGTGGAGGAGGAAGAAAACGAAGTGAATGGAATTTAGAGAACTGATTTTCATGATCCGTCATCATGCTTGTCGTCGTCTTCAAACAACAGCACGTCTGAAAAGAAGAAAGGCATCTTCCACCCATAGGCCTACATCGATCCATACATTCCTTTCACCTCCCTCTGATACTATTGTTTGAATTCCCATACACCCTTTATTTTGCTAAGTCTTTTCTACGTTTTTTTGGGGTTTTTTTCGTTCATGGACTGAAACTCCTACGGCTTTTACGTGTATGACCGTTTTAACCCCGCCATTTAGGCAGCCATATGCCGCTTTCGGGGGATGTATACTTGGCATGTTCGTGTGTCTGTAACCTACCGAACTCTAACATGGATTGCAGGATATGTTTCCGTGCGCACTCGGTCTTGTGCTTGCGTGTACACACGGGGGTGTTCGGACACCGAAGAGAGTCTGCACACAAAGTTGACTCTGAGAAATAAATCTCTCGCCGAACGTGGGGACAAACTCACGCTGACAGCGGCCAACTGGATACAAATCCAGCGCGCTACCGACTGAGCTACATCCCCGCCCCTCAGCTAAGTCTTTTCTAAGGTAACATTGTTATTCTGATTTTCCCAGTGCCTGTATCATGGAGGTTTTGTTTCAAAGAAAATGCAAAGCCGCATTTGATATAAGCAAAGTTAGTTGTGCGGTCCAAATTGTCATTGTTTGACATAAACATCATCCTACATTATACAGAAAAAAAGATGCTTTAAACAAAGAAAGTCAATATATAGTGCTCCACTTACCAGGAAAGCATTTTCATTTGTGTCTGGCTGAATGTAGTAAGCCCCATCCATGTCTGTACGATACCCGTTCTCGAAAGGTTCGGAACAATCTGAAAAAAGAGCGAAAGAATGAAAAAGAGGTGAAAGAAGATGAATTAATCAACATATAAAATACAAAAACCATTGGCGTAAGCAAAAGTAACCTTGATAAACGTCTATACTTATTTACTGAGTTGTGTGACACCTATACATACGCACAGACACACAGACAGACAGGCACACACACACACACACACACACACACACACACACATACACACGCACAGACACACTCTCTCACACACACACACACACACACACAAACACACACACACACACACACACACACACACACACTGTAAGTAAATACATACGATCAGTCGAATATGTTCAATTTTCTTGAGAAAAGGTAACGAGCTTTTTTCTTCCATCTGCTACCGGCGCTCTTGAAACAAAAGCCTCTAAAAAACAATTAGGCCAACAATGGTTCATTCAATACCACACACATACACACAGAGACCTACAACAAAAACAACAACAACAACAACAACAACAGCAACAACAAAAACAACAAAAACATACCTGAGTATGAGCAATGCTCAAAAGAAAGAACACAAATTCTGAAATGACAAGAAAACTGTAAAAATATTACCTCGAATCAAGCGGTGGCAAGCCCGCCCACTGTACTGAACAGGGCAGTCGCACTTATCTCCGTTGAGTGTTCCTCCGTTCCGACACCACAGAGGCGTGGTGGACGACAATTTCTCTTCTGCCTGTCGTTTGTTTAAAACAATTACAAAACATAACACACAGCATCTGAAAAGGCTCATTATTGTAACTTTTTTGCAGAAACAACAATGTTCGTTTCTTTTTTGAAAACTGATTATATTCAAAACCAGCAAGGTCCACTGTTCGGTGTGATAATGTTTCTGCTGTGCTTCTTATTCTTTTATTGATAATTTCAGTCTCCCTCCCGCTATCCTTCCCTTCCTGCCTCCTTCCTTTCCTTCCTGTATCTCCACAAGTCTTTATCTGTCTATGACTCTCTGTCTGTCAGTCTGTCTGTCTGTCTGTCTGTCTATCTGTCTGTCTCTGTCTCTTCTCTGTCAATCTCTCTCTCTCTCTCTCTCTCTCTCTCTCTCTCTCTCTCTCTCTCTCTGGTCATGCGCGACATTGACCACATCACAGCAGAGCCACTAGGTCAGCCTCAGTCAAAGGAAATGCCCATCAGAGCCTCGCGTCGGCTTCGCGGGCAAACTGAGTCGACAACGCCCCCTACTTCAGAGCCCCCCTCCGTCGATCAGTCTGACACACCCACCCACCCGTCCGATCATCTCCTCCCTTCAGTCCTTGAGTCTGACCAAGGTGCACCAGTCCGTGGCGACGAAGACGAAGACAAAGCAATCTCCCCTGGACCCTCCTCCGGCTTACTGTCTGTGTCTGTGCGACCCTCTGAGGTCACTGTTGCTGACAGCGAAAGCGTGGTTGGCCCCCAGATATCCCCATTGGTGCCTTCCGCTTCCTCTTTGACTCATGCCGGGCAAACTGAGTCGACAACGCCCCCTACTTCAGAGCCCCCCTCCGTCGATCAGCCTGACACACCCACCCACCCGTCCGATCATCTCCTCCCTTCAGTCCTTGAGTCTCCAAGCTGCACCAGTCCGTGGCGACGAAGACGAAGACAAAGCTATCTCCCCTGGACCCTCCCCCGGCTTACTGTCTGTGTACGTGTCTGTGCGACCCTCTGAGGTCACCGTTGCTGACAGCGAAAGCGTGGTTGGCCCCATTGGTGCCTTCCGCTTCCTCTTTGACTCCTGCCCAAACCCTGCCTGAGGCATCCCCCACGACAGAGGGCCCCACTCTTACTTCCCCTTCCCTGCCAGACCTTACTGCAGAACTATCAGAGGATGTTCAGTCTCTGATAGAAACTGCAAAATATCAAGTAAATGCGGACCTAAAACAACACATAAAGGTGAAATTTGAGAAGGTTTACAAAATCATGGATGCACTCCAACGAGAGAACATCAGACTTTCCAAGGAAATGCATGACCTAAAATCCCAGTTAGGCGACTGCAAGAAACAACTGCAGGCACAGAGTGAGTCTCACCAAAAACCAAAGACGTCTTCCGTTCACACAGAAACAGACAGTCTGCCTGATGCCAGCACAGATGATTCTCCGGTTACCACAGAATGTGTTGATATCTGCACCGTGAAAGTTGCAAACAGGTTTTTTGTGCTCTATGATCGAGATACTCCTTCCACCTGCGCAGGCAATACAGATGTTGTCGTGCACAACGCAAACCAGGAAAAGCCAAAGACAGGTGACAAACCAGAAGCAACAGCGGCAGTCAGAAGACACGCAGTCAGCAGGCCCATGCACACCGTGAAAACACCGCGACAGCGACTAGCGGAGTGCAGAGTGGCCCCAGAAACCACGCACGTGCTGATTGGAGACTCTGTTCTTTGCCCTGTCAGACCAGAGCTTACATTTCCAGGAAAACGTGTAGAAAACATCAGTGTTTCTGGCCTTGCCTTGGACGATATAGCACATTGGCTTAAGCATATTCCCCAATGTCCTAAGGTGCTACTTGCTGTTGTGCATATCGGCATTAACACATGCCGAGAAAATACAATCACCGAAACAAACTGGAGTGCCATTATAAAACTAGTGAAAAAAGTATTTCCCAATGCACGCCCTCAATTCTCCTCCATCGTCCCACCGTGTGGAGAACATCCACTGAACAAGACCGTCGCATCGTCAAACGACGCCCTGGTCAGGGCCTGCAGCAAGGAGAAGGTGTTGCTGGTCGACCACACCCCGACCTTTCTCACCAGCAATGGAGCTCTACGAACGGCCCTGTACAAGGACGACATTCACCCCAGTCGTCAGGGCACCGGCAGACTGGCGTGCAACATAAAGTACGCTGGCCAGCCGCGTGATGTCATCCATAGCGGTACCCGCAAACCATTGTTGGAGACCCCCGCACATAACCCGGTTCAGGCCCTCGCACAACATCCATATCGCCGTGCTGAGGTTACAGAACACGGAGCGCAGGGGCAGCCACCGAGGAACGGTCCCGGTCCTGTCCGGTTCTCTCCACCAGCGAGACAGCCATGGCAGGGTCGTAATGACAGCGACAGCCACATGCCACTAGTCAACCGAGACAACAGACATCGTCTCGTTAGTGCACCAGCCTCTTCATTCGAAAGCCCCCCGGGCTTGCCCCTCTCGCCGCCGCCTTACTGGTGGCATACAGCGAGGCGACTTCACCCCCAGCCCTGGCCTGGGCCACACCCCTTCTTCTCTCATAGGAGCGCTGTGTTCCCCTTGGGGTATGGCTGCCCACCACCTGCCTTCCCGCAACACTACCCCTACCAGGGCGGAGTGATAGCCGCTACACTTGTTTAGCTAATCATTCATCATTCTATGTGACTTCGAAAGAGAGTATGTTCCGAATGAAAACAATTAATTGTGTGTCTGTGTGTGTGTGTGTGTGTGTGTGTGTGTGTGCGTGTGTGCGAGAGCGTAACTATGCGTGTGCGAATGTGTGCGTGCATACGTGCGTGCGTGCGCGCGCGCGCGCGTGTGTGTCTGTGTGGGTGTGTGTGTGTGTGAAACAGAAAGAGAAAGACTCATAACAAGTATACCAATACCAGTATTCGTATAAATGTGCGAATTTCAAATGCTCGTGGCCATTGACTATCGGAGAGATTCCTTAATAACCAAGTAAGTGTGTGCCCTCTCTGCAGTGTGTAGTGTGCATCTTGTCCTATCGAAAGGGCCAGATGCTAAACGGGGACATTTTCGATATTGTGTGTGTAGTTTTAAAACTACAGTGTTTTAGTGCGACCCTTGACTGTGTTCAATCAAAAGTGACCCGAAGACTGTGACTTTACACTTACTCCAACGTGTGAAACCTTTCTTCTTATACTTTGAGAAGTCAGGTTGATAATAACTGTGTGCTTGTGTCTACTGATCTAGTCACAACTGTGTCGTTATTTGCGATCATCCACGTTCAAGTGTGCGTGTGTGTCATTGTTTGACAACAGTCTCCAACTGAAAGTACGAATATTAACTTTATCACCACTTTTGGACAGTCTCTGAGACGTCGCCCTTTGCTTATTGATTGTTGTTGTCTGCGATCGCTATTACAGTATCATTTTGTACTTACTTATTTCCTTAGTATTAGTAACTTACTTCTTCGTTCAAAGTAGTTTATTGTCTCCTTTTTCATATTACGGTGTCTATTCCTTTTTGATAACATATTTTTGTGTTTCATAATTGCTTTTTGTTTCTCGTTTGCTATTTACTTTTAGTTTGTTTATTTTGTACCAAGATATTTCAGTAGATATATCGATTCATTTTAACGCTCAGAAGTTAGAACGCTGTTATACTTATAGTTTCACAATGGGCAGCTGTCCAAATGCATGGCCCACTAAAGAGAGTTTTCGCGTGGGACACCTGAATATAAACCATGCAATTAACAAAATGACTGACATATCTACTATGCTTTTAAATTCTGGTTCAAGCTTTCACGTTTTTGGGTTTTCAGAATCCAGATTATCTCACCAGATTTCAGATTCTGATGTTGCTATTCCTGGTTACAATGTATTACGACGAGACCCACAGCAAAGTAAAGAAACTGGTTTGCTATTGTACATAAGCGAATCAGTTAGTTATACACGATTAACACACCTTGAGCAGTTTGTGGAATCGGTGTGGATAGAAATTAAGTTGAAAAGAGCACCTCCACTCCTTATAGGTTTCTGTTATAGAAATCCTGCAGAGCGAGCAAACTGGTCAGATAATTTTACACAGATGCTCGAATCAAAGAAAATAATTATGTTAGGTGACTTTAATATTAATTTGTTAAAACAGAACAAAATGTGGCTTGATATGCTTAACCTCTATAATCTCAAACAAATAGTATGCACACCTACGAGAGTCACAGCAACCACCAGCACTCTGATAGATCATATTTATATGACTGATCACCGTAACATTGTTGAATGTTGTGTTCCAGCTAGTGGTTGCAGCGATCACTTTCCCATTTGTCTAACGTGGTCGAGAAAGGGTATAAAAATTCCTAAAGCTGGCCACAAGACAATAAAATATAGATCCTTTTCTCAATTCAACGAAGACACATTTATCCGTGACCTCTGTAACTCCTCTCTCCTTGAGGTTTATAATCATACGAATTCTGATGCTGCTCTAACGCACTGGCTGAATGCCTTCACTAACATTTATGATCGACATGCTCCATGGAGAATTAAGAGAGTCAAACACATAGTAAAACCTAAGTGGTTTGATGATGAATTACAAGATGCAATTGATCATCGTGATTTTTTAAAGTCAATCGGTAAAGAAGAGGAGTATAGAGAACAGAGAAATAAAGTTAATTCAATGAAACGATTAAAAAAAAGAAAGTATTTTCAAGACCTTGCTTCTACAAAACAAAATTCAAAGAACATTTGGAAAGCAATAAATGAACTTACAAATAAAACGACTGCACCTACTTCAAGTTGCCTAAAGGACATATCACCTGATGATTTATCCACACATTTTTCCAAAATAGCTGAAAAGGTTATTATAAACGATAAAACAACCTTAAATAAATTGGAAGTTTTGGAAGACTTCTGTAAATCAAAATAAATTTCATCTCAGTTAAATATTCCTCCGCTTACGGTGCCTGGAGTATTTCACGCACTCACTCATTTAAAGCAAACGGGTACCCGGGGAATAGACGGGCTTGATGGAAGGATTCTAAAGTTATCAGCCCCTGTAATTTCTGACACCCTCACTTACATTTATAATCTCTGTTTAGAACAAAAATATTTTCCAATAGCCCTCAAGCAGGCTAAAATCATTCCTCTGTTTAAATCTGGCGAAAAGAAAGACCCCTCAAATTATAGGCCGATTTCTATACTGTCAGTATTATCAAAACCACTGGAACGACATATAAACAAACACCTATTATCGCACTTTGACCACAATCAATTATTTCACCCTAACCAGTCTGGATTTAGAGCTCATCACTCCTGTCACACTGCCTTAGTCTCTCTTGTTGATCAGTGGTTGGAAAAGATCAACGATAATGAATTTTGTGGAGCTGTTTTTTTGTAGATTTTGCCAAAGCTTTTGATATAATTGACCACAAGTTGTTACTGAGGAAACTCACATTCTATGGACTCGGAATTGATTCTGTTGAACTTATAACTTCTTTTATTAGTGACAGGCAACAGGCTGTATACGCAAACGCCTCAGCATCAAGTATGCAGGATGTACGATATGGCGTAACACAAGGGTCAGTTTTAGGCCCTCTCCTCTTCTCTATATACATAAATGACCTTCCCCTTTACATTGAGAATGTATGTTAACTTTTTGCAGATGACACAACCATACATTCTAGTAACACAAATTTAAGTCGTTTATCAGAAACACTGCAAGAAAGTTTAAACCAGTTGAGTGAATGGACTGAGCCAAATTACATGTCCCTTAACCCCCAAAAAACAAAAAGCATGATAATAACAACCAGGCAAAAACGCCAGAACATAACCTCAATATTTCACGATCTAACGGTTAATGATAAACTTGTTGAAAAAGTCGACCATCATAAAGTTTTGGGAGTGACCATTGATAACAACCTGTCTTGGTCTCGGCAAGTGAAAATTCATTCAAACCACTAATTAGATTACATAAAAGAGCGCTTAAAGTAGTCTTATTAAAGAAAACAACCCTATCTGAGTTAGACTACATGAACTTAGGCATTTTTCCTCTGAAGGCAAGGCTAAGTTATAATAAAGGTACCCTTATGCATAAAATTATTCATGGATGTGTACCTCAAACCATATTTTCCAAATTCACGTTAAAAACTTCACGCCAATTGATGAGACTGAACATGCCTCTGCCTAGGATTGACCTATTCAAATCTAGTTTAGTCTATTCAGGTAGCAGTCTCTGGAACACTCTTCCGACAATCCTACGGCAAACTAGCAGCACAAACGTTTTTAAGACCAGATATACGTCTTATCTCATGAAGTCTAAATAAACATCTGTTGTCGCTAGAATGGTTGTTAAAACCAACAACCGGTGCTTTTTAACAATGTATTATTATTTTTATATACACTGATTTTTTCGAATGCAGTGTATGTCAATGGGCATGGCATTTACAGCTTTGTTGCGTCAGTGCAATCTACTCTATAATTCTTAACTCATGTCAAATGAACTTTAACATTTTTCATTTAAGCAATGTATTGTATGTAATTTTATGATATGTTCTTACTCTCATTTTATTATAATCATGTAGCAGTAGTTTTCTTTACTTGCTTTTCTTTAACAATTTTAGACTAGTCCCTCTTTTGGGCGAGGGCCAGATGTAAAAAAGCAGATCACTGCTTACTCTATTACCCTCGTTAAATAAAGAATTGTTCTTGTTCTTGTTCTCTCTCTCTCTCTGTCTCTTCCAAGATATCAAACTCTCTCGCTCGCGCTTTAATACTTGCCTTCAGAACATGATAACATTGAGATGAGTTCTCAGCAGTAAGACCATCACAGGAACCAGATGACAACTCCTTGGTCAGGCCGCAGCTCACCTGTTCTGGCACCTCCCCAGGACACACGTTGAAACCATGGCAACCCAGAGTATCAGAACACCGGGTCATACAGTCCATGCGAGAACGAGCCGTGAACTGTTCAGATTTCTGTTCTTCGCGCAAAAACCCTTTCGGGCAAACATTGTACTGATCAAATTTGACCGAGGATGTTGCTTTGGTAACTGAAGGCAGTTTTGAGATGATAATGAGAACATAGATGAATATAAGCATCATGTTTTTGATCGGTATTGTTTTTGGTAATAAAATGCCTATCATGTTCACTTTCCCGTCCGATTTTGTTCAACCAGTTTTTTTTCGTTTCGTCTTGCTTTTGTTTTTTAGTGTTTTTTTGTTTGTTTTGTTTTCTGTGGTTTTTTTTCTCTCCCTTTAGTCAAGGTAAAGTTTCGTCTTCTTTTCTTCTAACATGCATTTGTACTCAATGCGATACGTGGTCATTAGACCTTCTCTCGTCTGCTTGTCGGTACGTCTATCTAAGAACACCGTGATGCTGCTTCGGCAATGTGATGTCCAACAGAATCTGTTTTAACCGTAATACGTGTGTCTGTTACAAAACCTACAACCAAAAAACAAAAACCCAGAAAGATCCAATATTCAGTTAAATGTCAACAATAAGACGCATGCAACCAATTCCTTCTATTGATTAACGGTAGCTGTTTTCAGAAAAAGCAGTCTTAGTTATAATGTAGTATTGACTTGCTCGACATATACGTCATGGGGACGCATTTAACCGTTTTTGCAGCCAGTTGTGCATTTTCTGAAGAAACAAATGTGTCCGTGAGCAAGTTAGTTTTAACAAAGACATTACCTCTCTCACACAGGAATCTTGATAGCAACACACACACACACACACACACACACACACACACACACACACACACACACACACACACACACACACACACACTCAGCCAACAACAAATGAAACAACAACAGCAGTAGCAGCAGTAGCTTCATGAGATATTTGAAAAAGCATATTGAATTTTGTATTTGTTTGATTTGCCTTCCAACGGTATAATGCAGCCCACTTATGTTTTCAAAACTTTTCCGTGTGACGATAGCTGCACTTTTATTTCATATATTCCTACTAGTTATTTGATACCATTTTCATTTTTCATTCATATCTTTCTCTTTCATTTAATGTTATTTTATTTTGTGTCATTCTCTTTTTTCGTGCGGAACTGGCTATTTCATGTAAAGAAAGTAATGCAATATCATCATCAATGTCGAAGGTATTACTTTCTCACTTTGTTTACATATTCAATATTGGCAGATCCAAAACATATTGCCTGTGGCACCTGAGATGGTCTTTACTGCCAGAAAGAAAACTTTCAAAGACACGTCTTTGGAGGACCTGAGAGCAAATCGTTACCTCACAATGTGATCCTTCGCTTGAGATATTGGACGTATGACGAACAGCATGACAGTGCAAATTGTTGAATACTTTTGCCAAGCTGATTTTATTGAACACTTTTTTCAATATATTTTATGTGTACTTCTTGTTTGGGTGTATGCAAAGACAAGTGAATGTAAGTTTACCGTTGAAAGACTGCTGAAATTGAAATTCAGTACAAAATGCTGAACTTTCTTGAACCACTGTATCTTAGCGCCCGTCGATCAAAATGCCCTAGACTTTTAGCCTTACGGCAGTAGTAGTAGTAATAGTAGTAGTAGTAGTAGTAGTAATAGTAGTAGTAGTAGTAGTAGTAGTAGTAGTAGTAGTAGTAGTAATAGTAGTAGTAGTAGTAGTAGTAGTAGTAGTAGTAGTAGTTGCAGCAGGAAATTTTGACAAATGATTATATTTATTTTGTGAATTATTGTATTTTATTTACCAAAATGACCATTGGAAAATTTAAATATGGGAAAAAGTTAGATTTGGGTGTATTATTGGAAACTGAGCTGAACATTAGGAATACATTTATGCTATGATTATTTTTATTTATTTATTTATTTAAACATATTAGTTTACTGATAAAGTTTGATGATTTAAAAATGTTCACATTTGACTGAGAAAAGAAAAGACCTATGAAGAAGGTTTGCTCCAAGCCACACACACACACACACACACACACACACAAAACAAAACAAAAGGCAAAAAATAATTGTAGTAGCAAACCTGCATGCAACTGAGGTTAAAAAAAAAGTTTTAAAAAAGTTGCAGCAGCAGCAGCAACAGCAGTAGTAGTAGTAGTAGTAGTAGTAGTAGTAGTAGTAGTAGTAGTAGTAGTAGTAGTAGTAGTAGTAGTAGTACCACACCAACGATTCACTCCGTTTTAAGCTCTCTAACTCGTTGTCTGCACCCCTTTCCCGAATATCTGAGGGTCAGACACAAAGAAAAAAGATTAAGCTTTCATTTTAAATAACAAACACGAAATCAGCAATCACTAACTTCGAGACGTTTGCTTGAAACGTAGGTTAATTGTGTCAACACAAAACAAGGGGGAGTCGTTGGATGTAACCAAGATCGAAAGAACACCACACCTCCATGCAAAAGGAATGTTTTGGTTATGTTAGTCTACGTGTTTAAAGGCTAACGTGGCTTTCTCTGGCTGTAGTTCAAAAATCAAAGGCCACCAGCAAGTGCGACACACTTGATATCTGTGTGTGTGAGTGTGTGTGTGTGTGTGTGTGTGTGTGTGCGTGCGTGTGTGTATGTGTGTGCTTGTGTGTGTGTGCTTGTATGTGTGCGAGTGAGAGATATAGTCTGTGCATGTGTGCGTTTGTGTGCGTGTATATCTTTCTGTATTTCTTTCCGCCTGCCAGTATGCCTGTCTGTCCCGTCTCTCTGTCTGTATGTATGTCTGTTTGTCCGTTTGTTTGTCGCCTGTCCGTCTATCTGTCTGTCGGTCTATCTGAAGAAGAAGAAGAAGAAGAAGAAGATGTCTCTGTCTCTGTCTCTGTCTCTGTCTCTCTCTTTCTCTCTCTCTCAGTCTCTCTCGATCTCTCTCTTTCTCTCTCTCTCTCTTTCTCTCTCTCTCTCTCTCTATGTCTCTCCCTCTGTCTGTCTGTCTCTCAATTACAAAATGTAAAACTATGAATAATAGATCAATAAGTTAATCTATTAAAAAGTAAATGACTTAAAGGATAAGTGAATAACTAACTAACTAACTAACTAACTAAATAAATGAATAAGTAAATTCAAAAGCGCATGAATAAGTAGTACATGGTTAGATGAATACACGATTGAAAATGAAGGAATAAATAAATAAGCAGTAAATAGGTAAATAAAATGACGAATAACGGAATAAATCAGTAGACACATAAACAGAAAATGCATTAACAAATACATCAATGAATTCGTAAATAAATATACAAGTTAATACATAAACAATTGTTAGACATAACTGACAACCAATGAGGCCTTATCCATCTTCCACAGTGCAATTCGAGGGCGTCTACTTAATACCGCTCAGGTTTTTTTTTAAATTTTATTTTCAAGTATTAGATGCATGGTAAGCTGTGACTAGTATAAACATGGTCCATCATGTTATAGCCATTACAACATGTAATTGTAATCTTTGGTGCTCTGGGTACAAGGTTTTACTACAGTACTATTACTATCGTTGTAAGAATTATTAGAGAATTGTATGTAACCCACACAAACCATGATAATGATGTGCTCTCCAGAATTCTATGACAAAGATACCACAAACAACAGAACAGCCGATTACAACAGAACAGCCGACTACAACAGAACAGCCGACTACAACAGTACAGCCGACTACAACAGAACAGCCGACTAGAACAGAACAGCCGACTACAACAGTACAGCCGACTACAACAGAACAGCCGACTACAACAGAACAGCCGACTACAACAGAACATCATGAGATACCGCAAACAACAGCGATTACAACAGACCAGCCGACTACAACAGAACAGCCGACTACAACAAAAGAGCCGACTACAACCAAACAGCCGACTACAACAGAACAGCCAACTACAACAGAACAGCCGACTACTACAGAACTGCCGACTACAACTGAACAGCCGACTACAACAGAACAGCCGACTACAACAGTACAGCCGACTGAACAGCCGACTACAACAGAACAGCCGACTACAACAGTACAGCCGACTACAACAGAACAGCTGACTACAACAGTACAGCCGACTACAACAGTACAGCCGACTACAACAGAACATCATGAGATACCGCAAACAACAGAACAGTCGACTACAACAGAACAGCCGACTACAACAGAACAACCGACTACAACGGCAGAACATAAGGAGATACCGCAAACAACAGAACAGCCGACTACAAAAGAACAGCCGACTACAAAAGAACAGCCGACTTCAACAGAACAGCCGACTACCACAGAACAGCCGACTACCACAGAACAGCCTACTACAACAGAACAGCCGACTACAACAGAACAGCCGACTACAACAAAACTGCCTACTACAACCGAACAGCCGACTACAACAAAACAGCCGACTACAACCGAACTGCCGACTACTACAGAACTGCCGACTACAACTGAACAGCCGACTACAACAGAACTGCTGACTACAACTAAACAGCCGACTACAACAGAACAGCCGACTACAACCGAACAGCCGATTACAACAGAACAGCCGACAACAACCGAACTGCCGACTACAACCAAACAGCTGACAACAACAAAACAGCCGACTACAACCGAACAGCCGACTACAACAAAACTGCCTACTACAACCGAACAGCCGACTACAACAGAACAGCCGACTACAACCGAACTGCCGACTACTACAGAACTGCCGACTACAACTGAACAGCCGACTACAACATAACTGCAGACTACTACAGAACTGCCGACTACAACTGAACAGCCGACTACAACAGAACAGCCGACTGCAACAGAACAGCCGACTACAACCGAACAGCCGACTACAACAGAACAGCCGACTACAACCAAACTGCCGACTACAACCGAACAGCCGACTACAACAGAACAGCCGACTACAACCGAACAGCTGACTACAACAGAACAGCCGACTACAACAAAACTGCCTACTACAACCGAACTGCCGACTACAACCGAACTGCCAACTACAACCGAACAGCCGACTACAACCGAACAGCCGACTACAACAGAACAGCCGACTACAACCGAACAGCTGACTACAACAGAACAGCCGACTACAACAGAACAGTCGACTACAACAGAACTGCCGACGACAATAGAGTTCTGTCTGAATGGTGGAACTCCAGATGGCATTGATTCCTGTGCTTGTCCTGTGGGGTTCAGAGGAAACCGATGTCACAAGTTCATACGAGGTAAGTTACTGATACGGGATTTTCTCTCAAGGTGGAAACTGGTGCGGGTTTTTTCAAACAGCAACCATATTTTGAGATAAAACGGTATTGAAAGATCTTGATAAAGTGCTTGAGTAAAATGTCTCTAAGCATATCTGTCTACGTCTGTGACTTACATTACAAGAGCATCCTTCAACTCAAATACGTGACATACTTCAACGGCTACGACTACAATAACTGCAGCAGCTGCTGCTGCCACTGCCCCGCTGGATGCCGCGCTGATGCTACTTTTGCTGCTGCTAAAGGTTTTGTTGTTCTTGTTTGTCATTGTGTTGTATTGTCGTCACAGATTGTGAACTAAACCAAACAGACACGGGTAAGGAGGGCGAGTGGAGGGCGAGTGGAGGGAGTATGAGACACAATATCTATAAGGACGATGAGCAAACATATTTTCATATTTTGTGTGACGTCTTCTTTCGGGTCCAGGCAAATTGCAATCAGTGACAAACACGGAAACAGCAACTGTGCTTCGTGGAGACACATTGTTTGATTGGAATAAATAAGAAGTCGCGTAAGGCGAAATAACTACATTTAGTCAAGCTGTGGAACTCACAGAATGAAACTGAACGCAAGACCGTATACTCGTAGCATCGTCAGTCCACCGCTCGTGGCAAAGGCAGTGAAATTGACAAGAAGAGCGGGCTAGTAGTTGCGCTGAGAAGGATAGCACGCTTTTCTGTACCTCTCTTCGTTTTAACTTTCTGAGCGTGTTTTTAATCCAAACATATCATATCTATATGTTTTTGGAATCAGGAACCGACAAGGAATAAGATGAAAGTGTTTTTAAATTGATTTCGAAAATTTAATTTTGATCATAATTTTTATATTTTTAATTTTCAGAGCTTGTTTTTTATCCAAATATAACATATTTATATGTTTTTGGAATCAGAAAAAAGATGCAGAATAAGATGAACGTAAATTTGGATCGTTTTATAAAAGAATTTTTTTTTTACAATTTTCAGATTTTTAATGACCAAAGTCATTAATTAATTTTTAAGCCACCAAGCTGAAATGCAATACCAAAGTCCGGCCTTTGTCGAAGATTGCTTGGCCAAAATTTCAATCAATTTGATTGAAAAATTAGGGTGTGACAGTGCCGCCACAACTTTTTACGAAAAGCCGGATATGACGTCATTAAAGACATTTATCGAAAAAATGAGAAAACAACTCTGGGGATATCATTCCAAGGAACTATCATGTAAAAATGCGTAAAGATCGGTCTGGTAGTTTACTCTGAATCGCTCTACACACACACACGCACAGACAGACAGACACACACACACACATACACCACGACCCTCGTCTCGATTCCCCCTCTATGTTAAAACATTTAGTCAAAACTTGACTAAATGTAAAAACAGTGTAAGTGTCATGGATTGAATGGTTGATTGAACAAACTGATGTAGTGTCTCTATTTCAGGTCAGATGCAAGTTCGCCAGCACCCCTATGACAGTTGTAATACGACGCAATCAAGATGCTGATTTCCCTCACAACTGGACTTCATGCAAGAACCACGTCAAAGGAAACCTTGAATCGAAACCGACTGACCCGAATAATTATTTCATCGGCTTGGAAAACCTCCACCACCTCTTGAAACAAGCAAGATATAACCTCGAGATATATATGTTCGGTGTTGGTGGATCCTCTTACCAAGACGTAAACGTTGGTCCAGAATCCAATTCCTACGATATGAAATCTTCGTCAAAACAAAAATCGACCTTCACCACAAAATAGTCAGCGAAGGTCAATGAATGACATTCTAATCTGCTACTATGGAGAGAACTAAAACGTGTAGATGCAATAAAGTATTGTTTGACCAACCTACTTGTATTTTGTTTTACTTCACTTTTACATGCTAACTCTTATCTACAAAAACGAATATGGAGGCTGTATCTGCTCGAACACGCTACTCATGTTCACCTTGTGTTGATCAATTCAGACGAGACGGTGGACACTCTCGTTTCAAGCCAACAAAACCCAGGCCAAAGATCAGACCATGAGAAAACTAACGGTTGTATCGAGTAAATACCTGTATGTTTTAAAGACACAAGCCTTCCGCAGTAAACATTTCGACTCACCATCTAAGATCGTGTCAGCCTAGGCTTTTACTCGGGATAAGTCCACTTGGTCACATTCCAAACATGAGCAATTTGGTTTCTCTCTGTGCACAGTTGAATTTTGTTATGCATTATTTTCGTAAAAGCCACTATTTAAAAAAAAAGTTTTTAAAGAGACTAATTCGTCAGAAAATTCCAACTAACCACAGACAAAATCAGGATGTTGCTTTTTACCATGTGTCAAAGTTGAGAACTGGTCTTATCGATTGCGAAAGTCTAGCCAGATCTGAGATTGCCAACCAAACTGTGTTCATGAGGATTGTACCTTTAAAACAGAAACAAGAGGCGAAGCCTTCAAGGCTCCCGTCAGAAATCGACAAACAGTAACACAAACTCAATCACTCCGTCATACATACAAAACACACACTCATACGCACATAGACAGACGGACACACACACACCTTTACAAACAAACACACATACACACACAAACATACACACAAACTCATGCACACACACACACACACACACATACACACACACACACTCTCTCTCAGTCTCTCTTTCTTACACACACACACACACACACACGCACACACACACACATACACACACACACAAACACACACGAGTACACATAAAAAAAACCAGTAACAATAACACATGTGCACACAATGAACACACACACACACACACCGCGCGAGAGAGAAAGACTACAGGGAGGCATGACGTCATGATGCATTAATTGACGTCAAGCACTTTTGATCGTGACGTAATCTTCTTATTTCTATCACACACACACGCACACACGCACGCACGTACAGACAGACAAAAGTTAGCATCGCATAGGCTACACTTACGTGAGCCAACCAGCTAAAGTGCTCCAAAGATAAGTCGACCGAGCAACTTATGTTTTTGTCTTGAATTTCTGGAGGTGCAAGTAAACAGACTAAAATAATACAAAGACAATTGCTATGTTATGGTTAATCAATCTATTCAGACTAAAAGGTCTTTACAGCTGGTGTAAAGTTCTCGTCTGAAAATAACGTATACTTTTAATTTGACCCTCAGCCAGAAACAAGGGCATTGCTCTTTATCTTAACAGCATCGTGATGAAAGTGGATGTAGACACATTCATCCATACACAGACATGAAACAGACCGACGGAAAGACAGAAAAACAGACAGACAGACAGACAGACTGACGGGCACACCGACACACACGCAGGCAGACAAGCAGGCCGAAAGACAACCGGGCAGGCAGGCAGCCTGGAAGACAAACAGACGAAATCGAATACGATGTGTGATATATTTTATTATGACACAAGATAAGAATAACAGGCAGAGCAACAGAAATGTAAGGAAAAAAGCTCGTATTGTTTTTATTTGCTTCAGTTTTTTCCTTACAGAATGTTGAAGGTACCTTTAACGATCAAATAAAATGCTAATAGACTTTTTTCGTATAACCTTTGCCCCCATCGTTTCGACCAATCAGATTTTAGGGCACGGCAGCCTCTCTCTGATAACCGGAACTAGGGGGCAATAGGTGCCTGGCCTGAAATACCTCTTTCACTTTCGATGCTCGAAGATTACTTTGCCAGAGGATTACTTTGAGAAATTCTGCAAGAAAACGGATTATCTTGTTCAAAATCATGAACAAAAAGTCAAGGACATGCACGAAGGTATGGTTTGAAACGGCTATTGGTGGTATATGGACGAAAGACTTGACGAACTTCCCCTGCATAAGCGAGGGTGCGTATCGCTAGCGCTACGTGTCATTTGTCATTTGTGCTGAGTGTCATTTGTCCTACGTGTCATTTGTGCTACGTGCCGCTATCGCTACGTTGATTAGTGCTACAAATAATTTGTCAATGAGTCGCTATCATTCGTTCATTATCACTACGTGTCGACAGCACTACATCTTTTAGCGCGACGTGTCATTATCGCTATGTGTCAATCCCACTACTTACTGACGACTCTCTCTTTCTCATTTTTTCAGTCTCTCGCTCTCACTCGTGGTTTGTGTGTGCCATGCATGTCTGTGTATGTATGAGTATGCGTGTGTGTGCCTGTCTGTTTCAGTGTGTGTCTGTGTGTGTGTGTGTGTGTGTGTGTGTGTGCCTGTGTGTGTGTGTGTGACTCTCTCTATCTCTCTCTTGCTCACTCGCTCGCTCACTCACTCTGTCTCTCTCTCTGCCTCTCTCTCTCTCTTTCTCTCTGTGGCCTTAATAATAAACCATTCTGAGTTCTGAGTTCTCTCTCTCTCTCTCTCTGAAGGAATATTTTGTTGTTCCTTTCAATTTGCCAGAGATTTGTAATTTTCGGAAGAAAGTCTCTGCATGATTTTCAGTTGTTTCTTTCGGATTTTGATCTTTTTAGAAAAAAAGGGCTTTTTGTGTAAGTGCATGTGCTAACAAACTGAATTACAGCTGGTTACTGTCCATCAGAGCTGTACTGAACGCGCACTCATCCGCTCGTTCCATTCTTATCAGTCACTCAAACAAATTAAATGTCCACACCAGCTGTTTGCAGTTAAGTCCACGTAAGGTGAAATGTTATTGAATTAAATTAAAGCTTTTTATGATTTTAACTTTTGTGAAAAATCATAGCAATTTCAAAATCAATTTTCCAAAACATATTTACAAAAAACATGAAAAAGTTTAGCATCAAATTATAGCACAGCAGGGCACTGCTGGCAGATTGTCTCCCCTGCCCTTCTGTTGGGTCAACAAAGGGGCCAAATACGCCTTTCAATTTGCCAGAGATTTGTAATTTTCGGAAGAAAGTCTCTGCATGATTTTCAGTTGTTTCTTTCGGATTTTGATCTTTTTAGAAAAAAAGGGCTTTGTTTTTGACTAATTGTAAGACAGTGTTATGGCATATATTTGTAAATGGAAATATTGACACAAGGTATAACCGAGGATATTGAAACCTTTTCTTCTCTCCCAAATTCTTTTATGAAATGAGAGGGGGAGAGAGAGAGGGGGGGGGGGGGGGGGGGGATTGACAGACAGAAAAAGCGCGAGAAAGCGGAAGAGAGAGACAGTTAAAAGGGATGGAGGGTGCTTTTTATTTTATGGTTGGTTGGTTTTAGTTCTTAATGCACTGTTTTTGACAATAGTTTTCATTCGGTAAGAGCCAAATTCAATTACCGCTCTCTAAGCTAGCTAAGGCTGAGACTGTTCAGTAACTTGCCTTGAGAAACAAGAAAAGAACAGGAACAGAAGGAATACCACTTCAGGCATGGGAAGAATTCGCCAAAACCTGCTAAAGGTGGTATGCCACAGAAGAAGAATCTTCAAACCGGAAGCCGATGCTCCCTCCGGAAGGTAACGGGATGTAATCTCCATCATAACTTCAAGCAAAACTTGAGCGTTGACAGAAATCCCACACGTGTCTCCTCACTGACCACAGCTGAACTGCAGAATGGTCTAGTAAAGGACACTGACCAAAGTCATCAAAAGTAGAGGCGAAAAGATGCACGAAATAACGGGAAATCCTTGTACCCGGAAATCGTCCTGACTCCTCCCTTGACTTATGAGGAAAAGGGTAAGTCAAGCGACTATCCGCCCCAAGGTTGTGCCTGCCCCTAAAATGGCCCAAACGGAACCAGAAGTGGAACAGGAACAAAAGGAACGGAAATAAGCCATCGCCGACGGGGCAACCAAAAACGGAAGCCGCCGAAACCGATGCACCCTCAGGAAAATAACGGGATGAAACCTCCGCCTTAGCTTCAAGTAAAACACTTTAGCATGAACGGAAATCCCGACTGTGTCTCTTCACTGACCACAGACTGAACTTCAGAATGGGCTAGTGAAGGACACTGACCGAAGTCAACAACCCAGAGGCGGAAGGATACACGGAATAACCGGAAAACCGGAAACCCGTGTCTCCGGAAATCGACCTGACTCGTCCCTTGACTAAGAGGAAAAGGGTAAGTAGAGCGATCATCAGCCAACCTGGATGAGAGGAAGTCATAACACCCTCTGGGTGAAATAAAAAACTTCCCAGGCTGAAGCACAGAGTGCAAGAAAGCCGACCACTGTCGCCCCCTCTCTGGCCTCCAAAGTGAAGCGCCAGAAAAAGGGACAGCGTAAACAGCTAAAGCCAGAAAAACGCAGACTCCAAATCCGCAGACTGCAGAAACGAAGACCGCAGAGACTGAGGACGAAAAACCAAAAAACCCGAAGGCCAGTCTGCGGTCCGTCCCGTCACCGCCACCGTAGAGTACGCCTGTAGGAGGACCTATGTTTCCGGTGAGAACCAGAAACGCAGCCGCTAAACCCGCGAAATGCGGAAACGAAGGCTGCATAGACTGAGGCCGGAAGCGATAAAGCCCAGAGGCCAGTCTGAAAAATACAGAGTGCACGAAAGCCGATCGCTGTTGCTCCCTCTCTGGTCTCCAAAATGAAGCGCCAGAAAAAGGGACAGCGTATCCAGCCGAAGCCGGAAAACGCAGCCGCCGAAACCGCAAAATGAGGAAACGAAGACTGCATAGACTGAGGCCGAAAGCCATAAAGCACAGAGGCCAGTCTGCGGTCCGTCCAGTCGCCGCCGCCATAGCGTACAGGTGTAGGAGGACCTAATCTTTCGGCGAAGTCTGAAAACGCAGCCGCCGAAACCGCGGAAAGCGGAAAAGAAGACTGCATAGACTGAGGCCAGAAGCCATAAAGCCCGGAGGCCAGTCTGTGGTCCCTCCCGTCACCGCCGCCGTAGCGTACGCGTGTAGGAGGACCTATGCTTCCAGCGAACCGGAAACACAGCCGCCGAAACCGCGAAAAGCGGAAACAAAGACTGCATAGACTGAGGCCGGAAGCCCTAAAGCCCAGAGGCCAGTCTGCGGTCCATCCAGTCACCGCCGCCGTAGCGTACGCGTGAAGGTGGACCTATGTTTCCAGTAAAAAACCGGAAACGCAGCCGCCAAAACCGCGGAAAGCGGAAACGACGACTGCATAGATTGAGGCCGGAAGCCATAAAGCCCGGAGGCCAGTCTGGGGTCCATCCAGTCACCGCCGCCGTAGCGTACGTGTGTAGGTGAAAACCGGAAACGCAGCCGCCGAAACCGCGGAATGCGGAAACGACAACTGCATAGACTGAGGCCGGAAGCCATAACGCCCGAAGGCCAGTCTGTGGTCCATCCAGTCACGCCGCCGCAGCGTACACGTGTAGGAGGACCTAAGCTTCCGGTGAAAACCGGAAACGCGGCGGCCGTAAAAACGGCTACCGCTACTGTTCTGCAAAGTCCGCGCCCTCATGGGGAAAGTCGGTATTGTCAGAACAGGAGAATGCAGGGAGTGACCCTGCCCCATAGAACTGTCTCCCAGAAGGGAGTGTCCAGACGCCTCACGTGGGCTATAGGACCAGTTCGACTTACCGGTAAAGCCACCAGCGGAAGCGGCAACCGATCAACAAGACAGGAACCTGCTCCTCGGAACCGGAAGGCACCAACAAGGAAGTCAGGAAACGAACATCCCCCACGGCCGGAAGCATGACGCTGCAGAACGCCGAGGAGCGCTGCCTCTCCTCTCACCTCAAATTCCGAAACTCTGGAACTAAAGATTTCAAGAGAGAGAACACCAAAGCCCCCTCCAAAAGAGGGAGACGCAGAAACAACAAACGTGACAGACTGCGAATAAACACTGTTCCGCCGCTTTGGTAATTATGGGTGTAGCAGAACCCGCGCCGTCGGCAGAGGGATAGTTACAACCACTACTCTTTAACAAGTATGGGTTTGCGTGAACCCGCGCAATCGGTAGTGTTTATGTAAAATAACATAATCAAATTTTTTTTTTTTTCATGTACACACTAAAAATTTGCAGACAGAGAGCAAATTAGGTGTGTGAGAGATACTTAAAATTTCAAAACGATACCTTTAATGGTTCCAGAGTTACAATGATTTTAGTGTGTCTCTGGGTACAGGTGAACCCAGGAAGTACGGCAAAGGTTAAAACTCGTTCCTTTTGGTCCAGACAAATGTAAAGAAAAGTTTGTTTAAATCTTCTGGAACGTTGAATGACGACTACCATGACTTGGGCAGAAAAAAGTCGAAAGAAACAAATCGCGTGAAGCGATATAAAAACACTTAGTAAATCTCCAGGCATCAAGTTGAAAATCAACATAAAAAAACAGTCATCGGCAAGACTACATTCGGATAGTCTCGGCTTACCATACCCGAAGACCGAGACGGGTCACGCAATCCTCTCCGCAAAGCAAGCGAACATTATGCTAAACCTATTTTTCTTTAATTCTTAGCGAGTTTTCTTTAAGAGTAAACATGACATTAACAGCTATTGTGTTTTCAGCGTAGCAATAGGGTCCGATATTTAGACGAGACAAGTATAATGCCGACGAGTCGAAGACGAGTCGCATTATACTTGTTCGAGTCTAAATATCGGACCCTATTGCTACGCTGAAAATACAATAGCGATTATATCGCTGTTCTGACCTTGATTTGTTGTTCCAAACTTACAAAATGACAGTTTTTGCGTCGATGCGTTGATCTCAGGTTTTGATAGCAGACGCCGTTTCTTATGCGCATTAGTTTTGCGCAGGCGCCACACTGACTTTGGAAAAAAACTCGATTTGATAACACAGCTGTTAAACAGCTTTTTATTAGCTCATTCTTATACAACAAAAAGAAGTTTGAGTTTTTTTAATTTTGAACAAGACTACTTATGACGAAGACCAAAACACAACATCAACGGAAAACTAGAAACAACTGAACAAGAGGCGAAGCCTTCAAGGCTCCCGTAAGAAATCAACAAACAGTAACACAAACTCATCCGTCACACACACACACACACACACACACACACACACACACACATACACACACACACACACACACACACACACACACACACACACAGTTAAAACTAACGCATCATAAACTACATGTATAATTTTCAAAAGAAGGCAAACAAATAAAATGACTGTGTATTTGTTGTTGGTGCAGTTGTCCTTGAATGAGATCTTGTGCAATCCTCACACACACACAGGCACTGTGTTCATTTGCAAATCTACCATCAGCTTATCTGTCTATTCAGGGACGTAGCACCCGGTAGGGCATGTAGGGCGACCGCCCGACCACTTTTTCCGTAAAAAAAAAAAAAGAGAGAGAGAGAGAGAGAGAGAGAGAGAGAGAGAGAGAAAGAGGAAGAGAGTAGAAGAGAAGAGAGAGAGAGAGAGAGAGAGAGAGAGAGAGAGAGAGAGAGAGAGAGAGAGAGAGAGAGAGAGAGAGAGAGAGAGATCTACCAACAGAACACCCCACGTAGTATTCACGCGATGGCATAAGGTCGGTTTTTTTGGTTTTTTTTGTGTGTGTTAGTCTTGGTCAACTGCTGGAATAGGATGACGTCTTATTTTGACGAGAACGTCACACGTGACGAGTTCCGTCAGGCCATAAAAGTATTGGCGCCAATTTAGTGAAAATTGCTTCTTCGTCCGTCTGCTCCCATGAGAAACAATGGAGGTAAGAAATGTTTTGTATATTCTGTGTGTGAAGCTGGGGTCAGACTGAGGGGTGAGTGATTGTGTGTCAACCGTAAGTACGCCATAACAATTGAGTAACACAGTAACTTGTGGGGTTAACAGTGTCACATGAAACAACATGTAGAGAGAGAATTGAACAATGGACACAAGTGTGCATCCTGGTTGTGATGGATCGAAAACGCGCTAAAAATATTCTGACAAATCCCTCTATTTTTCAGTCATCACTCAGGCTGCCAATGTTGATGGCTGGACGGATCAATAAATTGCTTGTTTAGAAGTAAACCAGTTTGTCAATCCTTGCTTTTTAACACACTAGACAATAATGAAGACGAAAGTCATTTGAAGTAAGTGCTCATCACATTCAACGTATCGGAATTTAGATATAAATGTAAGTCGATTGATAATCACTGATACATTCACCAGCCCGTTGTTTCGTGGAGGATGGAAAGATGATTAGATGGAACTGAGCTCAGAAGGCACGAAATCGCATCATGTTTTCTTTCTTTTTTAGACCATTACAAGGGGACGGGAAGGGGGGGGGGGGCGGTAGTGTAAGCCCCATATTTCCTTAGCTGTCTCAGCATTTTGTCTTCCATTTTTTTCCGCCCTACCACTTTTATTAGGTGTGCTACGTCCCTGCTATTGCACTGCAGACACTAAGCAATAGGTACCTGCCATGTGGCCACTTTTTCCACTGCTGTCCTCAGTCCCATACTTTTCATCAAGACTTGTCACCATGCCGAGTGGATCTAAATTCGGAAGTCTTCATGTGGCTGAGGCATATCTGACATAGCGTCGATCTTGTAGGTTAACCTCCTTTCTGAAACAAATGGCAAAATGCGATTAGTTATGATGACTACAACCTACACAAATATAAACAGTGTTTTGAAACAGAATAGTCAGGTTATACAAGCCACTTTACCTATGCAGCATGGTAACCCTACAATATGCGAAACATGTCAACTGACTGCAGCAGCCTGGTTCTTAAAATAATTCTGACGGTCAACACAACCAACACACTATTCACATTCCATTTTAAGGAGCAACGGAGGTACTCTCTGAGGGTCTTGTTTAAATGATAACGATCAACTCAGGAGGGAAAAAACAAGAGAGGAAAAAAGAAACCACATCAACCGCAGAAAAATACAGAATCACTGTGACACATGTACCATTATTTACAAACAAATGCCACAGCAAGCTTTCTTTGGACGACTGTCGTTGTCTCAAAACTCACATTCTACCTTCTGTCCGAAAGAATCTAATCTTACGTTGTACTGCCTTGAAAGAAAATACCAACAAAGACAAGAAAGCTGTTGCAAGGTAAGCTTACCAAACGTTACATAGCGAATCATGATAGTGCGTAAACAGCAAACAGTACAATCAAAGAGAGAATCGAGTCTGGAATGAAACGCGATACAGATCTAGCATTCAAGGAAGTTGTTGCAAGGTAAGACTTACTAAATTGTACAGACAAAACCATGACAGTGCATGTTTTGAATCTGAGGAAAAAATCGTGATCATTTTGACTTTGAGAACAGATTCATTCCGTTTCCTTATATCTGCATGTTCAAGTAAATGATGGACAGTTTTTTTCGGGCAGAGTAAACTTAACTTGAGACTCTACTGCAAGTCTTGAAATTCACATAAATCGAACCACGAACAATTAAAGACATCCAAACATTACAGGCACTTTAGATCAACTCATTTCACTAGAGGTGACTGCCTAGCACTGTGTTTGACATCCGTGTCTGCTGAAATAAAAAGAAATTAAAACAAAACGGATTAACAGTAGGTGACACGTTATCAGAGTGGGAGACACTAGATCTGTCTCTGTACTTACCGGGATACGGCTGCCAGATCGACACTGCGCTTTCGACAGCTCTTCCTCGCGTGGACATTGGAAAAACGCTGTGCAGATCAAATTGTAGGAAATCTCCCTTTGGTAGCTTCTTTATTTACTTTTCTGGAGCTTAGAAACCGAACAACATGAAATCGTCTTCCCCGAATCGGCGAATGCAGAAGTGAGAACTGGAGAAGTGAATCTATACCACCACAGAAACCAGTCAACTGCTTGTACCCCTTCAAAACCCCCCACCACCCGTTTTCTTTGGATACACGCTTTAACTACACACATGCCGACACAATGTTGATCATTGCTTCAATATTTTGAAGATGGTGCTTGAAAAATAACCAGGTGAAATGAGTATTTCGGTGTTTAGTCAAATGTTAAAGTTTCTACCACAGACATACACACGCACACACACACACACGCACAGACAGACAAAGTTACGATCGCATAGGCTACACTTACGTGAGCCAACAACTAGGATGCAACATTACAAGGGGAAGAGAACAGCTAATCCGTACAACGCGAGCAGACGGCAACGAAGTTTTCATTTTGGGTGAATGGCATTTATACTTGTCTCGTCATGAAGCGAATTTTTCAACCTCAGCTATAAACGACTACATGACTGTTAGTGCCATGGGTTGTACATCAATACTTCAGAGGGGAAGTGGGGTATTCAGTGTGAAGTTACGAGGTAAGAAAAGCCGAATGAGAAAATTTGTCTCAGTCGGCAACTGAGCTCACACAGGTACACAAAAACGGCTGTTCCGTTTTACCCCCCTGTTTGAACTACATCTTTCAACTTTGAGCATTTTGTGGTGTTTAGGGACAAAAAAAATAATTGGTTTAGTCCCGTTTCATCGGGAAGTTAGCAGAAAAGGGTATGCTATCGACATTTGTAAAGCTGAAAAACATTCCTGAGTAGAATTTCAAGTTGTCAGTGTATATGCTGTTGTCGATTGAAACATCGTGTGGTACAGATGGGTAAACCGGAACCATGCGTCTTTGTTATTGCCGATATGCTTTTGGATATTGGAAAAAATGGCCGACTTCCGTAGCATTATGCTTTGATGATCGGAAGAGACCATCTAATCACAGCCCCCGAATTCCCCCACGTGTCCCTCAGAATAGCTATATATGTATATGTTTTTGAATTCAGAAGAAATTGTGGAATACAATGCAATCATTTTGTAATCTGTACGTGAAAATTCAAAAAGTTAATTTAAAATAAGAAATTCCAATAAATAAAACATTCCAGTTTGTTAGCAGTTTTAACATACAGCAAGCAGCACGGACATACAGATCAAACGAAAGAGCGAAGGAGAAAGAGAGAGCGAGTGAAGGAGTTTGAGAGCAATAGAATTATGAGAACATGAAAACAACCTATACAAAAAATACTACTACTGTACATGACTCGCACGTAGCTAAGGGCCTCCGCTCACACATGTAACTTCAGCAGGACCGACGACGCACTGCAGATTATCTCAGCCCGCTACATGTTCGCGGCATGAAAGGAAAACAGGCTAAGTACTCGTCATAAGTAATCCCTTTCGCGGCATAAACAATAGGCAGTGCGTCGTCTGTGCCGCTGAAACTGCGCAAGTATATTCTGCCCATAAGAACCTGACAAGCGAGCAAGCGACAGAGCTGGGCACGCGTTGCGGCCCCGGCATTCGCTTTGCGCGCATTATTTTCACTTGCACGGTCTAAGTGACTGACGATTGCGACAAGGATTATGGATGTTTGAGTCTCGTCAAAAAATGATTTTCCACACACAAATGTAATAGTAAATTCATGGTTTACAAAAATTTGCTTACGCACATCTGAGCAATTAAAATAACGCGAATAATATATAGGTTACACACTCCGAGTTCTGATTATCTTGCATATTTTCCCGAGGTGTGGCAGATTCTCTGGGCGCTGATCAACACGTATTACTTTATGCATTTTCGCATCTTGACGATTTTAAAAACTTGATTAATACAAAGTTTTATGATAAATCACACATAAAGATGTTGGAGGATGTACACACGTAAAGCCTATTCGAATATAAAACGCGACAATAGTATATACTAGTGTAGTTCGTTGGAATGGCCAATAGGCGATTTTCGGAGAAAAAAACTCCGTCGGGTTTGTATGGGTAGAGGAAGTGTGACACTGATATTCTTGCAAAACCTAATGCCAATATTTGTACAAGGTTTTGCAAGAATATCAGTGTCACACTTCCTGTACCCTGTCACGATCTAGTGACATGGATCAAGAAAGTGTCACTCGGTGGGGTGCCTTCTCTTGGTCAATTACGATAGAAAGCGCCTGTGCGTGAGACTGGGCTACGGCAGAGTTTTGCTGACAGCGCAGGACAAACACGGATATTGTGTCGCTCGGATTTCACGGGGTGATTTCTGCTGTCGAGGCAGAATTGTCGATAGCTGAACTTGATATGTGACAAGGTTAGTCACGTGTTTTCGTCAAGGTTGTCTGTCTGAGACATGATAACTGGACACTTGACAATCAGCGGCAAGAGGAGAAGGGTCGGTGTCTGCGTCCTTAGAGTATGATGGTTTTCATCACGACTAGATATTTCACTTCTATCTACGTGCCGTTCTGCTAGCACAGTTAGGGCTCTAATGGAACTTCAACGAGATACCACCTTTTCGCTGTTACATGTTTGCTGAGGACGAGTCGTCAATTTCTCTTCGCCGTGCGGGGATGGTTCTTCACCGCATAAAGTATTCGGCAAGAGGTTGGATGGTGTGTCACTGTTGACGAACAGAGGCCATTCCAGGGAGGAAGCGGTTTTTGCTTCCATGAGAGTGCTACATTCATAGGCTTTTTGAGGTAATAAATCATTATTTAACGCTGTTGACGAGTCTGTGTTTGTGGAATGAAATACTCTCTGTTGTTCTTTCCAGGTTAGCGCATAATTTGCTCTTTGTGACGCTAAAATACTAATCTGTATATGGTTTTTGCAGATATGGAGAGAAGGACGGAAAATGGCTGATTTGTTGTTGTAAAAAGTCCGTTTGTGCAGGCCCACGTGCTCGATGAAATATTTAAAGGTGACATGTTTAAAGGTGGCGTTTAAGGGGTAGCGTGGCATGTTTAGTGCACCGATGCTTTTTGTTGCAGCCTATCTTCCGTTGCTTGCTGTTTTTCTACGGCCTACGTAACTACCTACTACGTTCTACGTTTGCGGGTATGCTGTAACCGGGTCATCGCTGTTGCTGTTTTTCTGCTACTGCTGCTGGGATAACCGGAGAGGCCGTCACCGTCTGCAGGGGTCTTCCGGTAGGCAGTGACGTCACCTACAGGACCACCCTTTGTTTCCAGCAGTGGAGTGAGGCGCCTGACTTCCCCACGATTCCCTGCTTCGTCCCACGCCAACCGGCACTCCAATCGTCGAAGCAGTAGTGGGGAAGAACTATTTACGGGACGTCCACTCGTAGCAGAAAGCTAAGTGCACCGTGCTATTGTGCCCTTTTCCACCAAGTCATCCTTTTATATTTGTGATTTCTTTTGAGTGGTAACAACGTGAGGGTGTGATACCTGCTTTAACCAGCGCTCTTTGACAGACAGCTATATTTTCCTAACTTTACACGGGATCAGCGTGTTACTATAATTTTCTATATTCTAACTGGCATTTTGTCAGTGACCGTGTTATTTACGTTTTGAACGTAAAAGAACATTTTGGGAGTGAAGTCTCGAGGGAGGTGGCGAGTTATTACATAAACAGGCGTCTGAAACTTATAATTTTGTTGTTTCTATTTAATTGTATGACTGCGAGAGTGGATCGTGGTGTGGTTAGTTAGTTAGAAGTAACTAACCGTTTCACAATCACCTTAAGTGATATAGTGAAACGTGACATACCCATACAAACCCGACGGAGTTTTTTTCTTTCGAAAATCGTCTATTGGCCATTCAGACGAACTACACGCACGTGTTTCCTATACAACCCTCGCTATTGTTTTCACGTGCTTCCGACACAACCCTCGCTAGTGATTGGCCTCTCCAATGTTTGTAGGGGGTTTTGCAAGAAAATGTCACTCTCGTCCCACAACTCGTACAAACCCGACGGAGGTATTTTCGGAATTCCTCTAGTCTACACAATTGTTTTCTGTAAACAAAGAGATTTTCTGTTCGTTAAAATCGGAGGTCACGTTTACCCAAACAGGTGTGACGTTTTACCACATACAATGGCAACGAAACAAGGTTCTTAGCTCTCCTTATTCAACATATTCTAATAGATGATACAGCATTCCCCCAAATCGGTTGGTAGGAGGTCTCTGCCTGTTACCTCAGGGGCTGTAGGAGCGAGCGACATATGACGCAGAAAAGCCTGTGTCTTCGATGCTTCCGTCGGTTCTGAACCAGACTGTGGCTGTGTTGCTGGATGATGTCACCGTTCCGGGCACTGTCGTTCCACAGTACCTGTTGACATTAAAAACTGGTTTACTTTTGCATCCTTATATTTAGGTCGGACAACAACAACAACAACAACAACAAAAACAACAACAACAACAACAACAACAACGACGACGACACCAACAGCAACAACTTTAATCGGTTTTATATTCAAGTTTGACCAGAAGTTATACGATGACATAATACCCACGGTTGTCTCTTTGGTAAAGCTATGAGTTTTTCGCTTGGAAATTAGCACGCATAGCAGGCCAGGATAATTGCAAGCAAACATTGCTTGTTTTCTGTTGATGGTGCTGTTAAATATTACACACACACACACACACACACACACACACACACACACACACACACACACATTCACACACACACACAAGCAACAGTACATGTGTTAGTTTTTCGTTTGATTGGGCTTGCAACACAGTTGTTCATCGATTCGGGTGCCTCTCTCTTTCTCCTTTCGTTAAATATCTAGCTGTGGGAATTTCTACAGTCATCTGTGCCACTATACACGTTCTTTGTTGGAAGGCAGTACGACTAACAAAACTGCAACTAGCGCGGAATTAGGTATATGATATCACAAATAGAGAATGCATGGCTTGCTGTGTCCTACCAGATTTACACGAGTTGCTTTTTTAGATATCAAACTGCGAGCGAAAGCGAGTTTTTCAATATTTGAAAAAGCAAGCAGTGTAAATCTGGTACGACACACCATGCCATGCAGTATTCTGTTAATCCTACATTCTGTACTTATATGCCTTCAACTCAAAACATCCCTGGGTCGACGCCTACAAATTGAAGACGCTTCTAATGGAACCTTGATCTCATGCAATGCCTCGTGCATTCTTTGACGTCAAAGAAAATTAACGTCACTCTGGAAAGTATTGCGTGACGTGTTTGTATTAAACTTTCGTTCAGGGGAAGCATTAAGGGCAATAGTTTCCATAACAACGTTTGTCTCGGTGACTCTGGCATCATTCGCAGTGGAAAACAGGCATTGACCTTAACGGACAAGATAGCCGCCCGTGGTGACATGGATACCGTCTCTGCACAAACAGGGACCTAATCCGCGAACTTAAGTCACGCTTAACAGTTTTAAAGCATACTGAGAGAGAGCGAGAGAAAGAGAGAGTGAGGCAGAAGGAAAGAGAGAGAGGGGGGGAGAGAGAGACAGACAGAGAGAGAGAGAGAGAGGGGGGGGGAGAGTAGTCACCGACAGAGAGGGGAAGGTTAATGAAATGAAGAAATGCCCAGCAAAACAAAACAAAAACAAGTCACGTGAAGCAATATAACAACATTTAGTCAAGCTGTCGGCATCAAAGTAACAGAATAACAACAACAAACAGTCGTCGCCGAGACCTTATTTCAAATAGTCTCGACTAACCATGCCACTGAGACGCCTGTACATTCCCGTGGCAATGGAAAGATGGCTTTTGTCTGATAGCAACTTCATCAGTTATGCATTGGGGAAGTGAGGAAGCTGTCCTTTGCATTTGTTCTAACTTCACAACTATTTACTACTTGATCCAGATCAAAACTAATGCATGGTTCATTTGGAATATCAATATTTTCAAGAGAGAGATTGGCTGCTTTCGACTTGATTCGACTTTCTTTGCGTATCGGCTGCAGAGTGTTCTTGTTATGACAAAGAGTATCAATGTCGAATAACTTTATTCTGTATGGTGTTTGATTCCACATTCTAATACAAACGCAAAATAGTTAACTATTATGTATTTGTAGATTCCAGAAACGGTCAAACTATATGGCTGTGAGTCATGATAAATCAGTCCATCCGCTACACTTTGCCCGCTTTAGCACATAGAGTCGTCTGTTTCACTGAGGCACTGAAAAGGTTTTCCCGCTAAACTTCTCTCGAAGAACGAATCGGTTTGGTGGATTGGTCAGTCTGTCACATGTTGTGGGGCCCCATACGGGTTGAAAGGGACAGTGTCGTGTTTTTTTCCAAACCTTCTCGAGTGCGCTACCGTTCTCACGAGATCAGTTACTCCTGTTTTGTTTCGTGGTGTGTTTTTTTCCAATTGACACCATGTATGACAGACTGATGAAACAGAAAAGTTGTGAAGATGCACAAATTAGGAGGGGAAACGAAACAAAACAAAAGTAACTGATCTCGTGAGAACGGCAAAAAACGATTCATGTGCACCTCTCCCAAGGCTCTGAAGAAGGGGTCGTCCTCGACCCCTCAATAAATGAAAAATAAATAATTAAACATTAAAAATAATATTTTATAAAAAAATTAAGAAAGAATTAAAAAAAAGAAAACAAAGAATGGAAAAAAAATGTAAATTACAAAAATTAAAATAAAATGAAAGAGAGAGCAAGAAAGGAGTGCAGAAGAAAAAAGTGAAAGCTGCATGCTCGGATGAAAATAATGAACTAACAAAATTAATATTCGGGCCATGAGAAGTGTTGAACCTCGCACCTACGCCTTACCACATGTGCGCCCTAAACAATTGAGCTATCGTGGGCTCGTCAAAATTTGGCCTCTCTATATTCAGATAGTCTCGACTAACCACTGAGACGCCTGTACACTACAACCCTTTCCTTACCCGAAGCCGTGACAACTAACCTTTGGAAGAGTACACCTCTTCAATTACCTCAAGAGATCTTTCACTTTCAGCTGACACCAGCTGCAGGCATGGGGAGCCCCGCGGGACGATGTTTCAAACCCAGACATACCCAATGAAAGTACACATTCAATTTAAGAAAACGTCTTTGACAACAGCTGAAACGATTTAAAAAACATGTTATCTGACTAGTGTACACGCCCATGCTTTGTAATAGCTTTCATGCTTCGTGTATAAAGGTTTTAGGTCTCACTCAGCACATGTCTTCGACGTCAAGTGTCAGGTTGAAATGCGCGTCCTCATGCAAAATCTTTAGCACCCGCTTTACATGACATTTTGTTTTCCTGGCCGTTAGGAACGTAATTTTTTGCACAAACCCTTGGTCCCACAATTCCAAGCTACTCGCCATATTTGAGCTCAAGTGACCCCAGAGTACCAGAGATAAAGTCCCCATTTTTCAACTGGACCACAAAAAAACACCCCAGAGAGCGAAACCTAAGTAGCCGGGCTATAAATAGCCGGCGGCTACAAACAGGTCCCTGTCAGACTAGTTTTACATGACCTCATTCACATGAGCTGTGGTGAAGATATTGTTATGTCATGAGTGGTATCTCACACGCATGTAGGATGAATAGCTATAGTTAATGGACGCTCCCATGGGGTCGCCTTCACGCGGCGGGAGTGTTTATACTAAGCTACCCCACTCCTTTACTTCTCTTCTTTTGTCTTATTTCTGCCGTACCAGTCCTTTCACCTATATTTCCTTCCAAGAAAACTCTCCCTACTATTCTCTGCAGTTTTCCAATTCTTTTCTTGTCTTATTTCTACCTGACTGGATCCATCACCTTTATTTCACTTACCAAAAGTCTTCTTTTCCACATCCTTATTTCTCTGCACCCCGCATGTCGTAAGAGGCGACTAACGGATTCTGTTCCTCCTTTTACCCTTGTTAAGTGGTTCTTGTATAGAATATAGTCAATGTTTGTAAAGATTTTAGTCAAGCAGTATGTAAGAAATGTTTAGTCCTTTGTACTGGAAACTTGCATTCTCCCAGTAAGGTCATATATTGTACTACGTTGCAAGCCCCTGGAGCAATTTTTTGATTAGTGCTTTTGTGAACAAGAAACACTTAACAAGTGGCTCTATCCCATCTCCCCCCTTTCCCCTATCCCATCTCCCCCCTTTCCCTCGTCGCGATATAACCTTCGTGGTTGAAAACGACGTTAAACACCACATAAAGAAAGAAAGAAAGTTAATGGACGATGATTATATCAGTTAACGCTGAATACCAAAATAGACTATATGATGGACTGTAAGTTTTGAGAAGTGTTTTCATTGCAGTGTTCTAACGGGACAGCGCCAGACTAAATCTTGAACTGTACGCACTTGCCAAAGGATGTGGTGCTCGTCAAAATGACCACCCAGTCGAATTCACAAGTAGTAGTCGCATTCTCCAGAGGAAAGAGGTCAGTGGCATTCTCCAGACGAAAGGTGTCAAAGGTAAACTGGATCACATAATTAGTCCGCACTGTAATCTGCCATGTGCCGTTCATGTTATTTTGGTACGCGTTGGGGTAGTTCGGGGATGTGAAAGTACCGCCCTGCGCATTTAGCACGACCGTTGTGCTGTTCATGTTATGTAGCACGACCGTTGAACATACTGCACACATAGAACGGGTCAAATGAAGATGATATATATATATATATATATATATATATATATATATATCACATTATGTATATATTTCTCAATATTCTGTTGCAGTTAAATAATCAGGAATAATGAGATGCGAGCTTTGATGAAATATGGGTATGTTTTGTCCTTGACCAATCTATACCAAACGTTTTGAGCAGCCAATACAACAGACAGCTTAAACACCAATGTTCTTTTTACCCGAATAGATTAGTACCTGAAAGGGATAAAACCCTAATGAGAAGCAAATTATGTACAGTACCCGGCGAAATAAACGCAACTCATTTGCGCCCACGGTTGCAAGTGATTTTTTGTCATTTTCAAATATTGTCCTAAATAACCAGATAAGGTACATAAAAAAGGAAGACAGGTTCGTGGAGGATATTTTACTGGCTGCATTTATATCGTTTTCTGTTTTTATCTTTTCATAAATCGTGTTATACAGGGTACGGGTCAAGCGAATCGTGATTACAGGCGAACATGTCACTTCGACACACTTCAACATTCGTAAAAAATGCATATTTTTCAACCAGGTAAAGACAGTTGTGTAGACAATTCATCTCTCAACATGATCATTTAAATTGAATTATTCGCCAAAGCGTAACATAATTACAAAAATGAACACAAATCACTTAGACGGTGTTAAAAATATTTGTTTTGGAAAAGCTCCTTCAGACGAACATGTCACTTTGGCATGCTACAAAATTCGTAAAAATGTTTATTTTGCTACCAGGTAAAGACATATTTGGAGAATTTTTTTTTTCTCAACATGATCATTTCATTAGAATTATTCGCCAAAGCGTTACATTATCGCAGTTTTGGACAGCGATCTTCAAAGTGACTGGGCGTCTATTACAGCATTGCGAAGCAGACCTGCGCATCTCAGGGACTTTGTTTGTTCGTTTGTCTGTGTATTTATGTGTGAGTGTGTATCAATGTGTCTGTGTGTGTATTTGTGTTTATGAGTGTGTATGTATGTGTTAAGGGAGGGGGGACGTATGCGTTTGGCTTCATAGTACTTTCCTACGAATCACTACGCTAACAGGTCATTAGTTAAAGAAAAAAAAGAAAGCGCAGGAATTTTTCTTCTAATTATAGCATGTTCGTATAGAACAGACACTTGGTCACAAAAAGCATCTGATTTTAAAACAAATCATAACGTCGATTCCGTGCGAAGGAGCTTTTTCCCAAACGACTCTTTTTAACACCGTCTAAGTGATTTATGTTCATTTTTGTAATTATGTTACGCTTTGGCAAATAATTCTAATGACATGATCCTGTTGAGGGATGAATTTCCTCCACAACTGTCTTTACCTGGTTGTAAAATATGCAGTTTTACGATTTTTGTAGAGTGTCGAAGTGACACGCTTGCCTGCAAACACGACTCGCTTGAACCCTACCCAGCATAACACAGTTTATGAAAAGGTAAAAACAGAAAACGAGTACATAATATGGACTAATCGTACAGCCAGTAAAATATCCCCCACAAATCTGTCTTCCGTTTTTATGTGCCTTATCTGGTTAATATTTTACGACAATTTGAAAATGACGAAAAATCACTTGCAACAGTGGGTGCGAATGAGTTGCGTTTCTTTCGCCGGGCACTGTCCTTTAGTTGGCGCCCTAGAAATTTTGGCATTAAAAGTTCGCAGTGCTAGTGAAAGAGCTGCTGTTCAATATAACATTTCACCTCGTTGGTCTTTTACTGGATATCCTACTTCCAAGATTCTCCTCCGCCTTCTACTCGCCAGTTACACATCTCACCAATATTCAACTGCCTAGTGTGATAAACACAATCGACAACAGTATACATTGCTAAATACGACAATGTGCATTGCGGGTTTCTCCAAAATTTGATTTTTGTTTTAAACATTATAGATTACGTTACAAATACAACACAGCATAACAATTTTACACAAATATATGTACAAATATTTTATGGAATTGATTTTGTTTTACTACCTAACCACATTGCCTGCGTTTTATCTGTTTTCAAACACAACCCGGACACTTTTACAAAATGTTCTATTATTTCGATTGAACTTTCAAAGGAGATTATGTCTCCCTTATTCAACAACGGAGCATCATGAGCAAATTGTGAAATTTTGTGCTCAACATCTCTTTCAACATTCAGGAACATTCAACATTATTATGAAGTCATAATTAACAACAAAATCAGACTGTCCATTATATGACCTTCACAGTGTATCCCAGTGTAACGAGCCGAACAGTTGCACGTGTAGGAATTGACCTGATCTACACAGCTCCCTCCGTTCTGACAGGGACTTGAGGCGCATTCATTCACATCTGCAAAGGTAATATATACATTAAAGAAAAGTAGTATACTTAGGTTTGGAACTGGCACAGTACAGAAAAAGCATAATAGTACACAAGAAACTTCAATCTTAAAACAAAAGGCAAAATGGCGTCAGGTTTAATTTTGTTAACTGACATAGTTTTGGCATCTTTATCCTGTCGGAGTCTAAAACAAGACTGGGTTTGGAGACGCATAAGCAATGTCAGTTTGAACATGACATATTCGATCAGAATTATCAGGAAAAGGCAGTTTTTGACACCTTTCATGAAAGTCAATGAAACTTTGCTCTAGCAAAACCCGAACATGCCCTTTGGAATATATTTATGTGAAAGCATAAGCAGCCAGCGATACACTCTCCCGTTCCTCCCGCTCCCCACTCTCACACAGCTGGCGCACACATGCATGCACGGACGCACGCACGCCCGAACGCACGCACGCACGCACGCACACACGCACACACACACACACACACGCACATACGCCCCTCCACCCCCCCACACACACACGTACTCTCTCTCACACACACACACAAACACCCACCCACACAAACACACACATACATACACACAAACACACGCACACACGCACACACACACACACACACACACACACACACACACACACACACACACATGTTGGCGCCTTATCTGAAATCTGGTCTTAACTGCTGTCCTTATCTAATTCATCCTTATCTGACAATGAGAATAACCACTCCCTACTGTGTCCTCTATTTACTGACGTCAAGTGCTGTTTGTGGCGTCATTGCCGAGTGTTAAGTTCAGCTGGTCAAGTCTTGCAAGCTTGGTCATTCGAGGTTTAAGTAGAAGTGCAACGCCAAGGCACTGCATGCCCCAGCAAAAGGCAAACCTCTCCCTCTCTCTCTCTCTCTCTCTCTCTCTCTCTCTCTCTCTCTCTCTCTCTCTCTCTCTCTCTCTCTCTCTCTCAAACACACAAACACACGAACACACACGTACACACACTCACACCCCAAGTTACACACGTACACACATACACACTCACTCACACGCACTCACTCACTCTCTCACACACACTTCATACACACAAAACACACCCATACGCACATATAAACATAACTCAAATACAGATATACACACTCAGTCACACAAAAACAGAGACAGAGACAAACAGACAGAGTGAAAGACAGACAGACAGACAGACAGACAGACAGACAGACACACACACACACACACACACACACACACATACCTAAAGTGTGGATGGTTACCTAAGAGGCGGCACTGGGTGTAGTGCCTTTCTAGTGCACTTGCACTACAACAGCACTGGGTGCAGTACTCGCTCCGGCATCGAAGAATTTTGCACTAAAAAATGCACAAAATTTGACCTATTTCGTCGCCTATAGAGGACGGAAAGAATGTCATTTTCAACATTGTTATGACATTCTTTCCGTCAAAAAAGTCAATTTAACGGTGTTAAATGAAGCGACCATCCACACAATTAGGTTGCCATCCAGAGTTTAGGTTGCCATCCACGTGTGGATGGTTGCCTTATGGTGATTTAGGCAACCAAACCTGTGGAAACATGGGTACACACACACACACACACACACACACACACACACACACACACACAGAGAACAACTCACCGTTATTTCCTTTGGAATACGACCGGGCTCCAGCAGAAGGTGTAAAGTGAGAGTGTGACGTCATCACAGCAGCGTGACCTCTGCAGACGTTGTTGTCCAAGGTGAAGGCGATACAAGAGTCTTGCTGGTTGCACATCAGGGCACAATGCGGCTTGCTTCGTGCCGATGATTCAAAGACAACATCTTCCGTGAAAGCCTTGTCGTCTAGACCGACATGAGTGTACATGTGGCTCCTCTGAGTGTCCGTGGCGCCCCCTAGCTTCCAGCCGGCAGCAAGCAGGATCAACAGGGACATCATCTTTGGAGTGAAGTAAGCCATGGGTTGAAGTGAATCCAACAGTACTCTTAAGTCCTATGACTATACCAGAGGTGTATCCGATGTCCTAAAGTCCACGTTTAAAAGTGTTTGGTATCAAACACAAAATCAATCAGATTCAGCAGTTAATAATTTGCGATTGGTCATTTGAACTATGGAAAAGGCAGGCGTCTTCGTCCTCCGGCGTTCTCTCACAAAATCTGGTGCTTCAGGCCTGTGGAACTGTCTGTGTTCGCGAGGGAACTGAGCTCAAACCTCTAGATGGTCTTTTTTCTTCATAAATTATGGCCTGATCGAGTGTTGCGTGAATGCTCGCGGCAACACGGAAAAACCTGGATTTTAAATAAATACACTCACCGACACAACAAAGGCAGCATCCACGGGACTCTTGCTTGAGAGTTCTGTATCCCATGAGTTGTCTGACTGAGACCTCTTGGAGGTTGCAACAGGGGTAGTAGAGAAAGTGAGAGTAGACAAAACAAGGAACTACCGTCTGACTTCCCTCTGTGTGGGGTTATTGCCTCACTATATCGCGTATCAACGGATCTTGTTCAGATTTGTACTCTCAATTGACACAAGCTCATACATTACTGAACTACCATCTTTATCATTCCGGTATTTTATGATTAAGTCCTTCTCGGGCCTCTGATTTGCCAAAAGTCTGTACGTGAAAGAGAGACTGGGAACTTGCAAACGATAAACGAGTGTGTGGAGATAGTGGGAGACGTTTAAGCAGATTGTTTTATTTGTTCGTTTAGTTGTTGCAGATGTTATAGTTGAGAAACACGCTCTCCAAAGTATGCTAAAGGACACACAATCAAATCCGTTAAGTTTTGATGCATGGACACATTCGTAAAGAAAGCAGTATCTTTTTTGAATAAAGATCATTCACACATTTAAACCAGGACGACTTTCTCGGCTATACACATTCATCATTTCCCAAGCGGTTTTTTGTCCCAAACGAAGAATACCGTTTTCACATGAATTGAGTATACCTGATCTGAACACACATCACACGCGTGACTTTACTCTGCTGGCAGAATAACCACTCTTTTGTGAACCCGCCAACTCCTAGTCCCCATCCGTCTCACCCACCCCCCCCCCATCCGTCTCACCCCCCCACCCCCTCCTGAATTCACAAATATAACTCATAACTCATAACATTTTATTGATCCAACAAAGGAAATTATATATAGATATATAGCTATTCTGATGGACACGTGGGGGAATTCGGGGGCTGTGATTGGATGGTCTCTTCCGATCATCAAAGCATAATGCTACGGAAGTCGGCCATTTTTGCCAATATCCAAAAGCATATTGGCAATAACAAAGACGCATGGTTCCGGTTAACCCACCAGTCTGTACCACACGATGTTTTAATCGACAACAGTATACACTGACAACTTGAAATTCTTCTCGGGAATGTTTATCAGCTTTACAAATGTCGATAGCACAGCCTTTTCTGCTAACTTCCCGATGAAACAGGACTAAATCAATTATTTTCTGTCCCTAAACACCACAAAATGCCCAAAGTCGAAAGATGTAGTACAAACAGGGGAGTAAAACGGAACAGCCATTTTTGTGTGCCTGTGTCAGTTGCCGACTGACACAAACTTTCGCATTCGGCTTTTCTTATTTCGTAACTCCACACTAAATACCTCACTTCCCCTCTGAAGTATTGATGTACAACGCATGGCACTAACATTCATGTAGTCGTTTATAACTGAGGTTGAAAAATTCGCTTCATGACGAGACAAGTATAAATGCCATTCACCCAAAATGAAAAATTCGCTGCCGTCTGCTCGCGATTAGCTGTTCTCTTCTGCTCCCCTTGTTGCATCCTAGTTCTTCAGTTGTTTCTAGTTTTCCGTTTATGTTGTGTTTTGGTCTTCTTCATAAGTAGTCTTGTTCAAAATTTTAAAAAATCAAACTTCTTTTTGTTGTATTCGAATGAACTAATAAAAAGCTGTTTAACAGCTGTGTTGTCAAATCGAGTTTTTTTCCAAAGTCAGTGTGGTGCCTGCGCAAAACTAATGCGCATAAGAAACGGCGTCTGCTATCAAAACCTGAGATCAACGCATCGACGCAAAAACTGTCATTTTGTAAGTTTGAAACAACAAATCAAGGTCAGAACAGCTATATAATCGCTATTGTGTTTTCAGCGTAGCAATAGGGTCCGATATTTAGACTCGAACAAGTATAATGCGACTCGTCTTCGACTCGTCGGCATTATACTTGTCTCGTCTAAATATCGGACCCTATTGCTACGCTGAAAACACAATAGCTGTTACTAAACACATATATTCGGCTGTGGATCTTTGTGATGCGGCTAGATATATTAAAACCAAGTATATTGCCAGAACGCTAATTCGTTTGTTTGTCTGTTCACTTAAAAGACCGTTGGGTCGAAATATCTGTGAATAAGAATGTATTGTTTTGTCAATAAAAAAACGTTCCAACAACCTACCTTTCTTGTTTTTTTTGATTCATTGAGCTTATAGTCCGGAATATAGAAAACATGTGTACTAAATATCATGACTCTGTCTGCAAAAGCAAATGTTTTAGATTTCCTCAAAAATCGCAATTTACGTTTTGTACCAAAGCTCTTACGTTTGAAGCGCTATGACTCTTGAAGAATATGCTACAGGGCTCACATTTTGCATGAACGCTTACATTGAAAACAAAAGAGTTAATTAATTCTGAGGGCCCCAAAGGGTTTAAAATCGTGATCGTGATTGGCGTTTTTTTACCTTTCTGTGACCGTGATTGCCGAAATTTCCATTTCTGTGATCGTGATGGGACTTTGCCCGTGATCCGTGATGACAAAAAAATCAAGTCTCGTGATCGTGATCGTCATTTGTTTTCGTGATCGTGATGGGCATTATTGCAAAGCATTTTATTTTCAACGTACATTTTTCACAGCTGTAATATTCTATGATCCTCTATTCGTCAAGGAGCCAATCCCGATTGAAGGGGAAGCAACAACACATTCAGAAATATGATTTTGACAGCGATTGCTTCCCTTTAAAAGAACCAATCACACACAAAAAGAGATCCAATCAGAAGGCAAATTGCAAAAGTCTGCCAAACTTCATCCAATGGAAGGGCTTCGTGCAAAAGTTTTGAGTGCATTCAGTCAAATTCGAATTCGAAGATCAAAAATGGCGTGCAGCGGTACTGTCATCGAACTTCTGTTATATTTTGTGGATTCAAGCCAGACCAAAGCAGGCGGCGAGAATGCCTTCCTTGGCGGAAAGGTCAGGCTACGGGTCGGTCTTTCCGAAGACGAAATATCAAGGTATGTTGATCTATGTTGCTCTATGACTGTTCTGAATGTAGGCAAAGATCTTGAAATTTGTTCAAGATCTTTGAGTTTGAGTGAGATCATTGACATTGTCGACATTGCCACGTCCGGCTGTCACTCGCTCAGTGTGACCTCGACTGGTTCGAGATCGAGTCTGCGTGTAGCCAAAACCGAAACTAGAAATGTGTTTTTCATCCCAGCAACGTGGACACGCTTGGCATAGATTCTAATTGTCGCTTCTTTGCATTAAGCTTGGATTTATTTTAGCGCCTGTAAACTTTAATATCAACAATGGGTTAAATTCAGAAACAATGGCGGGGCCGAGACGTGCCAGTTTGGGTCACTTGATCCTCATGTCAAAGACGATCAAAGTCATGTTCGTTGGGGATTTTGTCAGGCATGCTACTTTTCCGGTAATTGCCGGAAATCCGATAAAGCCGTTTCCAAAATCCGGTAAAGTCAAATTTATTCCGGTGAAGTTGAACAATTTCCGCAAAAACGATCCATGTGAATATCGCGCAACGCGACCGGGCGCCGGTCTCAATGAAGCCAGCGCACAGTAGTGTTGTTTTCACCAGTTTGGAGGTGTGTTGAATGGTGGTGGGGGGAGGCTAAAATGGGATTTTTAACAAGATCACAACACTATTACAGCCCTGAAAATGATGCCCAGAATGCACCAGATTGCACAGTTTTAACCGTTTTTTGAAAAAATGTCCGGGGGGGGCATGCCCCCGGACCCCCCTAGTTGGCTCGCCTGCTTTGCAGGCTCAGGCTTGTGCCCCCTTCGCCACTGGCACTGCGCGCTTCTTTCAGGTAAAACCATTTCTTTTCAAGGCCATGAAACCAGGCGATGGTGTACCTCAAATTGTATGGCAAAGTTGAAAATAAAGAACCCATCACACATACATGTACTTTAATTTCAATCCACCCAATAGTTTTTGAGAAAATGGGTTTACAAGCTTTAGCTCTGGAAATGTGAAATTGTGCAAGTATATATTCATGTGTGTGAGTGAGGGTGTGGGAGTTGAATGTGTATGAGAGAGAGAGAGAGAGAGAGAGAGAGAGAGAGAGAGAGAGAGAGAGAGAGAGAGAGAGAGAGAGAGAGAGAGAGAGAAAACAATGAAAACAACATTCTTGTTACTGATTATGTATTGCTATGTGTGTATGAAAGAGAATTAAAAAATAATAATAAAAAAGTGCAACAGTTCTCACTTTGTGTTGAATAAACAATGGATCCAGAGGAGCGAATTACTGCGTGGTTGTGTTTACTTTGACACTAACGTGCTTTCTGTACATGCAACTTTTACCGTGACCGTGATTTGCCACTGGTGTTCGTGATCGTGAAAACAAAAATCAAGGTAACTGTGATCGTGAAAGCTAAAATTTCCCTTCCCGTGATCGTGATGATACCCCCCCTTTGGGGCCCTCAATTCTAACGTGATAACAAGGCTTCCAAATCTATACCTGTACGTCCAATGGAAATATATTGTTTGACAAATGCTCGCTCTCTGTGGAGAGCACTTGGGGTGTTCCCATGCGGTAAGCGTATGTACATAAAGAAGCTCTAGCTATAAGAAATCGAGTTTTGTGCGTCCAACAAATACAACCCTCAACAAAAAAAATGTAAATATAACGAAGACAGAGCGAAAGGAATATGATAACGTTTGCCAACAGAATGCCTTGAACCACCCCGTATATTCAAGGCTATACCGTGCGTACGCTGCCGTACCGCCAAGCGATTGTTGGCTAGGATGTGTTGATGCTGTATGGTTTTCAACTCGCGGAGTCAATTTTTTTTCCGATTCAGACGTTGCGGCGGTGCGCTACCACACAGTTTTGACTGCTTCATCTTTTTTTGAATGTTTGCACAACAGAGACCGTTTTGAATGTTGATATTTCACATATCAACGCAGGACACATCAATGAACATAATAGTCTGGCTTGTCAGGCTATTTATTGACAAAGAGGCGTGTAAGATGGGATGAAACTGGGCGAACATGCTTGAGTGAGGACAGATCTACAGAAATTCGGTTCGTATGTTCGTTAACGTGTATATTTCTCGTAGAAAAACAAACATGTACTAAATACAAACCTTACTCATTCCCACAGTTATGAATTTACGCTGTACGTGGTTTCAAAGAGACACATTTTGTTTTGAATGGGGGACACTTTCCGTGAAGTTGGCGACAACGCTTTTTGGCGGGGACGTAGCTCAGTTGGTAGCGCGCTGGCTTTGTAGCCAGTTGGTCGCTATCAGCGTGGGTTCGATCCTCACGTTCGGCGAGAGATTTATTTCTCGGAGTCAACTTTGTGCAGACTCTCTCGGTGTCCGAACACCCCCGTGTGCACACATGCGCACCAAAAAGATACCACGTTCACAGCGAAAGTCTCAGGGCTTGGAAAACACGAAGACACGCATGCATCATCTCTCGTCTCCGATTATCATGATCGTATTTCGATACTTTGACGAGACAAACCCAATGCTGGTGTGTCGAAGAAGACAGCCACAGCGGGCTTGTTCGAATCAAAGTATCACACCATATCTTCAACGTATTACCAATACCTGTCCCAATATGGACCAGTTGGTCTAAGAGGACGTTAAACCCTAATAGTCAGTCAGTCAGTCAACGCTTTGTTTACACCTGGCGTACGTCAGCGCGCTATAAGTATAGCAGAATGTACGGCGTTGAAACTACTCACAATCAAAAGGTTTAAACCTGCAAATGATATTGAGATGCTCTTTTTAATCTGCCTTACTTATTCTTTCAGATTAAACATGTGTATGTTTCATTCCTTGGAACTGTTCAAATGTTTTACACTGAAAACCAAAGCCGATTACTTGCCTCTTTATGATTTATTTTAGCCTACTGAATTACGTCAAAACTACAGGCACAAACAGATAATGACGTCATTTTAAGTGGCACAAACATGTACATGAATGCCTTCCCTTTCGAATGATTTACAGTTATAGAATTTCTGTCAAGCGGTTTAAGTTTTATGTCCGTTTTATGAACCCAACCCTCTAAACGAGAATAGTAACGCCAAAGAAGGAAAACATACACACAAACCAACGTTTTTCTCACCGATGGTTTGGAATATTGCCCCACGACTTTAGATTTGGTGTTGTGGTGTTAAAATCTATCAGAAAAATGTGTTTGCTAACGTGACGCCAAAAAGTAACCAAAACGGTCCTCAGCCGACTGACTATTGACTGTGTGTTCCTTCGGGCATGTAGTACTCTGTGACATGTAATGATGTATTGTTCTGTATCCAAGAGTTGTTTTTCCTTGGTTTGTGTTGGGTGACTTCCCTTCCCCTTTTTTGGTTTGGCAGCCGCCATTTAATAAAAATTGTACTGGTCAGCCAGCACCAGGTCCCGCTTGATTCTGAAACATCTTTAGTTTAATGTACGCTCACATGTTGTGAGTACAGTCATTTTATTTCTAAAAGTTTCTTTGAGGTATTTGTTCGATAATTTGTTTGTGTGAGGTGGAGTGGAATGCGTGTCGTTGGTTTTATTTTGGGGGTTCATCGGTACAACGTTCTCTTGCTTTTGTTCAATTTCATTTTACGTGCTCCGATATTTGGATGCTTAGTGGGGCGGTAACAGTGGAGTTTGTTTTATTGGTGTGTGTGGTTCCGTGGTACGGACTCATTTGCCAAATAGTGTTTTGGTCTTATGTTATTATTGTTTTTTTTCTTCAGTTTTTCACCGCAATGACGCATGACGGGAGAAGCAATACTCAAGTCAATTAAAATGGTGACACTGTCTGCGCACAGTTTGTTGTTGAGTTTCTGAACGAACGTGGAGGCAGAACAGTGAAAAAAACCATACACAGCTACATACTGAGGATGTTGAAGAATTTTCTGCAGTTGCCCCAACTGTAAGCGGACATCATGTCAGAGGATCATCTGTCAAACAGAATCGCACCTCGGCCACAAGCAGCTTTGCAGCGCGTAAGCGTGCCAAGGCAGAGGCCGCACGTGCACGACTCCAATTCGCACGCATAGAATTTGACATTATGAGAGAAAGAGTACAGAATGAACGCATTAAAAGCGAATGCGACGCACACTTAAAGCTCCTCGAAGAAGAGAAAGAAGCAGCAGCTGCTGAAGCAGAATCAAACGCTTTAGAAGATGAGAATAGCATTGGCAATCTATCGCATGCAAGAAGTATCTCTCCTACTTTTAAACTGCCTGCTGAGAATGTTGAAGAGAAAACAAGAAAGTATGTGGCTAGCCTCTACAGCCAGCACAACACTGAAGTTGATGTGTCTGATCATCAGAATGCAGCAGCAGGGACTGGCGTGCAGTTTGACTTTACCAAGTTCCTACTGAAGAAGGACCTACTTCTCTCCAGGTTGACAGTCTTCAATGAACAGCCTGAGTCCTTTGAAGTTTGGCGCAATAGTTTTTCCAGTGTCATGAAAGACTTGGATCTTACGCCGCAAGAAGAACTGGACTTGCTGGTTAAAAACTTAGGACCTGAGTCAAGCAAGTACGCGTACAGCCTGCGTTCTTCAAATCCTGCGAATCCTCAGCGAGCGCTGCAACTCCTGTGGGAACGTCTGGATGACCGCATCATGCTTGAAGAACAAACTAGAGCGTTTCCCTCAACTGACGTCACTGAACAAAGACAGTAGGAAACGTTGCGACATTCTTGATGAAATTCAGTGTGCCAAGGAGAATCCTAAGCTTTCATTGCTGTTTGCGCTGTATGATTCTTCAGCAGGGGTGAACTCTATTGTTTGCAAACGACCCCATGCCATGCATCAGGCAGAAGTGGATCACACAGGCCTCCAACTACCGGTACAAGCAGCAGCATGGAGTTCCTTTCCCTCCCTTCACTTTCCTTGTAGAGTTTCTGAGGAATGTGAGCAAAGTGTACAATGACCCAGCATTTCGCTTTGCTGCTGAGCCTGACAAAAGAGGTCAAGATCAACGGGAACGAACACGTCACAATGTTTTCAATCGAAAGTCGACCATTGATGACAATAGAGATATTGCTGATGAATCATCCGTCAAGTGCCCCTTACACAAGACGCAACACTCTCTGACACTGACAGAGTGTAAAGCTTTCAGAGCCAAATCTTGGCAGGAGCAAAAGACTTTCCTCAAAGACAATAATATTCGTTACAAGTGTTTGTCGTCGAACACACACATAGCAAGCAAATGCTTAGCCGTCGTCAAGTATGGCAAATGCGACAAAGGCCCTTTGACAGCAATGTACCGTGAGCCTGCTCGACCCCAAGCCCCTTCTTCGGAGTACGGCGGGGAGGGCCAGAGAGAGGAGGTCGTCAAGTCAAGTGCACACGGCTGTGTGGAGATAACAGTGGCAGCAGGAGTCTTCTCTCGTTGACAAGCACTTCCTTTCTAAGATTATGTTCAGCCATGCCGAAGCACAAATCAGTACCGTGACATACAAACTGAAAGCCCTGAGATATCTTGACAACGAAGCTGCAGGCAATGTTTCGTTATGTGCCTGCGAGTTTTCTTTTGACAGAAATAAGAATGAGAGAGTGGAGGGAACACAGAAACATATTAGAACAGCAATACGGGAAAAAAAAAGGAAAGTTGTCTGAAAGACCGCCAGTTAGGCTAGATCTGAAGAAGTTGAACAAGTTGTGATGGAATACTTGGAAGAGGGTCTCCAAACAAGAGGACAAACTGTGTTTGTGCTGACGTTATTCTGAGAATGAGAAAAATCAAGGTCACTTGTGTGGTTTTTTATCTATCACAGAACCTTGCTCTTTATTTGCGTATAAAACAAACGGTGTGTTTATTTTTTTTTTTTTATTAAAATTGCATATATCACATGGTTGTATCCCTTTTTTTCCTCGTGAAAATGTGATGACACTTTATCTTGCAAAGGGGTGTATACCTAGCAAACGCCCACCCCCTACTTTTACCCGAAATATGTGCGGAGGGGGGGGGGGAGGGTGGGCGTATGCTAGGGATTTTACGGTACTTAATTATCAATTCTACTAAGGTAATAAATCTGCCGTGTGTCCACTGAAGCTACTTCCGAGAAAAACGACTTTTAATGTTTGATAAAATGTTTCAAAAGTGATGATTATCTACATCAAACCACCGAGATAAGATAAATAGCATTAATTTACGTTTAAAACCCGATTTTCATAATAATCTGATTGATGGTTTTAGTTTTGTTGGACATTTTGTGGACTTAATTGGTTTTACCACTTTTCCCCCCAATATCAGATCTAACAAAAAAATAGGCAGATCTAAGCCAGAATATTTGGAATACTTTCGAGGCGACCCTGTAACAATGTGTGTGTTTGTGTGTTTGTTCTATTTAAACCAGTCTTGATCTAAGGACTAAGTCCGGTCGAGAATAAAAGCTGGTCCTTGTATATGGCTGTGTACGTAGGTGTTAGTTGGAGTGCCTTGGAGAATGATGAGCATATGAGCTTGCGGTGATCATCCTTTTTTGAGGATGAAAGTCGCTTGTTCATTTCAATGCTTGTTATTCTCTCAGGTGCCAGGAGAAAAGGTTCCGTACAACTCTCGCTTACTCTATTACACATGTCGTATGCATTGAGCGATTACTTCCCTTTGGTTATTGAGTCACTTGAGAAAAAGTGACTCTATGTAATCGGTCAGTGTTAGTCTGTCCGGCCGGCCGGCCATCCGGCCGGCCGTCCGTAGACACCACCTTAACGTTGGACTTTTCTCGGAAACTATCAAAGCGATCGGGCTCATATTTTGTTTAGTCGTGACCTCCAATGACCTCTACACTTTAACGATGGTTTCGTTGACCTTTGACCTTTTTCAAGGTCACAGGTCAGCGTCAAAGGAAAAATTAGACATTTTATATCTTTGACAAAGTTCATCGGATGTGATTGAAACTTTGTAGGATTATTCTTTACATCAAAGTATTTACATCTGTAGCCTTTTACGAACGTTATCAGAAAAACAAGGGAGATAACTAGCCTTTTCTGTTCGGCAACACACAACTTAACGTTGGGCTTTTCTCGGAAACTATAAAAGTGACCGGGCTCAAATTTTATGTGAACGTGACTCATTGTGTTGTGAATAGCAATTTCTTCCTGTCCATCTGATGCCTCATATAATATTCAGAACTGCGAAAGTGACTCGATCGAGCGTTTGCTCTTCTTGTTTGATATCTTAACATCGCTCTGCCTCATTCTGTTTGACAATAATCTAATCAAAGAAAATAACATGTCGTTGCACTCCTCTTTTGTTGCTGCTACTAAAAGAAAATCATCTATGTATGCTAACACACCAGGCATGCCTCTCCTGGCCATGCACCTGCGAATTGACTGTGAAAGTCTATGAAAATGTGACGGTCCTACATTGCTACCAAATGGAAGCCGACTGTCAAACAAATAAGTCGGTATCTTTTCACCTTTGAAATGCCACTTGAGTCCCGTTACACAATAATCATCCGGACTGATACACACTGAGCGATATGCGGACTGCAAGTCGACTTTAGCACACCAATAATCTGTCTTCGCTAAGGCGCACGCATCAGAGACTGTTTGAAACTTCACTGACTCAGGGATGGAGTAATCGTTCATTGCCCTACCTGTTGGTTTGCTGGCATCATGTATTAGCCTAACGCTACCATCTTCTTTGGGGATCGCGGCTAGTGCGCTTACGACCGTTGGCTTCTTACTTGCCACTATATAATTTCCTTTTGCTATTTGATCTAACAGTTCTTGTTCTACCACGTCGCGATGATCGTACGCTGATTTATGATTGCTTTGTTCTGCTGCTAACACACATGTTTTATGTTTTTCTGTTACCCGAAAACCGTGCTGTATACCGTCTAACAAAAATTCTCTGTCACAATCGCCCTCTAGCACTGAGTGCCACATTTGAGATTTTGCACTAATAGATGCATGATTTCCCAAAAACGCACAGTCATGAGGATCTAATTGAGGGAACGGGCTGGAATAGGTGGGGCCTACCGTTGTGTTGTCAGTTCGCTGCGCTGTATCCTAGGCACTGGTGTTTGCTGTCCCCTGGTGGTCTTTGCCGGGGTGCTCCTTTCCACACGTGTCACACACGTGTTCGAACCTGCAGCGGGACCCGTAGAGGCATGTGCCTTTGTTTGTGTACTGCAGGCACACCTCCTTCCCACTGGGTCCCACAGGTCGTCGAATACCGCCGCTTCCCGTCGTGGCCTTGCCGCTTTTGTTGCAAGGAACTTGTTGGGCACGCTCACGGAGAATCACTGTGGACAGGTGGGGGTTGGGGGTTCCCCAAGCAAACCCGCTGGTAGACTGGCGCTTCCTGTACTCGTCATCGTAAAGGAGCACCGACTGCCAGGAGAATCTTGCGCCGAGCTCGCCCACCATCTCTGTATAACAGAGGTAAGCTTCGTGGTCGAAGTCCACGGTGTTCATGAGTTTTGCCATTATTTTAGCATTTGCCACGATCCAGTGGCAGGGGGATACTTTCTCCAACTTTGGTTTGTTGGCCAGCTTGAGCGTGACACCTCCCCCGAGTGTCACCTCTTCCTCCACCGCCATAGAAGCCGGTACGAAGTCAACAATTCGTAAATAAGTCTCACCTGGTGAAGCAGACTGTATGGCCATGTTGCCAAGAAGACCCTGGAGCGGTGCCACTTGGTCGGCAGCACGCAACGGCCCTCCCCCGTACTTCTGTTGCAGGTCTGCCACTGCCGCTTTTAATTCCACTATGTGGCCTCGTTTTAACTTAAGGCTTTCCAGGTCCTTTTCTCCTGCATATTTCAAGGCACTGAGGCTTGTGAACTCCTCTTTTTCCAGAACCTCAATTACAGGTTGGGGCAGATTTTTTGCCCAAGAAGTAAAACTGAACTCCATAGTTTTGCAGAACTGAAAATCGCTGAACTTGCTTGCTGGCCGCTGCGCTGCTACTAATGACCCAAGTAACGAGGGCAGTTTACTTCAGAGAAAAATACCATCTGACAATGACCATGAAAGATAACATTGTACAGAGATAAATCCACACACACACAAAAGAAACAAATGTTTACATACATATCAATTCATAAAAACAAAATGACAATGAATTCAACAAAACATCAATTACTAATTAACACATACATATAGCCCTCATTTTGATTATAGTTATACTATGCAGGAAATTGATTCAAATGATGCAAATCGGCAATCATCTCCAAAAGGGGGGTATACAATGCACGCAGCGAACCGTCAACAAAACTAATAGGTGGATGCCAGGGGGTGGATGGGGGGTTTGCAGAACTGAAAATCGCTGAACTTGCTTGCTGGCCGCTGCGCTGCTACTAATGACTTCGGTCCTCGCTCTCTCTCGCTCTCTCTCGGACTCCCTTATCTGTTACCATTGTTTCATTCCAGACTGCTCTCCTTCACTCATCACCTCCCCCCTGCCCTCCAACCCTCTTCCATTCCCCGCATTCGTTCCCACGGGACTCTGCTATCACTTTCTCCTGCATTACCTCTACTGACACCTCCTCCCCCCCCCCTCCTTTTGCTGCATATCTGTCTCGTTTAAATAGAGTTTATGGTCGCTGACCGCTCCCTCTAAACTCACACATAATATTCAGAACTGCGAAAGTGACTCGATCGAGCGTTTGCTCTTCTTGTTTGATATCTTAACATCGCTCTGCCTCATTCTGTTTGACATTTTTTAATTTTTATTCTCTTTTTGTACAGTTTTTTTTTTACATGTATATGGTGTACATTACAGGACATCACCTAACCGAAAGGACAGAATCATATAACAGAAAAGCACACTTGGACAATTACAACATACATGGGGTGGGAGGATGGAATGGGGAGGGGGGATGTTCAGTGGTTTGGTGGTCGCATTATCAAAAGGTTTTAAGAATGAAAAAACCTAAGGGTTACATCAAAACGTGCATATACAGGCGCCAATCCTTGTAGAATTTATCTACTGTATTATTCACAACTGCGTTATACTTTTCACAAATAAATCTTTGCTTAAAGTTTCTACTAAATGTCTGAAAATGAGGGGTCTTTTTGTTCATTTTGGAAATATATACATGGTGTTTGGCACAGATTAATAACACATCGAAAGCTTTATCGGTGACTACATTGTTCGCCACTCCAAGAAGAACCAGTTCTTTAGACAGTTTTAAATTGTCGCAATGGGTGCAGTTTGCCTTTAGCCAATTTACAAATTCTATCCAAAAAGTCTGCACTTTATCACACTCCCAAAACATATGTAAAAGGGTTTCTTCATTTCTACCACAAAATGTACACAATGACGTATCCACAATTTTTCGCAAAAATAGACACCTTTCTGTGGGCAAAATTCTGTACAATAATCGGTACTGGAACCATCTCAGACAAGTGTCTTTTGTTGTTTTAAAAACATGTTGAAAAATAGCCTTCTTATCTAACAAACAGTCTAAAGATTCAGACCATTTTTCGATACATTTTGGGACCGTAGTATGTTCAATCAGTTTTTTTGTAAATAAGTTGTGTCTTACCTTTACAAATACATTTCCACACAATGGGCTCTGTCATAATAAAATGTTTATCAAATTCTAAGCCGATTTTTCTCTGATATTTCTTAACAGCCTGGATTACACCTTGATACAATACAAAATCGCCTCGCACATTTGGATATTTGATTTTAAACGCATTATAGGATAAGTATCCATTTTGTCCCAAAATATGACCAATCTGAGCTATTCCATTGTCGATCCAATTTTGAATGTACACTGTCTTTTTATCTCTCCGAATATTAACATTATAATGTAAACATTCTGATACAAAATCGTTAAAGGTTATAGAGTCACATTTTTCATGTAGTTTCTTATAACGTTTAAAAACATTGGTCCAAAATGGGTATTCCATCAAAACATTTGCATATTCCTCTCCTCTCATATTAATTGTTGTAACAGATGGACATGCTTTAAACAATAATCTTGATATTAATCCAGTAAGACCATCAACTCTTTTTAACCAAACAATTTTTAGAGATGACAGAAAACTTTTCACGTCAATCATCTTTAATCCTCCATCTTCATAGGGTTGGGTGACCGTAGTTCTTTTAATTTTATCTCTTTTTCCATCCCAAAGAAATTTGAAAAACATTATTTAACTCCATCATAAACTGTTCGTCTGGATCAGGTAAATTAGTAAACAAATGTGTCAATTTGGAAATAGCCAAGGTTTTTAGGACTGTTATTTTACCAAAGGGTGTCAGGTTCCTTCTGGTCCATGAATTCAGAAGTTTTTTAATTTCCTTTAACTTATTTCTATAGGTGTGAGTTTAGAGGGAGCGGTCAGGGACCATAAACTCTATTTAAACGAGACAGATATGCAGCAAAAGGAGGGGGGGAGGAGGTGTCGGTAGAGGTAATGCAGGAGGAAGTGATAGCAGAGTCCCGTGGGAACGAATGCGGGGAATGGAAGAGGGTTGGAGGGCAGGGGAGGGTGATGAGTGAAGGACAGCATCTGGAATGAAACAATGGTAACAGATAAGGGAGTCCGAGAGAGAGCGAGGACCGAAGTCATTAGTAGCAGCGCAGCGGCCAGCAAGCAAGTTCAGCGATTTTTCAGTTCCGCAAAACTATGGAGTTCAATTTTACTTCTTGGGCAAAAAATCTGCCCCAACCTGTAATTGAGGTTCTGGAAAAAGAGGAGTTCACAAGCCTCAGTGCCTTGAAATATGCAGGAGAAAAGGACCTGGAAAGCCTTAAGTTAAAACGAGGCCACATAGTGGAATTAAAAGCGGCAGTGGCAGACCTGCAACAGAAGTACGGGGGAGGGCCGTTGCGTGCTGCCGACCAAGTGGCACCGCTCCAGGGTCTTCTTGGCAACATGGCCATACAGTCTGCTTCACCAGGTGAGACTTATTTACGAATTGTTGACTTCGTACCGGCTTCTATGGCGGTGGAGGAAGAGGTGACACTCGGAGGAGGTGTCACGCTCAAGCTGGCCAACAAACCAAAGTTGGAGAAAGTATCCCCCTGCCACTGGATCGTGGCAAATGCTAAAATAATGGCAAAACTCATGAACACCGTGGACTTCGACCACGAAGCTTACCTCTGTTATACAGAGATGGTGGGCGAGCTCGGCGCAAGATTCTCCTGGCAGTCGGTGCTCCTTTACGATGACGAGTACAGGAAGCGCCAGTCTACCAGCGGGTTTGCTTGGGGAACCCCCAACCCCCACCTGTCCACAGTGATTCTCTGTGAGCGTGCCCAACAAGTTCCTGGCAACAAAAGCGGCAAGGCCACGACGGGAAGCGGCGGTATTTGACGACCTGTGGGACCCAGTGGGAAGGAGGTGTGCCTGCAGTACACAAACAAAGGCACATGCCTCTACGGGTCCCGCTGCAGGTTCGAACACGTGTGTGACACGTGTGGAAAGGAGCACCCCGGCAAAGACCACCAGGCGACAGCAAACACCAGTGCCTAGGATACAGCGCAGCGAACTGACAACACAACGGTAGGCCCCACCTATTCCAGCCCGTTCCCTCAATTAGATCCTCATGACTGTGCGTTTTTGGGAAATCATGCATCTATTAGTGCAAAATCTCAAATGTGGCACTCAGTGCTAGAGGGCGATTGTGACAGAGAATTTTTGTTAGACGGTATACAGCACGGTTTTCGGGTAACAGAAAAACATAAAACATGTGTGTTAGCAGCAGAACAAAGCAATCATAAATCAGCGTACGATCATCGCGACGTGGTAGAACAAGAACTGTTAGATCAAATAGCAAAAGGAAATTATATAGTGGCAAGTAAGAAGCCAACGGTCGTAAGCGCACTAGCCGCGATCCCCAAAGAAGATGGTAGCGTTAGGCTAATTCATGATGCCAGCAAACCAACAGGTAGGGCAATGAACGATTACTCCATCCCTGAGTCAGTGAAGTTTCAAACAGTCTCTGATGCGTGCGCCTTAGCGAAGACAGATTATTGGTGTGCTAAAGTCGACTTGCAGTCCGCATATCGCTCAGTGTGCATCAGTCCGGATGATTATTGTGTAACGGGACTCAAGTGGCATTTCAAAGGTAAAAACAGACCGACTTATTTGTTTGACAGTCGACTTCCATTTGGTAGCAATGTAGGACCGTCACATTTTCATAGACTTTCACAGTCAATTCGCAGGTGCATGGCCAGGAGAGGCATGCCTGGTGTGTTAGCATACATAGATGATTTTCTTTTAGTAGCAGCAACAAAAGAGGAGTGCAACGACATGTTATTTTCTTTGATTAGATTATTGAGGGAACTAGGCTTCAACATTAGCTGGAAGAAGGTGGTGGGGCCCACCCAACGTATCACATTTCTTGGAGTCGACATCGACACGCGGAACAACACTCTGTCACTTGGAAGTGACAAACTGCAGCAACTGCGGCGGCGACTACTGCAATTTCGAGGAAAGAAGCGCGCGACAAAAACTCAGCTTCAAAGCATCGCGGGTTCTCTTAATTGGGCCTGTCAAGCTGTCAGAGGAGGAAAATTCTTTCTTCGGCGGATACTGGACACAATAAAACCTCTTCAGCAGCAGCGGCACAAAGCAAAGCTTTCTAGCGAATTCCAGAAAGATGTGCAATGGTGGCTTTCTTTTATGCATGTATTTAATGGAACAGTGTATTATTTCCACAATGCAAAACAGCATGTCCATGTGGACGCATGTAATATTGCAGCAGGTGCCTTTTGGCAGGGCGACTGGCAGTACACCTATTTTAAAAAAAGACATGCCGGCAGCGAACAATTTACACATAAACTTTAAAGAAGTATGTGCTGTGTTACAAGCTGTGACACGATGGGCACCGATGTGGTGCGGACAAGAAGTGATTGTGCATACTGATAGCACTGTGACAAAATCAATTATCAATAAAGGCAGATCTACTAATAAGTATGTCAACAGCTTACTTCGGAAAATGGCATGGGAATGTGCTAAAGTAAACTGTAGCATTGCGGCGGTGCATGTGGCCGGTTGTGTAAACATTATGGCTGACACTATTTCACGTCTTTTCAGTTGAGAAAAACAACCTCGGATACATTCACCGAAAAAATAACGCCAAGTGCTTTAAAATTGTCCGGGTTCCAGGTAAAATTCATATCAGGCAAAAATCTTCTTTTGCAAAACTTTAAAGGTCCTAACCAAACTACAATTGTTTTATCATAGTTCATTCTCAGACCTGACAGTGATGCAAAATGTTGTAACACTTTTATACATTCGCAAAAAGATTGCTCTGTACCATCAAGAAACAGACTGGTATCATCGGCGAATTGTGACAATAAAATATTTTCGCCAAGAATATTCATACAACAAATTTTTTTGTTTTGGCGTACCATTAGAGACACTATTTCGGCACAAATTAAAAATAAATAAGGTGACAGCGGATCACATGCCGGGTGCCTCGACCTACATTAAACCATGCTGAATACCGACCATTAACTGAAACACAAGACTTAATTTTACAATAAAAAGTAAAAATCCATTGTTTCATATCATTTCCAAAGTTCACTTTTGCTCAAAGATGTTTCAATAAATGACCAGGCAACACTGTCGAAAGCCTTTTCAAAGTCGACCATCAAAAGTAGGCCAGGTATATTATGTTTATTTGAGTAGAACAGGGTATCATATATTAATCTGACGTTTTCACCAATATATCTTCCTTTCAAGAAGCCTTTTTGATCATCATGAATCAAATTTGGCAAAACACGTTTAAACCGTTCTGCAATGCACGTTGATGCAATCTTATAGACCGTATTTAACAGAGTAATTGGTCTCCAATTTTTCAAGAGTGTTTTATGTTTTCCTTCCTTTGGAATACATACTATAACGCCCTGTCTCTGAGTCACTGACATTTCTCCTTTCTCAAATCCACAATTTATAGACCGTAACATAAACTTTCCTCTGTTTGAAATTCTAGAAGAAGTGTTGTCAAGAGAAATGACAAAACAGTGAAAATAACACTACGAATTTGCACAAGATGGAGAGAAAGAAAGAGAGACGCTTGACGCTTTGACACTTTATTGTCATTAGCTAATAAAAGCCTTATAGACAAGGTAAAACAACAATTTCTGCATCATTCATAAAAGGGGTAAAAGGACGAATGAACAAAACCTTGATAACAACAAAAACATAGCAAACTAGTTTATGAGTACGAGGAAAAAAAAAAAAAAAAAAAAGAGAGAGAGAGAGAGAGAGAGAGAGAGAGAGAGACTAAACATGGAGAGTGAGAGAGGGGAAAGAAATCAGGGTCGAGGGGGGGGGGGGGATGGAGGGAGAGAGAGAAATAACGGGAAAGAGGAATTAGGGAGGTTGGGAGAGAGTAAGAGGGAGAGTGGAAAAGAGAGATAGGGAAGGAGGGAGAGAGAGAGAGACAAGGATCATCAGGAGAATTATATAGAGACAGAAATATAATATGACGCCATTATGTCTCGCCTTATCGAATGAGGTCATTTGTGTGTTCTAAACTTTAAATGACGTCATTTGTGAGTTCTAAACTTAAAATGACGTATTTTCTGTGTGGGTCGTCTGACAAGAATTTTAAAACTATCATTAGAGGAAAATTGGGAACCCCTTGGACTTACTTGGTTTTGTCAGAACATTCATGCACAGTTAAAAAGTTGTTTTTGGTTGTGGACTTACTTGTTCATATCTGCTTATCTAAGCACTATAAAAAGTAGAAATTAGCACACAAGATGCGCATTGATTTCTTCTTTTTGATGAACAAAAAATATCATTTTGAAAAAAAATGGACTTATCGGTTTTGTCAGCACGCGGCAGAAATGCCTCCAAAGCGGAAGGTCGTGGGTTCGAATCCCGGCCGCACCTGACGGGTAATCGGCAATGCGCGATGACGTAGGTGTTCCCATGCACGCGTGATGCGTCGGCCATCTTGGTAAGAAGCACTGAGAGGTGACTGTGCGTGAGGCGTGCGTATCATTGCACGGTCCGACTAAACTACGCGCCAGCACGCGCTAGCACGCGCCAGCACGCGGTACCTTGAACCATAGCACTTATATACTTTATTTTTATATTTCTAGTAAGTTCATCATCCATTCTCACATAATACAAAATTTCAAACTTCAATGATGAAAAATACGGAAGTTATGACGAGTTTAAGGAGAGCTAATGCACTACTCTCAAATCCGACGATTTCTCTATGATTGACTAAACAGCATGCTACCACTTTGAAGTAGACGCTACCCAGAGATCCATAACACTTACATAATTTATTTTTATAGTCTATATAGTTCATTGTCCATTCTTACATAATACAAAATTTCAAACTTGAGTGTTGAACATTTCAGTAGTTATGACGGGTTTTAGGCGAGCTAATGCGCTACTCTCAAATCCGACAAAATCCGGCAGTGACTAAAACTGCGCACTACCAATTTTAAGTGGACGCTACTGAGATTCATAGCTGTTATATAATTTATCTGTATGTTTCTAGTCATTCCATCGTCAGTTCTTACATTATACAAAATTTCAAACTTCAGTGATAAAATTTACGATAGCTAAGACGCGTTATAGGAGAGCTATCCTAAGGCCGTGGCTCCATGTCCGACAATCGTCGGATTTGAGAGTAGTGCATTAGCTCTCCTTAAACTCGTCATAACTTCCGTATTTTTCATCATTGAAGTTTGAAATTTTGTATTATGTGAGAATGGACGATGAACTAACTAGAAATATAAAAATAAAGTATATAAGTGCTATGGTTCAAGGTAGCGCGTGCTGGCGCGTAGTTTGTGTGCCAAATCTGAATTCACACACACACACACACATTACAAATATTTGGTTGACTTCATAAACAAATGTGTTCTGTTTTTATTTTTTATTTTTGTACTGTGAGCACATGCACAGAAAAGTACAACATTGGAAAAAGAATGTGCAGCTGTCTACTAGTACTAGACTCATAGAATGTACATGCATGTGTATGTTATAATGATAATGTGACACAAAATAAATCTTTCTTCTGTCCCATACACATGACTTGAGCTGTTCATACATATGTGCCTGTTTCAGTGTTTGTTGGTGTGACTGTTACTTAATGTAAGCCATTTCAACTCTGAAAATAACAGAACAAATCACCATGTCACTGCACATACAAGTCAGAGCACAACAAGAAAGTTGTAAACACAATTCTGATACAATGGGATGATTCCAGAATGCTATACACACACATCTTCAGAGTCAAACACAATCACACCACACTTGGACACATGTTGGTCAGGGCACAGCAAACAACCACTATTTTGTCGAGGAATGTTACATCCTCGCCTTCACAAGGCAGTATTAGATTGATGGGGATAGTACTACTCAGAATGGTATATTTCATTACAACATTGCTAATTACACGTTCAACATGGATCCTTAAATGTGCAATTTTCCTTGTCTGCTCAATGTCCTAAGAATGCATCTGACACTTTCCCCTAGTAAATGCAGGGATTTTCACCTCTGCACATGCAAGACCTACAATCTATGGCAATCCGAATGGTGCAAATGTCCCTTCTAGCTCTTGATGTCTAAATAACGCATTATTTAGCTAAATAACGCGTTATTTAGCTAAACAATGCTTTATTCAACTATATCATGCATTATTTAGCTAAATAATGCATTGTTTAACTTAAACAATGCATTATTTACAGATACAGAAAAAAGAGAGCACAAAGCACTAAACAATGCATTGTTTAGCATAAATAATAGATTGTGTCTGTAAATAACTCATTATTTATAAATAATTACGCGTTTTCTCTAAACAATATATTATATGTAAATAAAGTGTTATTTAGATAAATAAAATATTATTTAAATAAATAAAATATTATTTAGATAAATAAAATATTATTTGGATAAATAAAATATTGTATGTAAATAAAATATTATTTAGATAAATAAAATATTATTTAGATAAATAAAATATTATTTAGATAAATAAAATATTATTTAAATAAATAATTTATTATTTACTGTTTTTGCCTTGAAATAGTATTATTACGCTAAATAATGCTTTATATAGCTATATAATAGGTTTCCGCTATATAATTCATGATTTGGTAAATAATACATTATATACCGTAAATAAAATATTATTTACCGTAAACAATATTCATTGTTTAGCGCAGTGCATCGAAGCCGATATTTCTCTTGTTGTTTTTTACCACGTGTTTCCGTGGATCCACGAGAGCTCTGTTGATTCTCAAACTGACCAATCAGACAACTAGCATCTGTCTCGGGGTACTAAAGCTACATCCGCTTCGCTTCCGACCATCTTCTTGTCAGGTGGCTAACTTCAACTGATGGTACAACAGCAGCAATTTAGTTCGCAGTCGTTCATTCTCCATGTCCAGATGTAAAAGATGTTCCCCCATAAAACTTTAAAATACGAACCCTTTGCAGTGCCAGTTCCTGGACAACCGCTGTAGTTAGAGTTCTGATCAATTCAGCGGGAACGTTCCCTTGTGCTTGTGTAGCCATCTTGATTACATTTGGATTGGATTGGATTGGATTGGATTGGATAAGATTTACAGTCCAGTGAGGTTACCCTCATGGAAATTCGGGCTGCTTTCTCCCCGGGGAAAGCGAGCTGCCATACACACGGCGCTACCCATATTTTTTTTTTCCTGCATGCGTGTATTCATGTTTCCTGAGACTTAATGCCGTGTGAGATGGAATTTTTTTTTACTTTATTCCAAGTCCCACGGGTATTTGATGGACATTTTTATCTATGCCTATACAATTTTGCCAGGAAAGACCCTTTTGTCAATCGTGGGATCTTTAACGTGCACACCCCAATGTAGTGTACACGAAGGGACCTCGGTTTTTCGTCTCATCCGAAAGACTAGCACTTGAACCCACCATCTAGGTTAGGAAAGGGGGGAGAAAATTGCGGCCTGACCCAGGCCTGAACACGCAACCTCTCGCTTCCGAGCGCAAGTGCGTTACCACTCGGCCACCCAGTCCCTTGGCGGAATACCGGATACTGGGTTTGCCAAGACAGTGGAGAATCAACAGCGCTCTCTCGGATCCACGGAAACACGTGGAAAAAAACAACAAGAGAAAAAACGGCTTCGCGATGCGCTAAACAATGAATTGTTTACGGTATATAATATTTTATTTACGGTATATAATGTATTATTTACCAAATCATGAATTATATAGCGGAAACCTATTATATAGCTATATAAAGCATTATTTAGCGTAATAATACTATTTCAAGGCAAAAACAGTAAATAATAAATTATTTATCTAAATAATATTTTATTTATCTAAATAATATTTTATTTATCTAAATAATATTTTATTTACATATAATATTTTACTCAACTCAACTCAACTCAACTCAACTCAAATTTTATTGGCTTCAATTTTCATGGAAGAATTTGTCTTGCGCTTGGGAGAAAGTAAGAGTATAACATATAAAAACAGCATTCATATCACATTTCATGTATCACACACAGTAATCACTAGTATAAGCCTACAATTATCACATTTGTACCTGTATCATACATGCAAATAAATAGTATCACATTTCCACGTATCACACACAATATATACATTACATAACATACAGCAAGCTTCCATCTCCCGCGCCCCCCCCCCTCCCACACATACATATCCTCGCACGTGCGTCGACTCCATACAAATGACATCATCAGTCCATTAACTAAAATTTATTTATCTAAATAATATTTTATTTATCTAAATAATATTTTATTTATCTAAATAATATTTTATTTATCTAAATAACACTTTATTTACATATAATATATTGTTTAGAGAAAACGCGTAATTATTTATAAATAATGAGTTATTTACAAACACAATCTCTTATTTATGCTAAACAATGCATTATTTAGTGCTTTGGGCTCTCTTTTTTCTGTATCTGTAAATAATGCATTGTTTAATTTAAACAATGCATTATTTAGCTAAATAATGCATGATATAGCTAAATAAAGCATTGTTTAGCTAAATAACGCGTTATTTAGCTAAATAATGTGTTATTTAGACATCAAGAGCTAAAAGGGACATTTGCACCATTCGGATTGCCATAACAATCTCCTCTATATCAAAGCCGCGATCTGCTAGCACTTTGTCTCCTGGTAACAGATGATTCAGAAATCCACTATTTTCTGTTATCATCTTATCACTTGCCTTCCCTCCCCACCCCTTCGACAGAAATGAAATAACCCCCTGTGGTGTTATGCCTATGAGATATTTCATGGTGTGGTTGTGTTTATAATTTGACCATGTCTCTGAGCGAGCCCTACAATTTGAAGGTTTTTCAATAAAAATCTCAAAGCAGTCAATGATCACAGCAACATTTCTTCCAAAGGCCTCAATGAACTCATGTGGCATGCTGTCATGCAGAGACTGCCTATCTGGCCAGTGAATAAGTCCCACTAAGCGTTCATACAGAACATTCATGGTTTCCATGATGACAGCCGAAGAACTTCCCAAACGCTAACTGAACCAGTACTAGCACTAGTAGCAGCCGAAGCACGCAATATCCTGCTTACCAAGATGGCCGCCGCTTAGAAAACCAGTGGCTGTGACGTCACGATCGCATTGCCGATTAAGGTGAAGATTTTTCCGATATCCCAGGTCAACTTACGTGCAGGCCTGCTGGTGCCTTATCACCCTTCGTGTGTACACGCAAGCACAAGACCAAGTGCGCACGAAAAAGATCGTGCAGTCCAAAGCAGAGTTCGGTGGGTTATAGAAACACGATAATACCCAGCATGCTTTCACCGAAAACGGCGTATGGCTGCCTAAATGGTTTTGTAAAAACGGTCATCCACGTACAAATCCACTCGTGGAAAAGCACACGTGTACGTGGGAGTTTCAGCCCACGAACGCAAAAGAAGAAGAAGAAGCAGAACTAAAACGCCTTCACAAAAATTGCGTCCTCGCTGTTAAAACCCCGTCAATCGGGACAGTGAATGTTTCCGTACCATGTCCACACGGCACCTGAATTGCATAATATCAATTCAAACGTAACACATCTATAAATAGATTCATGAAACATTGACACCTGCAATATAATCACTTTCGTGCCTGTGCTAGCATTTTAATGTCCAGAAATATTTCTTAATAACTTAATAATAATTTCAAGAAACGATTTTTTAGACATCAAACCCGGGTAAATAGTGTTTGATTTGAATTTCAAATAATGTGATTTAAGGCTGTAACTAATTACTATAGTAGTAACCGTACCACCCACACTTACAACAACAAAACATTACCAGAACAAAAAAAACATGTTGTGTAGCTTAAAAAATTGTACGTGAATAATATGTATTTTAGCAGATCACCGCAATCTGATATGCGCATCATGCTCCAAGGCACTCAAACTAACACTTACGCACACAGTCATACACAAGAACCAGCTTTAATTCTTGACTAGACATAGTCCTTAGATCAAGACTGGTTTTAATCAGAACAAACACACAAACGCACACATTGTTACAGGTTCGCTTCGAAAGTAGGCCATATCTGTGAGAATCGTACCGAAATGAGCCAGAGCGTTGTTTAGAGATCAAATAAGCAAAGGGAAGTAAGCGCTCTAATGTGCATACGACATGTGTAATAGAGTAAGCGAGAGTTATACGGAACGTTTCTCCAGGCACCTGAGAGAATAACGCATTGAAATGAACAAGCGACTTTCATCCTCAAAAAAGCATTACCGTAAAATCCCTAGCATACGCCCAGTATCTAGCAAACGCCCACCCCCTACTTTCGGTCAAATGTTGTGCAGAGGGGTCACTACCTAGCAAACGCTCACCCCGGTTAAAAAAAAAATGTTTTAAGACAGTCGGCCTCCTTTATCTACGATTTGTGCACACTGTTCAATGGTTCGCCTTTTTTTGGGGGGGGAGGGGGGGTGGGGGAGGAGGGGATACAATTACGTCATGTCTCTCAGTGACGTCGTTCAGTGACGTCTTTTATTGAGTGTTTAACACTTCTCTCGTTATCTAAACAACGAAGTGAGTGGTAAGATGAACAACGTTAAAAAACAAAGTGATACTGTACTCACCGATACAAGAACGAGACAAGACGGTACGAATTTTCGCTTATGGAAGCTTCATCAGGAAAAACAAGAACACAATTAAAAGACAACAAAAAGCAGACGCAACACAAAACGAACAAGGTTTGAAGGAAAATGGAGGGGAAACACGCAAAAAAAGGAAGGAACTCTAGGAACGGAAATTAATGAAAGGGGAGAGAAGTGGTTGGATGATGTCATGGGCACAGGCATACTAGACTAAAAGTGATACACATTCATAAAAGGGGGGGGGGGGGGTTGACAAGCACTTCCTTTCTAAGCTTATGTTCAGCCATGCCGAAGCACAAATCATATAAAGTGACATACAAACTGAAAGCCCTGAGATATCTTGACAACGAAGCTGCAGGCAATGTTTCGTTATGTGCCCGCGAGAATGAGAGAGTGGAGGGAACACAGAAACACATTAGAACAGCAATACGGGAAAGAAAAGGAAAGTTGTCTGAAAGACCGCCAGTGTCACGTTTCAATATATCACTTAAGGTGATTATGAACCGGTTAATTACTACTAATTAACTAACCACACCACGATCCACTCTCGCAGGCATACAATTAAATAGAGTCAACAAAAGTATAAGTTTCAGACGCCTGTTTATGTATAAACTCTCCACCTCCCTCGAGCCTTCACTCAAAATATGTTCCTTTTACGTTCTCAACACGTAAAAAAACCAGTGTTCACTGACAAAATGCCAGTAGTATATAGAAAATTATAGTAACACGCTGAACCCGTGTAAATACAGTCAAAATGAGAATGTTCTGTTCAAAAGCTCTAGTCCATGCAGGTGTCACCACCCCACGTTGTCACTACTCCAATGAAATCACAGATACGAAAAGACAACGGTGGTCAACGGGGTGCGTAAGACACGGTGCACTTAGCTTTCTTTCTGTATGCTGGTTAGCCGGTATGCTGGTTAGCCGGGTTGCTGGTTAGCCGGTTCGCTGGTTAGCCGGTCCGCTGGTTAGCCGGTTTGCTGGTTAGCCGGTTAGCGTAGCTTCCTCAGGTCCCAGCTCCAACGTCTGCAGCTAGCAGTGTCCCGCCAAAGGCAGCCGTGCAGCAGTTACAGGAACACGAAACGAAACGAAGGCTGCAAACAGAAAGCATCGGTGCACTAAACATGTCAGCTACCCCTCACCCACCACCTTAAAACGTGTCATCTTTAAATACCTCATCGAGCACGTGGGCCTGCACAAAACGGACTTTTTACAACAACAAAACAGTCATTTTCCGTCCTTCTCTCCCTATCTGCAAAAACCATATACAGATTAGTATTTTAGCGTCACAGAGAGTAAATTATGCGCTAACCTGGAAAGAACAACAGAGAGTATTTCATTCCACAACACAGACTCATCAACAGCGTTAAATAATGATTTATTACCTCAAAAGCCTATGATTGTACTCTCAATGGAAGCAAAGTCCGCCTCCTCCCTGGAACAGCCTCTGTTCGTCAACAGTGACCAAAAACCTCCAGAACCCCTTGTCGAATCCTTATGCGAAAGCCATCGCCGACGAAGGAATGTTGACGACTTGTCCTCAGCAAAATATGTGGCAGTGTGAAGGAAATAACCGGTGGAAGCTCCCCTAGAGTGCCGAATACAATACTCGGTGAAAAACCATCATACTCTAGAAACTGTGTATTAGATCCTTCCCCTTCTGCCGCTGGGTGTCAAGTGTGCCGTCCTTGTGTCTCTCTCAGACAACCTAGCCAATAACACGTGACTGACCTTGTCACAAAACCAGTCCAGCTATACACAATTCTGCCTCCCAAGCAGAAAAAAGACACGAGAAACTCAATCCGTGAAAATCCCGTGCGCGCTGTCAGCGAAAAACCGTCAGCCCTATGACAGCAGAAACCCCCACTGTGAAACTCGTGCACTACAAAACATCCGTGCTAGTTGAGCACTGTCAGCAAACTCTGCTGTAGCCCAATATCACGCACAGGCGCTTTCTATCATAATCGACCAAGAACAGGCACTCCACTGAGTGACACTTTCTTGGTCTCTGTCACCCGATCGTGACACACCTCCCCTCTTCAAGACGAAACCTCGGTTTCGCTCACAGTCATGTTCTCCTCTACAGCCCGAGAGAGAAAGTCAGCTCCAACATTGTTGGCGCCCGGAATGACGCGTACCGTGAATTGGTACGGTTGGAGAATCAACGCCCAGCGCATAAGTCTGGCGTTTGCCAACCTTGCAACCTGAAGATATTGCAGAGGTTGATGGTCCGTCTCCAGACAGAAAGGTCGTCCTCAAGAACGAGCAACCCCTCGTTTCACCCCTGATGACTGCAACCTTCTCTGTCTTCTTGTCTTTGTTCTTCTGGTCTTTGTTCTTCTCCCCGTAGGCTGTCCTCTCTATGTAGGCGCGCAGCAGGTTGGCGTGGTACAGGCGTGCTTTCCCGTGCATCATGATCCTGTAGTCGTTCTGGCCCACCCTCGCTGTCACCTCAAAAGGTCCTTGCCACTGCAGTTGTAGCTTGTTGTGTTTGACAGGTAGAAGTAGCAACACCCGTTCTCCAATCTTGAAGCTGCGCGGCCGTGCCTTGCGGTCGAATCCTCGCGCGTAACGCTGTGCTGCTCTTCCCAGGTTCTCTTGAGCCAGTTTGCAGGTCTCTTCAATCCTGTTCCTGAGTTCTACGATGTAGGTCGCTGTCGTCTGCACCTCCTCGTCAGCTTCTTCGTCCGTCCAAGCCTGACGCAGGATAGCCATGGGACCGCGTACCTGTCTGCCGTACAACAACTCAAATGGGGAAAAGCCCAAGCTCTCCTGAGGAACCTCGCGGTATGCAAAAAGCAATGCTGGGATGTACCTGTCCCACGTGCGTGGTTTCTCCTGAGCTAGTTTCCTCAGCATGGTCTTCAAGGTGCCATTGAACCTTTCCACCAGTCCGTTGCACTGAGCATGGTAAGGAGTGGTGAAGTGCTGCTCCAGTGATAGCAGTCGTGCTGCCTCCGCCATCACTCCTCCCGTGAACTGCGTGCCTCTGTCGGTGAGTACCTCTGATGGAATTCCCAGCCGGGACCACATAGTAACCAGAGCCTCAGCTACTCGCGTGGCTTCAATCGATTTCAGAGGGATCGCCTCTGGGTATCGAGTAGCGTAGTCCACCATGGTCAAAATGTATCTGTTTCCGTCCTCAGACGCAGGCAAGATGGGCCCGATGATGTCCACTGCCACCCGACGAAAGGGTTCGTCGATGAGCGGCATCTTCTCCAAGGGGACCTTCCTCACCCTTCCTTTGGCAACCACCTTCTGGCACTTATCGCAGGACGCACAGAAACGTCGGACATCCGTGCAGATGCCTGGCCAGTAAAAGTGGCGCCAGACACGATCCGTGGTCTTCTTGGTACCAAGATGACCTCCCAGAATCGAGTCGTGTGCCGTTGCCATGACACCCTCGCGAAACTCGCGAGGCACGACAACCTGTTTGAATGTACCTTCTTGGTTGCTGAACTCCCGGTAGAGCAACTTCTTGTCCCTGAGGAACCTTGACCTCCCATGCTTCCCGCTCAGCTTCACCTTCCCCGACTTCGCGTGCTCCCGAGGAGTTGCTAATGTCGGATCAGATGCCTGAGCCTTCGCGAGAAGCGCGGGGGTCACGTTCCCCAGGGCAGCTCGTGCAGCAGGTAGGGGTTTGAGAGGTTTGTCCTCTCGCTCCGCCTGTGCCCGCGTGAGCACTGAAATGACGTCGGGAGACCGATAAACGGGAACCTCCCTGGTGACGCCGTCCACAAACTGAACCCGGTTCCCAATGAGCAGGTCGCATGGAGGATCGTCCATGACGACGGCCACAATGGTCCCCGTGAACAACGGGGTTACGACCTTGATCACTGCCGTGTTCAAGTCGTAAGCGTGAGATGCCTCGGCCATTCTCACCCTGATGCTGTCTCCTGTGTAGGCCATAGCTGGAACTAGACTCGCCCGAACCACTATCATGTCTGCCCCTGTGTCCCGCAGACCTTCGCCCTTCACTCCGTTAACGTAGACGTTGCAGTGGGGCTGGAAATGTTTCCTGGAGCACGGAACGCAGAGTTGTGGAATTGTGCATGAGCTCGTGACGTCCCTTAGCTCCTCACTGCCAACAAAGTGTACGCCCTTCTGGTCAGCCTGTCTCCTGTGGCAGTCCTTCTTCACGTGGCCCCGCTTGTTGCAGTAATAACACTGGATGTCAGTTCTGGAACTTGATCCTTTGTGTCCCTGATCGTCCTTCCCGTCCTTGGGTCCTGAAGAACCTGAATTTCCCGATTTTCCCGGCCGTGAGCCTGAAGATTTGCCAGAGATCGCCTGGGCGTCCTCGTGTACTCTGATCCAGTCGGCTGCTTCCTGAGTAGTCTTAGGCTGGTGCTCCTGCACGAAGGTCACCACCTCAGGTCGCAGGCTGGACATCAGTTGTTCCATGACAATGAGGTCGGCAAGGTCGTTGACGGTCCAGTCCTTTTCGGCCATCTCCACCCAGCGCCGCAGGTAGAGATTAAGGCGTGCCACAAACTGATGGCTCAGCTCGCCGCTCAGTCTCTTGCTGTTACGCAGACGTCGTCTGTAGGCTTCCGCAGTCAGGTTGAAGCGCTGGAGTAACGCCTTCTTTAGTGCCTGATAGTCTCTCGCCTCGTCGTCATCCAAAGCGTTGTAGAGCTGCAATGCGCGTCCTTTTAAGCAGGTGCTAAGGCGGCTAGCCCACGTGGCCTCTTCCCACTTCTGGTCAGATGCAATGCGCTCAAACCGGCGTAAAAAGTCGTCGAGCTCGTCCTTGTCATCGTCGAACGTCGGCAGTCTCGTACGGTCGGCAACAAACGTCGGCGCGCTAGCCTGAGTAAGCGTACCCTTCTCGGCCTGTAGCCTAGCTAGCTCTAGCTGGTGATCGCGATCCGCCTGTTTGTCCTGTCTGTCACGTTCGGCCTGTCGTTCCTGTCTGTCAAGCTCGTCTTTCTTATCCTGTCGGTCACGTTCGGTCTGTCGTTCCCTTTCTTGTCTGTCTCGTTCATCTTTCTCTTTCTTTTCTTGTCTGTCTCGTTCATCTTTCTCTTTCTTTTCTTGTCTGTCTCGTTCATCTTTCTCTTTCCGTTCTTGTCTGTCACGTTCGTCTTGTCGTTCCTGTCTCTCACGTTCGGCCTGTCGTTCTTGTCTGTCAAGCTCTTCTTTTCTCGTCTGTCGCTCTATGTCTTCCTTACGTTCTAACTCCTTGCGCTTAAGCAAACTACGCGCTCTAACGCGTGCGTCTCGCTCTGTCTGTTCCTCGCTACCAGGAGTCTCAAAAGTTAATCTCTTCGTAGGAGATCCCCCTGTAGCCATGGTTAGTTTTAGCAAAGCTTTATCACAAAAGTAAGTCTAACGCGGCTATAGCTAGAATACGCGGTGATGAAAGCGTTGGATACAAAAATCCAGCAACCAGAAAATGCAGAAGAAAAATCCAAACGGTGTAGAACAAATCGCGTAGCCTACTTTATGGCTGCTTTTTGCGGTGAAACAAAGTGTTTCCCACAGCCGTGGCCTACTTTATCGGCTGCTTTTTGCGGTGAAACAGAGTGTTTCCCACAGCCTAGGTTAGGACAGAAGTCCTCGGACCCTTCCCCCCCAAAATTCCAACAAAGTCAAAATATGGAGAAAAATCCAAGTAAAACAAGACGGTAGAAATGTAACCTGTTACAGAATACGAAACAACAATGTAGAGAAAACTGAGTAAAACGAATAACAAATCCGCTAACCCCGCTCAGCTCTCTGCAACGGAAAACTCTGAACGTACAACAACAAAGATTCACAAACAAAGGAAAGGGAAGTAATCACAGTTAGCGCATACAATAGCTTACAAATTACAATTTACATTTCCTGCAAGATGTGAATCGCTTAAGGTGTGGTATATGATCAAAACTATACAAAAAAGGGTAGCACCAAGCAGAAAATAAGTCGAGCACTGACGAGATTATCTGCTCTTAGTTATCCTTAATTGGTGGGTCTTTATCAGTTGGAAATTAACTGAGTAGATCCCGGCTTGGCCCCCATGTGTCACGTTTCAATATATCACTTAAGGTGATTATGAACCGGTTAATTACTACTAATTAACTAACCACACCACGATCCACTCTCGCAGGCATACAATTAAATAGAGTCAACAAAAGTATAAGTTTCAGACGCCTGTTTATGTATAAACTCTCCACCTCCCTCGAGCCTTCACTCAAAATATGTTCCTTTTACGTTCTCAACACGTAAAAAAACCAGTGTTCACTGACAAAATGCCAGTAGTATATAGAAAATTATAGTAACACGCTGAACCCGTGTAAATACAGTCAAAATGAGAATGTTCTGTTCAAAAGCTCTAGTCCATGCAGGTGTCACCACCCCACGTTGTCACTACTCCAATGAAATCACAGATAAGAAAAGACAACGGTGGTCAACGGGGTGCGTAAGACACGGTGCACTTAGCTTTCTTTCTGTATGCTGGTTAGCCGGTATGCTGGTTAGCCGGGTTGCTGGTTAGCCGGTTCGCTGGTTAGCCGGTCTGCTGGTTAGCCGGTTTGCTGGTTAGCCGGTTAGCGTAGCTTCCTCAGGTCCCAGTTCCAACGTCTGCGGCTAGCAGTGTCCCGCCAAAGGCAGCCGTGCAGCAGTTACAGGAACACGAAACGAAACGAAGGCTGCAAACAGAAAGCATCGGTGCACTAAACATGTCAGCTACCCCTCACCCACCACCTTAAAACGTGTCATCTTTAAATACCTCATCGAGCACGTGGGCCTGCACAAAACGGACTTTTTACAACAACAAAACAGTCATTTTCCGTCCTTCTCTCCCTATCTGCAAAAACCATATACAGATTAGTATTTTAGCGTCACAGAGAGTAAATTATGCGCTAACCTGGAAAGAACAACAGAGAGTATTTCATTCCACAACACAGACTCATCAACAGCGTTAAATAATGATTTATTACCTCAAAAGCCTATGATTGTACTCTCAATGGAAGCAAAGTCCGCCTCCTCCCTGGAACAGCCTCTGTTCGTCAACAGTGACCAAAAACCTCCAGAACCCCTTGTCGAATCCTTATGCGAAAGCCATCGCCGACGAAGGAATGTTGACGACTTGTCCTCAGCAAAATATGTGGCAGTGTGAAGGAAATAACCGGTGGAAGCTCCCCTAGAGTGCCGAATACAATACTCGGTGAAAAACCATCATACTCTAGAAACTGTGTATTAGATCCTTCCCCTTCTGCCGCTGGGTGTCAAGTGTGCCGTCCTTGTGTCTCACTCAGACAACCTAGCCAATAACACGTGACTGACCTTGTCACAAAACCAGTCCAGCTATACACAATTTTGCCTCCCCAAGCAGAAAAAAGACACGAGAAACTCAATCCGTGAAAATCCCGTGCGCGCTGTCAGCGAAAAACCGTCAGCCCTATGACAGCAGAAACCCCCACTGTGAAACTCGTGCACTACAAAACATCCGTGCTAGTTGAGCACTGTCAGCAAACTCTGCTGTAGCCCAATATCACGCACAGGCGCTTTCTATCATAATCGACCAAGAACAGGCACTCCACTGAGTGACACTTTCTTGGTCTCTGTCACCCGATCGTGACAGCCAGTTAAATCTGAAGAAGTTGAACAAGTTGTGATGGAATACTTGGAAGAGGGTCTCTAAACAAGAGAAGAAACTGTGTTTGTGCTGACGTTATTCTGAGAATGAGAAAAATCAAGGTCACTTGTGTTTTTTTATTTTTCTATCACAGAACCTTGATCTTTATTTGCGTAAACAAACGATGTGTTTATTTTGTATTAAAATTGCATAAATCACATGGTTGTATCACTTTTTTTCCTCGTGAAAATGTGATGACACTTTATCTTGCAAATGGGTGTATACCTAGCAAACGCCCACCCCCTACTTTTACCCGAAATATGTGCGGAGGGGGGTGGGGGGGGGGTGGGCGTATGCTAGGGATTTTACGGTACTTTTTCTTCCAAGTGTTTTGAGAGTAATACCTAATATACTGGACTCGCAACGAAATATACAAACAAATGACAATGAACAACGTTTCGACCTAAAGGTCTTCAACAGGTTAAAAAAAAAATGAAAACAACAATACAAATATCAAAACGACTTATCAGAGAAGATGTCCTCCAAGCGCAAAAGAAAGGGGAAAGGGAGATAAATCAAAAAGAAAAATGAGCAATGAAAAAGGAAACCAAAACGAAACAAATCAGAATAATAACGCTTGAAGGGCCCGAAGTTGAAAGAGAGAGAGAGAGAGAGAGAGAGAGAGAGAGAGAGAGAGAGAGAGAGAGAGAGAGAGAGAGAGAGAGAGAGAGAGAGAGAGTGTCAACAATACCTACACTAAACAAATAATAATACAAATAACAAAAAGAAAAAAATGTAAATAAAAAGTGATGAGTTCGCAAAAGTGCCGATTTTAAACTTTCACACACACACTCACACACACACATACATGCACGTATACACACACACACACACACTTACACAGGTATGCACACACACACACACACACACCCGCGCGTATACAAAGTCATGATGAAGGGAATCATGGCATGATGTTGATGCCATCGGGACGAAGTGTGCCAAGCTAGCTGATGAGGTTCAACTCCCGTGTTTGCGTTCAAAGTCATCACCAGTGCCTTGCCATAGGCGAGCGCCTGGACGTCAGCGGCAGAGTGACCGTCCGCACAAAAATGTGCTGCCACGGGACGGTTAGTGCGGTGGTGCGCTATGTCTGCCAGATGTTCTCCGAGCCGAGTCTCGAATGTGCGGTATGTCTCGCCAATGTACAGCATGGCACAAGCCCCACACCTCAGTGCATAGATCACGTTAGTGTTCTGGCAGGTGAAGGACCGACGCACTGTGAAGGATCCTTTCGGACCCTGCACGTGTGTTGCGCTGCACTGAGGAAGGGGCAGGCCTTGCAATTGGGTTTGGCACAGGAGACGGTACCCGGGATGGATGGACCCGGACGAAGAGATGAATGAACCAGCATGTCACGCAAATTGCGGTCTCTTTTGTATGCAAAGAGAGGACCTTTCTTGAAGGTGTCGGCAAACTTCGCGCTCTTGGCCAAGATGTGCCAGTTAGATCGTATGATCCTGCAGATGGGGACGGTGTGGGGGTGGAAGGTGATACAGACATGTTTTCGTTTTGACAAAACCAAGTAAGTCCACTTGCTTAGATCTGTCACATTTTTTAGATCTGATATAATGGAAAAAAGTGACAAAACCAAGTAAGTCCACAAAATGCCCAACAAAACAAAAACCATCCATCAGATCATTATCAAACTCGGGTTGTAAACGTACATTAATGCTATTTATCTTATTTTATTCCCCCCTCTGCTTCTTTACCTCTGTAAACTTGTAGAGCTAGTTATTTTTCGATAATGACCCAGCAACCAAACAAATAACGAGCCAGCAACAGCCTGAATCCTCGATAGTGCAATGGGTTGAGAAGCTGTTCTGTTTCGGTACTACTTTTGCGACTGAAAAGTTCCGAACGCTCTAATGTACGAAGTATACATTTCTGGAGCAAACGATACAAACATACCGCATTTAAATTAACAACTACAGGCCTGAACACATGAATCTCCATATAAAATCCATGAGTTCTGTTGTTTTCTGAATCTAGATCTGCCGTGCACAAACTGTTCATCACAAGCAAATTCCCAAGGCAAGTAACTCATACTCTAGCGACAAGAGTAGTTCCCCTTCTTTTAACGCAGTTTCTTCGACAACACTGACTGCAATCCGACGGTCAGTTTTTAACAATATTTCATTTTATAAACAGATCACACGCAACCAAATGCACACATCTCATCAATTTAAACAAAATAAAGCGGTTTCATACACTATTTTCCCCAGAAAACTGAACTTCATACAGTAATTAACGTTGGAACACGGGTGCAAATGTTCGTCTGCTAGTCCCATTTGACGAAAGAACATTATCTTAAGCGATACTAAAACCTAAAAAGAACACACAATATCTGCCTTTACCGCCACAGCAGAATAACAGCATATCTGTGTACTTGATTTTAGTCCAAAACAGGGAAACTGACAAGAAGTGTAAACAGAATGGAATGATTTGCACGGAACTATACAACCGCGCATTAGTCGATCGCCTGCGCAGGTTGACTGGTTGAGTGATTCGGATTCGATCAAACTTTCGCACAAAAACTCCTGTTTTCTTTGAATAACTGAAGAAAGGAGGAATAAAGAGGTTACACACCTCGTCTCAGTGATTATTAAAAATAATGGTCTCAGTTCGCGGTCATGAAAAAGCTCGCTGAAGCTCGCATTTTTCATGATCCGCTAACTTCGACCATTATTTTTAATAATCACTGAGACTCGGCATGTAACCTCTACATCTCTGTAGGTTGATCAAGATAATCGTCACTTTTGAGAAATGTAATAAAACAGAAAAAGTCGTTTATCTCAGAACCAGCTTCAGTGGACTTACTCGGTTTTGTCAGCACACGGCAGAGGTCCTGTGGCAAGGTTATCTTAGTCCATGTGTTTCCAGAAGGCGAACCAGAGAGAACCCAGGAAGTTTACGCAATCATCGATGACCAGAGCAACAGGTCACTGGCTGCCCCATCTTTGTTCAACGAGCAACAGGTATCATCACAAGAAGTCTTGTACACCTTGTCTTCGTGTGCAGGACAAAGCACCATCAGTGGGCGTCGTGCAGACAGATTGTGCGTCCAGTCCCATGACGGGGGAAAGACTATGAGGTTACCTCCCCTGCTTGAATGTGCAAACATTCCAAATGACAGAACAGAAATCCCCACACCAGAAGTAGCTCAGCATCACCCCGATCTCCGAAACATTGCCCACAACATTCCACAGATTCACAGCAGAGCTCCCATTGCCTTGCTTATTGGGCGTGACTTGCCAGAAGCGCATCATGTGACGGAACAAGTGACTGGGCCCCCTATGTCTCCCTTCGCTCAGCGCCTACCTCTTGGTTGGGTGATAGTCGGAGACGTCTGCTTGAATCGGATGCACAAACCATCATCACCTTCAGCTGTTCGTGTGAACAAAACCTCAGTCACTTCTGACCGAGGGACCATCTTCGAGCCGTGCACAAACGACTTCAAGGTCACAGAGGCTGACTGCCTTGGTGATACGGTCTTCCAGAGAACCAAGGAGGATGACAAGATTGGATTGTCTGTCGAGGACAAGCGTTTCCTAGATTTGATGGATCAGCAGTTTCAGAAGAATGACAGGGCGAAATGCAGACAACTAAAGGATCAATAGTTCATTGTTTACACATAGCAGCTAGCACAGAACAGACCAAAGAAGATTTGTTAGCAAATTAATTTACTTCCTTTTCGTTTCACTGTTCGGACTTTCGGTTTCAATTTTTATTTATCCTTTCAACCCTTTCTTGAGAATAGAGGATAACCGCAGTTTGATCACATGTACCTATCATTAACTAACAGTTAAACAGAACTGCATAACAGCGCAGAGCCCATTTGGGTCGATAACCAAACCATCAGGAACACGCACAAACCAGGGGACTCTATCCAATCTTGCCTAAGATTAGATAAATCAAGACTGGATGGCATCCCTTTATTTTCCAAAAGCTGGTTACAGTTGTAATGGCCTTCTTTGCGGACATGGCTATAATATTCAACGTGATTCCGGACATTACAGTTTTTCAGAACAATCGATAATTTGACAGTTTTACAAGGATATGGTTTTCTATCAGAAACATGCAACGTTATCAATATCAGGCCAACATACAAAGCAAGCATTAAACCTGTCGGAGTTGAGCATGTAAACGGAAGACTGGAACGTGGGGCGTGACAATGCGCAAATAGTATCCCGAACTTCTTCTTCTTTTTCTTCTGTGTTCGTGGGCTGTAACTCCCACGTACACTCGTGTTTTTTGCACGAGTGGAATTTTACGTGTATGACCGTTTTTACCCCGCCATTTAGGCAGCCATACGCCGCTTTCGGAGGAAGCATGCTGGGTATTTTCGTGTTTCTATATTAAACCCACCGAACTCTGACATGGATTACAGGATCTTTTTCGTGCGCACTTGGTCTTGTGCTTGCGTGTACACACGGGGGTGTTCGGACACCGAGGGAGAGTCTGCACACAAAGTTGACTCTGAGAAAAATAAATCTCTCGCCGAACGTGGGGACGAACTCACGCTGACAGCGGCCAACTGGATACAAATCCAGCGCGCTACCGACTGAGCTACATCCCCGCCCGTATCCTGAACAATTCTAGTTAATTGGTATCCGTGTTATATATCTTTCCGGGTGGTTAGAGGAGGACATTTTTAATTCTTTAAAAGCAAACATTGTTCAGGACGATTAGTACTATCTTGTGTTACAAGGGTTAAGTGATATCCCTAATCGTTTTTGCTCTGCCCTCGTAAAATGTTTGAGTGATAACACCACAAATGGATAAATTTCAACCCCGAATGAACCTCAGTAATGCACCCCGCTGACCTGTCTACTGTGACGGGGGCACGTTTTTTTCACACCTGTCAGGTTCCGTTTTACTGCATTCCTCGGTCAGTGTATGTCCTATGAACGTGACAGTTTTGAGATATTAAACTGTGACACACCCATCAGGTATAAATGTGAGCGTTTTTCCGCTTAATTTGCGAACATTTACCTGTACAGGGCTCAAACTGCGAAAGCTGGAAACAATACATTTTAACATAAGATATTACTAATCGTTGTAAACAACTTTTCTTCTTGATCACTTCGTAAAAATTGCCCAGATTTTGTTTTAATAATTAAAAACGTCCTCCATCTGCCCCTTGCCTAGACACACTTGTACGCACACACACACACACACACACACACATACACACACACTCACGCACACACGCACACACACACACACACGCACACACACACACACAACCTAGTTTGGTAAAGTGTTAAATCTGATCCATGTCGTGTGTGTATGTGTTTTCTTGAACATGACCACATTGACTTCATTTTGCTGTTACACTCAAGGACACTGTTATCAATATCAATGATGCCTTTTGCTAGAATGTTCGTTTATATCCTGTTTTATTTTATTCTCTTGAAAAATACCCGTCAGCAAAGGCAAATATATACTACATTCCTAAAGTTGTTTTTGACAAACACACACACACACACACACACACACACAAACACACACACACACACTCACACACACACACTCACACAAGTTTCGTAAAGTTTAAAAGCTGATCCATGTTCCGTGGGGTGTTTTTGTCTTCAACAAGAGCACATGCAGTTACTAATTTGCTGTTAAACTCAAGGACACTGTCATCAATATCAAGGATACCTTATTGCTAGAATGCTCGTTTATATCCTGTTTGATTTAATTCTCGTGAAAAATACCCGTCTGCAACAGCAAATAAACACTATGTTCCAAAAAGTAGTTTTTTGACAACAAAAGATATGTATCAAGAATATTTAATTTTTGTTAATACACCATCCAATGTTCTTTCCAATCCAATGTTGATATAATGTGTATGTAAAAACAAAGGAGATTTTATCCAAAAAATACAAAGACAAAAAAAAGACGGGTAGTAAGCGAAGAAAAATGATCATACCTTTTAGCTTGTAGCTCGTTGTTGATTCTAGACATGCTCATTGTATCCATGAATCATTGACTAAAACACTATTTAAACCTAAAATGAGTTTGTGATTATGACAATACAGGCGTACATGTATCTTCTCACGCCGTCCTAAGAAGGGATTAAGGCGGTGGTTCTCTTCCCATGAATTCTCGGTCTGTAAACATAGTTAAGATTATCAACATTACCATGTTCATGCTGAAAGTATGTTTCTTGTCTTAGTAGTTACTTTTATCTGCTGCATGTCTTTTTTTCTCTCTTTTTTTCTCTTTTCTTTTTTCAAAATTGTAATCAATCAATAAACAAGTCCTCGCGCCCCCTAATTGGCGTAGAGGCGCGTCCCCCGGGTGGTGGATGGGGGAGCCTTCTCTACTAACTTCTGAGAGAAGGTCGCATCACTCTCGATGCCGTGAACCTAATTAGGATCTTTTTCTTGTTTCTTTATTTCTGCCTCCCCAAAGTCCTTTTACTTTCCTTTTCTCACCCATAAAATTCTTCACTTATTACCCTTGTTAAGTGGTTCTTGTATAGAATATAGTCAATGTTTGTAAAGATTTTAGTCAAGCAGTATGTAAGAAATGTTTAGTCCTTTGTGCTGGAAACTTGCATTCTCCCAGTAAGGTCATATATTGTACTACGTTGCAAGCCCCTGGAGCAATTTTTTGATTAGTGCTTTTGTGAACAAGAAACACTTAACACGTGGCTCTATCCCATCTCCCCCCTTTCCCCTATCCCATCTCCCCCCTTTCCCTCGTCGCGATATAACCTTCGTGGTTGAAAACGACGTTAAACACCAAATAAAGAAAGAAAGAAAGAAAGAACAAACAAGTGATAACAAACATGGTATCTGTGTGTTTTCTGTTTGTACACATACTTTCTCATTGACATGAGGTGCAGAAAAACTCGTTATGTTAAATTCTACATTATACAAAAGGACTAAAATGAATCATACGTGAAACTATAGTGTTGTGTGTGCTGGTGTCAACATGTGTATCTGCTGCATGTTTTGTTTGTTTAGTGTACAACTGTTCCAATCGTGTTTCCCAGCCAGCAAGACATTAGCGGCCGATAATCGGCCGAACACCCTTCAAAAAGTCGGGCCGGTGACGTCAAAACATACGACGCGGGTGTTGGCCCGACTAACTTTTGCAAAGAGGCAACGAGGCGGCCGACAGGCGGCCGAACACCTGTACTATGGCGGCACGCATCCGGTCCGCATCCGGACGATGTCGGCCCGCAGGTCCAACAAGCCATCGGGCCGATTAACATCGGACCGGATGCGTGCCGCCATAGTACAGGTGTTCGGCCGCCTGTCGGCCGCCTCTTTACCTCTTTGCAAAAGTTAGTCGGGCCAACACCCGCGTCGTATCTTTTGACATCACCGGCCCGACTTTTTGAAGGGTGTTCGGCCGATTATCGGCCGCTAATGTCTTGCTGGCTGGGTGCAGCTACATCAGTATGTATCCCCCCCGCCCCGCCCCCCAAGTGTAACAGTGCAAAATTCATTTAAAGCTACAGCTACAGCAGTACAACCCCCCTCCCCCCAGTGTTACAGTGGAAAACAAACCTACAGATACAGATACAGCAGTATGTACAACCCCCCCCCCCCCCCAGTGTAACAGTGCAAAACACAACACCAGCTACAGATACAGCAGTATGTAGACCCCCCCCCCCCGCCCTCACTGTAACAGTACAAAACACACCTACAGCTACAGATACAGCCGTATGTACAACCCCCCCCCCCTCAGTATTACAGTATAAAACACACCTACAGCAACAGATTCAGCATAGTGCAAAAATTACTTACAGCTACAGCCGTATGTACACCCCCCTCCCCCTTAGTAACAGTACAAAACACACCTACAGCTACAGTTACAGCAGTATGTATACCCCCCCCCCCCCCCAATGTAACAGTGCAAAACACACTTACAGCTACAGATTCAGCAGTATGTACAACCCCCCCTCCCCCAACCCAAGTGTAACAGTGCAAAAAACACCTACAGCTACAGCAGTATGTACCCCCCCCCCCCCAACTGTAACAGCACAAATCGCACCTACTGCTACAGATACAGCAGTGTGTACAACCCCCCCCCCCCCCCCCAGTGTAACAGTGCAAAACACACCTACAGCTACAGCATTAATATGTACAACCCCCAACCCCCCCCCCCCCCGCCCCCACTGTAACAGTACACAACTCATTTACAGCTACAGATTCAAAATTATGTACACCCCCCTCCCCCCGCTGCCACCACTGTAACAGTACAAAACATACAACACTCCACCCCCTTCCCTCGTGTAGAGTGCAAAACACACCTAGAGCTACAGATACAGCAGTATACAACCCCAATCCCCCCCCCCCCCCTGTGTGCAAAACACACCTACAGCTACAAAAACAGCAGTATGTTCAACCCCCCCCCCCCCTACTGTAACAGTACATAACACACCTACAGCTACAGCTACAGTTACATCTATGCTTGGCGCTGGTGGACAATATTCACTTTTTTGGCAAAAACCGCCAGTTTTGGCCAAAAAAGACAAAGATTTGGCCAAAACAACCCACACATTTGGCCAAATAAAATAGATTTGGCTATAACTTTTTTTTGGCCAAAACTTTCTATGTAAAAGTTTTGGCCAAAACTGTTTATGTTAGCTAAAACGGGAGATTTGGCCAAACTTCTGCCACAAAAAGATTTGGCCAAAAAAAGATTTGGCCAAACAAAAAAGATTTGGCCAAATCTTCACTTTTTTGGCCAAATCTTTTTTGTTTGGCCAAATCTTTTTTTGGCCAAATCTTTTGTATTTGCTGGCGCTGGTGGACAATATTCACTTTTTTGGCCAAATCTCTTTTTGGCCAAAACTTTGCTTTTTTGGCCAAAACTTTGCTTTTTTGGCCAATACCGCCAGTTTTGGCCAAAAAAGTGTGTTTTTGGCAAAATAAGTGAATATTGTCCACCAGCGCCAACTGGCGGTTTTGGCCAAAACTGGCGTTTTTGGCCAAAACTATACTTTTTTGGCCAAAACTTTGCTTTTTTGGCCAAAACTGGCGTTTTTGGCCAAAAAAATGAATATTGTCCATCAGCGCCAAGGGGTACTCAAAGATTTGGCCAAAAAATGAAGTTTTGGCCAAAACTATTTTTTGGCCAAAACTTTCAATGCAAAAGTTTTGGCCAAAAAAATATTTGGCCAAATCTAAAACATTTGGCCAAAAAGTGAAGATTTGGCCAAATGTTTTAGATTTGGCCAAATATATTTTTGGCCAAAACTTTGCACTTAAAAGTTTTGGCCAAAACATGTTTTTGGCCAAAGACACACTTTTTGGCCAATAATGTACGTTTTTGGCCAAAAAGTGTGTTTTTGGCCAAAAAAGTGAATATTGTCCACCAGCGCCAAGCATATACATCAGCATGCACACCCCCCCCCCCCCCCCAGTGTAACAGTACAAAACACACCTACAGCTACAGATTCAGCAGTATGTACAACCCCCTCCCCCCCCCCCCCCCCCCCAGTGTCACTGTGCAGAACACACATACAGATTCAGCAGTTAGTAAGTACACCCCCCCCCCCCCAAGTGTGTAACAGTGCAAAACACACACTCAGCTACAGATAGATCAGTATGTACACCCCCCCTCCCCAAGTGTTACAATGCAATACACGTCACACCTACAGCTACAGATACATCAGTATGTACACCCCCCCCCCCCCCCCCCCCCAAGTGTAACAGTGCAAACCACACTTACAGCTACAGATTCAGCAGTATGTACTCCACCCCCCCCCCCCCCAGTGTAACAGTGCAAAAATCACTAACAGCTACAGCAGTATGTACCCCCCCTCCCCCTACAGCTACAGAAGTATGTTACCCCCCCCCCCCTGTAACAGGACAATACACACCTACATCTACAGCAGTATGTACACCCCCCCCCCCCCCCACTGTAACAAGACAAAACACACCTACATCTATATTTACAGCAGTATGTACAACACCCCCCTCCTCCACTGTAACAGGACAAAACACACCTACATCTACATATACAGAATAAGATACAGCAGTATGTACTCCCCCCCCCCCCTCACTGTAACAGCAAAACTAACATTGAGAGCCAAAAAAAACCGAAATCACTTACTCGCTCCATCCGTCGGTTGTCCTCGAGTTGACGTCTGAATCTGATTGTCATTGCCAAGAGCCTGACTCACTGGCTACACAACTATTCTCACCGCCACCACGTGGCACTGGGACCAGCACTCAGATTGAGATCCCGAGGTGACATTCGTCTCGGATAACATATCATCAATGTGCTGTCCAGCATTCCCAAGAATGTCTCTTCTTTCGATATTAACTTGAACTAAGAAAACAAATAAAATTCGCTCACGCGGGAAAGCAGCAGCCATTTTCACACTCAATCTTGTTTACCGTAAGGAAAGCTATTTGAATATTTCAAGTAAATGATGGCGTATTTTTAAAATGTAAAACTCATGATTTGAGCTCATGCTGTATTTGATTGCAAATATGCAAATAAAACTTACAATTAATTATCCTACTCCTATGTGAAAAAGTCAACAAATATGAATAATTTAGTTTCGCATTTGCATGGTCAGTCTCATAATGTCACGCCGTTGCTGGACCGACGCTTGAACAGGGGACGTAACAAATGTTAAAATAATGATCATCAATTTGTTATCTCCCGTAACTCTGCATAATTTTATCGACAGCAACATTGCGTCGGGCCGATGTCGGGGTTTATTACGTACATTTGCCGAGTTTTACACACAGTCAAACGGTATCGGCGCGACAACGGACGACGACACACGACATATGACGACGTCACCCGACTGAAATCGTCAGTCGGCCGACGAAAGCTTGCTAGCTGGGTTGGCCTAATCATCTATTGAGTTGAACGTTTCATAATCTAACCCTTTTTGTGCATGAGTAATATCAGCGGCATATTTATGACACGTACATAACATCCGCAGCACAAATATGACACATAAAATCCGCACCATACTTATGACACGTAATATCCGCAGCATAATTATGACACATAACGTCCGCAGCATAATTATGACACATAACATCCGCATCATAATTCTGACACATAACATTTGCAGCATAATGATGACACATAATATCCGCAGCATAATTATGACACATAACATCCGCAGCATAATTATGACACATACCATTCGCAGCATAGTTATGACTGACACATAACATTTGCAGCATAATGATGACACATAATATCCGCAGCATAATTATGACACATAACATCCGCAGCATAATTATGACACATACCATTCGCAGCATAGTTATGACACATAACATCTGCAGCATAATAATGACATACAATATCCGCAGCATAATTATGACACACAACATCTGCAGCATAATTATGACACACAACATCTGCAGCATAATTATGACACATAACATCCGCAGCATAAATATGACACATAACATCCGCATCATGATTATGACACATAACATCCGCAGCATAATTATGACACATAACATCCGCAGCATAATTATGACACACAACATCCGCAGCAATCACCTTGCACACTGAGCATTGCATAGGAATCAGTAAATGTGATGTTGCATTATAGCCACAAAATATCAAATGTACTGTGATCAGCCGTTGCATATGACCAGTTGCATAAACTATAGGATACACTAAGCCTGATTTAATTATATTTTACTTAATGTGTTTGCATTTATGATTTGGAATATGAACATTTTCTCCAGTTGTTTGTTTGTTCGTGTGTCTATTGTTTTTTATTTTCCGTAATGGAAATTTGTATTGCATGTAAGGACAGGTTTAAAGAAAAGGTGTAGCTTTAAACCCCTTTCGTTGTAAAATGTTTTTTTGTATCATCATTATCACATCTCTCTGTGAATCTCTGAAGGAAACATGCTTTTCACATGTAAAACAAAACATTCTGGTGAATTTCAACAAAGCAGTACAATGTAGTTTATGTAGCTACTGGACGTAGATTGAGCTTGCACTATGTTATTTGAATATCGCACCAACAGCAACAGCTCACTGCTGACATGCTTGACTGACCATTAATCTCGAAAGAGCGGTTTATAGGAATTTGTATTCGAGTTTTATTCGCTGTGAGCTGCCGGTAACAATTAGGTGTAATGTGAAGCTTTAATTACTCTTAATGTCTGCTAATTTCAAAATGTGTCTCATCCATTCAGAACACAACAGGCCATGTTTATCATTTATCCTTATCTCACCCTCTTCACACCCCCCCCCCCCACCATCTACCATCACCCCCCCCCCCACCCCCTTCTTCAACAGAAATAACACAACCTCTGGTCGGCTACTTTGTACGTGTGTGTTAGTGTGTCCGAGAGAGATAGACAAGAAATATCAAGCTTCTCCACTATCTTGGTAGTATTATGAAATTTATTAAAATTTATAGCAACAAGAAGGCACGTACGCGGTTCATACTTAGCACTAGAAACTTAATTCTGATGAAAACAGTTACTGTAAAGTCATTTGAAGTCACATGATAACAAGAAGGGCAAAGCCCATACGACTCACATGCTTTACACATTTTTCCTACCAAAATACATGTGACCTTGACCCAAGGTCAAGGTCATCCAAGGTCATGCAACACAAAGCTGTTAATTCAAGACATAGGAAGTACAATGGTGCTTATTGGCTCTTTCTACCATGAGATATGGTCACTTTTAGTGGTTCACTACCTTATTTTGGTCACATTTCATAAGGGTCAAAGTGACCTTGACCTTGATCATATGTGACCAAATGTGTCTCATGATGAAAGCATAACATGTGCCCCACATAATTTTTAAGTTTGAAACAGTTATCTTCCATAGTTCAGGGTCAAGGTCACTTCAAAATATGTATACAATCCAACTTTGAAGAGCTCCTGTGACCTTGACCTTGAAGCAAGGTAAACCAAACTGGTATCAAAAGATGGGGCTCACTTTGCCCTATATATCATATATAGGTGAGGTATTGAATCTCAAAAACTTCAGAGAAAATGGGAAAAATGTGAAAAATAGCTGTTTTTTAGGCAACATTTATGGCCCCTGCGACCTTGACCTTGAAGCAAGGTCAAGATGCTATGTATGTTTTTTGGGGCCTTATCATCATACACCATCTTGCCAAATTTGGTACTGATAGACTGAATAGTGTCCAAGAAATATCCAACGTTAAAGTTTTCCGGACGGCCGGACGGCCGGACGGACGGCCGGCCGGACGGACGGACGGACGACTCGGGTGAGTACATAGACTCACTTTTGCTTCGCATGTGAGTCAAAAATCACAAATGGTTCAGTAGAGAAGACCACAAACTGCAGAGCAAAAATGTGTGTAAAAATGTGTGTGAAAATCATGTCCGTTTGTCCACAGGGATGCCAGGCAACAGTCAAACGGGGTCGCTCAATCTGCTCAAATCCAGTCAAATGGTGTCCAGTGACAATCGTCCCCATTTGTCGGAAAAAACCACAAACACACACGCACACACACACACACACACACACACACACACACACACACACACACACACACACACACACACAAGTTTGGTAAAGTTTAAAAGCTGATCCATGTTCCGTGGGGTGTTTTTGTCTTCAACAAGACCACATGCAGTGACTAATTTGCTGTTACACTCAAGGACACTGTCATCAATATCAAGGATACCTTATTGCTAGAATGCTCGTTTATATCCTGTTTGATTTAATTCTCGTGAAGAATACCCTTCAGTAAAAGCAAATATACACTATGTTCAAAAAGTTGTTTTTGACAACGAAAGATAGGTATCACGGATGTTTAATGTTTGTTGATACATCATCCAATTTTCTTTCAAATCCAATATTGATATAATGTTGATATGATGTTTACAAGGAGATGTTATCAAAATGTAAAAATACAAAGACAATTTTGGATCGGTATTAAGCGAAAAAACAAATTATACCTTTAAGCTTATAACTAGTTGTTGATTCTATACATGCCCATTGTATAGTGCATCTATGAATTGTTAAATAAAACACTGCTGAAACAACTAATGATTGCGTGAATGGGAAAATACAAGCGTACATATATCTTCTCACTCCATGCTAAAAATGGATCAAGAAGGTAGTAAGTGTTCTCTTCCCGTTCATTCTCGGTCTGTAAACATAGTGGAGACTCTTAACATTTCCATGTTCATGCTCAAAGTATTTGTCTTGTCTAATTAGTAGGCCCTGCCTAATTGTATCTGCTGCATGTCTTTTTTGTTTAGTTTACTAGTGTTCAAATTGTGTTGTGTCCAATCATCTATTGAATTGAACTTTTCATAAAATAACATTTCTGTGCATGAATCATATCTGCGGCATAATAATGACACATAGAATCCGCATCAACCACTCTATTGAGCATTGCTCAGGAATAAGTAAATCTGCTGTTGCATTATAGCCACAAAACAACACATATACTGTGATCAGCCGTTGCATATGACCAGTTGCAGAAACTAAATGATATACTATGCCTGATTAAAAAGTATTGTATTTGCATTTATAATTTTGAGTATCGAAATTGTCTGCAGTTTCTTACTTCAAACAATTAAGATAAATAAAACAGCTTAAGACCTGAATTAGTTTTTTATTTTCCTGGGGTTTTGTTTTGTTTTTACCAACAAAAGGACGTAATACGAGGAGCAATGCGTTTTATGCATAAAACGAAGAAATACCGTTTTATTTAAGATATGTACGTAAAGAAGCAAACGGGCTGATTCAGATAAAAGGAACTAAACAAATTAATGTACATCAGGATGTTGCGTTTCTTTCGTACTCCTGTGTAAAATCTAGCTTCACAGTACCAACAGGATCCTAATGATATGTCAAATTCGTCGATCAATAGAAATAACAATCATTCTTGCAGCAGCTTTAACGAAGAAGAGTACGTTGTTTATTCGACAGCGTGGCATACATCCGATTTTCAGAGAAGTGTATTATTCAAAATTCTTGAATTCTCATAATATTGGGCAAGACTTGTGTTAAAAATGTATTAACGTTCGTACCATGACATTCCTCTGAACCATTCTTCACCTACTGGTCAGCTAGCATTTAGAGCCATACAAGATGATAGAAATTCTTATCATCCTTGCGAGCACCTCGCTTTGTGGAGGTACCATAGTAACACCAAAGAGTCACACATATAGGAACACTGGTATCGACAACAAGTTGTTTACGGAAAACGTGGTGTTTGAGTCAGCGGTCACCAATGACATGCAGTGTGCTCGTCTCTGCAGCCAGTATGATGTTTGCCAGTCGTTCACCTTCTCCAGCACGGTGTGCAGAGGTCATTCTCTTCTGGTGACGTCCAACTCGTCATCATCTGTAGATACCCCTGGAGCAGAAACGTTTGGTAAGACTATTGCTTTTAGGTTTGTTTAATCATGCACGCAAGTAAAGGTACAAGTAAGCACTGAAAATCACAAGAGCATACACGCGCAGGCACGCACAAGCTCGCAATTACAAACTGACAAGTGATATATTATTGTGAATGCTTTCTTTTATTTTTTAAAGAATTGTTGTACATTTTTCTGTTCAAGATGTTTAATGAAGATCAAATTGTCATTGATATTGCGCTTTTGATGATGATGACAACAAAAACATTTGGACGAGTTAGCAAAGGTTGTTTATGAAATGCGGAATTCAGTTTGCAAACGAAACAATATGACCACTGAACCGTCTGCAAAAATTGACCAATGCGCACATATTAGGTTTTTATTTGTAAATTGTGTCAAAAAAACAATTTACAATACGCAAGTATGGATGAGTCCAGGATCATACCAGCACGACCTTACTTTTACAGATGTGGACGAGTGCGCCTCTAGTCCCTGTCAGAACAGAGGGAGCTGTGTAGATCAGATCAATACCTACACGTGCAACTGTCCGGCTGGCTACAATGGAACCCACTGTGAAACAGGTAGTACAAGGGGAAACCTTATAATGATGTATTCTGAAGTGTTCAAATTGCATTATATTTAGTAATAACAAAAAAGAAGTCACTGGTATATTTTGTTTCCAATCTCAATCTTATTAACGTTTTAATTTTTTCTTTCAAATGATCGATAAAATTGTTGGTATTGTAATGTTCGAGTTGCTGTGTCTGTTTTGTTTTATTTTGTTTTGTTTTATCAGGACAATGTACTAAACTTAACAACAACAAAAATAGAATAACATTCAAATAAAATAAAAACATGAACTGTTATTTGAGGAAAAATTTAATTGAGTTTGCAAGTGAAACAATATAACCAAACTGTCTGCAAAAACTCAAACGTGTTGTTTTGTGCGGTTTGTATTGAGATTCAGCAATCGCCGTTTATACGCTGATTCTCGTTCTGCTTGTTTATGCTGACTCATTGTAAAGTTACCAACAATAGGCAGTCCTATCTGTTGTACTAGCAAACTAGCCTGGGCTCTGTCTCAGTGCGTTTTGTAGTGTGTTTTTCTTTGGTTTTTTTTCCCTTGTTCTCCAGCACAACATATTCTAATCAGATAAAGAGTCACGTCATGAATGTTTGAAAAACATGTTGTCTATTCACATATGCACAGCACTACACATTTTCAAGTGTTTTCCTTGAATTCAAGCCATAATATTTTGGCTTTTTCTTTATTCCCTCTCGTCAGTTTCTTCTATTTGTTACATTACTTTTAATGAATCAACATTTTCCTTCATTTTTTGTGACAATGTTCTGGGACCCCCCCAACTGTAATATATGCGAACATGGAACTGCCGGCGCTGGTCTCTTTTCTTTTTGAAGTTTTACAGAGATCTGTAACCTGAATGAGTGGTAGTAGTGTAACACAGTATAGAGCCAGCGTGGGTATGTTCCAGCCCAAGGCGGTTCAACTGTCTAATAGAAAATTATTTTTCCTCGCTGCTGATTTAGTTGTTCCGTTTTTTGTGTTGTTTGTTTGTGGATATAAATACTTAAAGTTGGCCTTATTCCTTTATGTGTGTATGAAATGTAAAAACGATTATTCTTCAAATATGCGAAGGTGTGGGGTATTGTTGAAAGAAGTGAATGCAGAGCTTAAAGGTAAACGCGTCTGTATATCAGAACGTTCTGGAGATTGTTCATTTTTCATGTGTTTTGGAATAATGTGTATAATAGAAATTATGTTGATCTTAGCAGGCGATGTTCATGTGAACCCCGGGCCGGTCAAGGAAAAGTTTAAGAAATTATCTATCATTCACTTAAACGTACGAAGCCTTAGAAATAAATTAGACATTTTAGAAGTTCAGGTTCAAGATTTTGATATTGTGACATTATCGGAAACATGGCTGTCTAATATAGTAAATAATGATGATTTGTATTTGTCAGGGTTTAATTTATCGATAAGGCAAGATAGACCAAATAACCCCCATGGAGGCGTTGCAGTATATGTAAAAGATAATTTGTATTGTAAAACGAGAACTGATGTCTCCATTCCCGATCTAGAGGCCATTTGGATTGAAACTAAGATACAACCAGGAAAGCTTATTAGTTGGAACTTTTTATAGACCGCCTTCTGCAAATGTTGGTTATTGGGACCTGATAGATCAATCAGTTAATGCAGCCGGTATGACTGGTATGAAGTATATTGTTTGTGGTGATTTTAATTCCGATGTTCTTAATAGTACGTGTTTCAATTTGCAAGATATTATGATAAAAAATGGTTTGTTCCAGTTAGTCAAACAACCTACACGAATTACAGAAACAACGTCAACGTGCATAGATTTGATTTTGACACCAAGCCCTGATATTGTTGAAGAAATTCAGGTTTTACCGCCAATCTGCAGTGACCATTCGGTCCCGCTTGCAATTGTTAAAGGAAATACGTAGTATAGGCAAAGCAAGTTATAAACGGTTGATTTATAATTATTCCAAATTGGACGTTGTCAGTTTAAAGGAAAAATTATGTAATGTGGATTGGACGAGTATGGTCTCACTCAGTTCGATTGACGAAGCAGCAGAGGCATTTTCGGATACCCTAATGGATATGGTTACACAGTGTATGCCAGTTAAAGAAATAACTGTGAGAGAAGCGGATACACCCTGGATGACTGACGGTATTAAACGACTGATTGACAAAAAGAAAAAGATACACACATTAGCAAAACTATTGAATTCTGTTTGGATCTGGGATTTTTTCCGAAGAATTCGCAATAAATTAACTGATGTTATTCGATTGAGGAAAGCAGAATATTTAAAAGAATTGGATAATCGTGTTAGTTCACAAGACTGTTTTGGCAATAAAGATTGGTGGAAATTAGTAAAGTCGTTTATGTCACGCAAAGGTATGTCTTCAAATGAATTTCCTCCCATCGAAAACAATGGCCGTGTTTATTATTCCAATGTAGAAAAAGCAACAGTATTCAATGAATGTTTTGTGAAACAATCGGTATTGGATGATGATGATGATGAAGTTCCTGAAGTTAGAGAACAGAATACCACCATTGATTTTTTGATTATTGATGCTGCACACGTGCTTACTATGTTGAAGAATCTTGATGTACACAAAGCCTGTGGTCCTGATTCTGTTTCAAATAGAGTTCTGGCTGCATGTGCAGATATTATTGCGATGCCACTCACTGCATTATTCAACAGATCTCTCGAAGAAGCCACAGTTCCTGCAATATGGAAGGTAGCTAATGTAATTCCGATATATAAAAAAGGTGAAAAGGAATTATGTTCAAATTACCGACCAATATCACTTCTTACCTGTGTAGGTAAAGTTATGGAAAGGTGTGTACAATGTCACGTGTTTGCTTACTTGAAGGAGTATAAACTGTTAACACCAGTTCAGTCCGGTTTTATTCCATGTGATTCAACTGTATACCAACTCATTTGTTTGTATAAAGATATATGCAAAGCTTTTGATGATAAGATAACATCACAGGCGATTTTCTTTGACGTGTCAAAAGCTTTCGACAGAGTTTGGCACAAGGGTTTGATGAAAAAGTTATACGCTATTGGCATAAGGGGACAGTTGTATTTTTGGTTTGATAATTATTTGAGGGAAAGAAAACAATGTGTTGTGGTAAAAGGTTGTAAGTCACAGTTTTTGCCGGTTTCTGCGGGTGTTCCCCAAGGGTCAGTATTAGGACCTCTCCTCTTTTTGGTTTATATAAACGACATTGTTGATATTATTGAATCAGTGATTAAACTATTTGCAGATGATACCAGCATGTATTTAAGCCTCGATGACCCTTTCACGGCAGTTTCTGCTATTAGGTTTAGTTCACAGGCACAGCCGGAATCTGAACCCTTTATCACCCCTTCCTCAGTGCCAGGCCGCCAGCGGTAATTAATCACCCATCCCCCGGTTCAGCGCTGGCTACACAGTAGTGACTGTACAACCGCGCGATAGCATCACCCACACAAGCCATCTCAGCAGTAGAAGGCTAAGAGAAAAGCTCCCTTCTACTAGCAGGCCAGAGTGCGGCCTAGCTCAACCTCTCGGCAGCTACGCACTGCTATCTCTGCCTTGCGAGTAAGCTGTGTGTTTTGAAAACACTTCTATCTTGTTAGTTCTCTTGAATTACGATGTCAGCATGTGTGTTATTTACACATAGCCTTGTAGTCAAGACCATAAACTTTCAAACGATACTAAATATGACCACTATGCTTTAGGTGTGCCACTGCTGTAGCCTGCTGAAAGAAGACAGACAGAGAACAGTACACACGGCACAATGTAATTAATGACATGTATTTGAGTGGCTACAGATCGCGCCACGGTCAACTTTTGAAGACAGAACAAATTAAAAACAAATCTGCAAGGTTAATGTTAACAGATGTTCATGCTGACACTTTGAAGATTTTTACCTTGTGTGTGTGAAGTATCTTTTCTTGAGCCCGCTTACAGGTATCCAAGTAGGAAAACAGTATTCCAAAATGTCAGCACACGGCAGTTGTTGTTGTTATAGCTAGTTTTACTTCCATGTATCTTGGGGTAGATTTAAAGAAGGCTGTTCACATTATACTGACACCAGCAAACCAGTGTCGGCAACGGGATAAATGATATGGACACCCACTGGATGTTATTAATGGCTTGAGCTTGTTCCTTAACACGATCAGCTGTTGTGTTTGAGGGCGTACGGTTTAATTTAATCAGCTTTGAATAGCACTTCTGACAAAACGTGGTCGAATGTTTTGCACTAATATCAGAAGATACATCAATGTTAAAAAAGTTTTTCAGTTTGTCCGCATAGTCCACACACAGTTTCACATTACAATGTCGATCTTTTTTTGTTCTTGCAGAGCGTTCCCCACACAGTCTACACAATGCATTAACACAAATTAGATGTTCAGTTTCAGTATGCTCCATTATAAAACACACTGCATACCCAACATACACTGTCACATGAAGACAAAGAAGAAAACTGGAAATATTAGGTCACACTGCTGCACAAAATAACTGAGTGTGATGTCACTTGTAATAATACTATGATTCAATCCTTTCTTTTCTGCTGAACAGTGGGTGAAAAATTTGCCTGTCACAACACAATGCCACACAAATGAAACACACAGCGTACATGTACTCTGATGATCAGAAACTAATACAAGACAAAAAATCTTCAAGACGAAACCACATGGAAAGTGCTCCAGACAGGGCTCTTCAAGATATAAACTAGATACAAAATCTGGTTCTGCTGTGAGGCAGTGGCAGGAAGGCAATTAAACCGTGGGAAATTGACTCATTTTCTGCTGCCAGCCAGTGGAACAAAGAAGGCTGAAGCTCCAGCCGGGCCAGGAATGTGCTAACAGATAAGCAGGGCAGGGGCTGCGTGGGCGGGTGCCAGCAGCAAACTAAATCATGCTGTCTGTGAAAGGGGGAACCGCCGTGCTTTCCGTAGAACTGAAATACTCAATTCTGATTTAGGTAAGATTGCAAACTGGGCCATTAAATGGAAAGTGAAATTTAATCAGTCGAAAACAGAGTTAATATCCTTTTCCGGTCAAAGATGTATACAGAAATTTCCCCTTGTTTTTGGCGATGTAGCCCTCATAGAAAAAGAAAGTCATAAACATTTAGGTGTTATTTTTCAAGATAATTGTAAATGGGCCTTACACATACAGTCTATTGTGGCAACTTGTCGAGTACTTGTGGCTTGTTTAAAATCTTATAAATATAGGCTCAGTCGAAGATCCCTAGAAGCAATGTATAAATCTTTTATTTTACCTCATTTTGATTATTGTGATGTTGTGTGGGATAATTGTACAAAGAAGCTTTCAGATGAGCTGGAGAAGCTGCAACTCGAATCCATTCGAATTATTGTTGGTGCTGTTACAGTGACAAAAGGTGCCGTTTTCATGTCAGTATGTCCCAAATGACATCACCAGTACATTTTTCATTCTATCTAATCTGTTTTCGTTCTATTTTTTCTAATAACATGCGTTAACAATTGATTGCCAACTGGAATGGAAGAGCACAAAAAGTGTAACTTGATATGCAGTTTCTCTAGAGGGAAAAACATCTTCCACTTTCATGTCAGTGTGTCCCATGCAACATACATTTGCCAAACAGCTATGTGTAAGTAGATTATTTGTTAGTGGTATAGAAAATACTGATCAACAATCAAAGTCAGTTTTCACATTCATTTTCTACCTATTTCTTATTTGTTTATTCTTTTGGCAATGGTGAAATGTCAGCAATCGTGTGTCATTCGGGACAGTAGACATGACACCTGACCTTTTGTCACTGTCTCATTTCTGTCAGTGCCAATAAGTGAATGACTAATTTTTTTTATAACACACATATCAACATATCAAGGAGGAGTAGTCTGAAGCAAACATTGCACGCTAGAGTTTCTTCCCCTCCATAGCTTCCAGCAGCAGCCATTTTGGATTACACATGTGCTGTGTGAAACCACCAAAATGTCACCACCCAAAAGGTAAGCAAATAACTCTTTCATTCTTTACTTTTTTAATAACATTACTTACTTACTTACTGCCTTTCACGCCTGGTGGCGTGTAGGGCAGCGTTTAATAACATTACATAAGTGAAATTGTTATTCAATACCATTTTAGAAACTAAGTTTTTTAGTTTGTCTGAATATTTTGTGTTTTAGTGATAATGAGTAATCAAAGCGGCGTCCTCGTATGAGGACGCTAGGCACGAACGGTAACATGTTTTTAGAGTCATTTAGCATGATAGTTACTCAGCATGATAGTCACTCAGTATATTTCTTTCGGCAGATATAATGTCAATGAAGTGCTGGACATGCTGGAGGAAACCAACCACTTCCATCGAGCAGATGTCTTCATATAGCAAGGTGCCCAGAAGGAGGATGAGATGGTCTCATGACAAGGACATCCACAACATTGCCGCCTCAGAAGCGATGACCAGAGACCGATTTGAAGAGATCTTACGTTATCTGCATCTCAAGGACAACACAAGACTAGACCCTGAAGACAGGATGAGTAGGCTAAAGTCCGTCCTCTCCTGTCTATGATAAATGAAAGATGCCTCAACAACTTTGTCAAGCAACAAAGCCTCAGCATTGACGAAAGTATGGTTCCGTACTATGGCCGTCATGGATGCAGACAGTTTATCCGGGGGAAGCCAATACGCTTTGGCTACAAGTTCTGGGTCCTGGCTACCCCTCTTGGATATGTGGTTCAGCTCGAACCCTACCAAGGTGCAAAAGGCCAGCAGGTTGCCGAGTGTCCAGGATTGGGGATGGGAGGCTCAGTGGTCGTTGATTTGATCTCCGAAATCCAGGGGAATGATGCATACCTTCTGATGTTTGACAATCTTTTTACCTCGATGAAACTAGTTGACCATCTGACATCAAAAGACATCGGATGCACAGGGACAATTAGGTCCAACCGCATGGAAGATTGTCCACTCAAGAACGTCAAAGACATGCAGAAAGCAAGCAGAGGCACTTACGACTATTTCACAGATGACAAGAGCGGATTCGTTGCGGTTCGCTGGAATGACAACAGCGTGGTGAACGTCGTATCCAACTGTGTGGGCATCCATCCTGTTCAGACAGCCAGCCGTTGGTCCAGATCTGCTCACCAGAGAGTGCAGATCGGTCAACCGTTTCTGATCTCCCACTACAACAAGACCATGGGTGGTGTCGACCGAATGGACCAAAATGTGGACACGTACAGAATTGCCATAAGAACCAAAAAGTGGTGGTGGCCTATTTTTGCTTACATTGTAGATGTTTGCGTGCAACAGGCATGGCTTCTCTATCGACACACAGCTGCAGCGACCAACACTCCACTGGACCTGCTTGCAGTTCGCCGTGCCATTGTCAAAAACTATTTGGCCAAAGCAGCACAACCCCCACCTGTTGGTCGTCCACATGGCCACACTCCACAACTTGACCGTAGAGTTTCCAGAGCTGTACGCTTCGATGGGAGAGACCACGTGGTACAGTGGATCGACAAGCAAATCCGCTGTGCACTCTGTCACAAGAAATGCAGACAAAAGTGTAGAAAATGCGGCGTTGGAGTGCACGTGAAATGCTTTGAGCAATTTCACACTGAGTGAACTATACAGTTCCAATTGTTGACTTCTGTTGTCCTAGTCAAGGACTAAAACGATCATCCCTGTACTGCTAGACAAGTGCTAAAGTCCTGTACTGCTAGACAAGTGCTAAAGTCCTGTACTGCTAGACAAGTGCTAAAGAAGTATGACTTTACTTATTTACATTTTCCCGGTCTCTCTGGTGAAGTGCACAGGCCGGATAAATTCTCGAAAAAAGCGCCAAATTGTCACCAATTTGAACATGCAAAGAGACAGTTTTCATATTTTTATTATTTTTTTACTGTTATGTTCACACGTTCAACTGTTCACAGTTTGCTGATGCAAGAAATTAAAGATGTCCAATGTGTTTTGCAAGAAATTGTCTTATTTTGGTCTTGTTATTTACCCGTGCCCACTCAGGCCTAGCGTCCTCATATGAGGACGGTCTCTTTATAGCATATAAATCACAGCACGTGCCAAAATCATCACACGAAAAAGTGTTTACAGAATCTGGCTTTATACCACTTACAGAGCGAAGACGCCGTCACAAATTAATGTTATATTATAAAATGGTCCACGGCAATGTACCAAATTACCTCAACGTTTTATTGCCACCTCTTGTTTCTGACCTAAATCCCTACCACCACAGACACCCACTAGAGCGTAAGACTCCCCAGTGTAAATCAGATTTGTACAAGTCATCTTTTATTCCTTCTGCAACTAGTCTCTGGAATAAGTTGCCTGAAAATATACAACAATGTGATTCTGTTGGTCTGTTCAAGCGACATTTCACAGCTTTTGATATTTCAATTCCACCATATTACTATTCCCCAAATCGCAAAACTGAAGTTTTGCATTGCAGGTTAAGACTTGGAATGAGTGATTTACAATATGATATGTTTAATCGCCACCTAGTAAACAACCCGCAATGTTCTTGTGGTTATTTTGCTGAAACTGTTCATCACTATTTGCTATCATGTCCCCTGTTTAATGATGCAAGAACCGCAACAATCGGTACATTAGCTCCAGAATTTGTTAATATTGACACACTCCTGACAGGTGATTCAAACATTTCCATATTTGAAAATAGTGCTATTTTTGTTGTCCAAAGCTATATTGAGAAATCAAACCGCTTTGGGACACCTTAGTTCGATGTTGGTGTGGGTTTTTCTAAATATATTACTTGGGGCCCATCTTTTTTTTGATATTTTGTTGTGTCTTTCGTTCTCGTTTTGTATTTGTTTTCGTTTTCGGTATTGACACAGATTGTGTTCGATAATTCAAACTACGTTCTCCTTGCTGTTTTTCTCCTTTTCTTTTTATTTTTATTTTTTTATAATTTTTTTGTTGTTGTCTCATCTCTTTTTTTAAAAATGTGTCGCATTGATCATAATCCGCCATGAAATTTCAGGAATGTTTATGTGAGCACTTACCATAAGTTTTAAACTTGTTGTGCTCCTTCTTAATGATGTTGTTATATTATCATGTGTCTGTTTACGAATAAAATACTGTTTAAAGGAAACGTAAGGTAACAATGTAAGGTTTTGTTCAAAATAGGTCATAAATAAATTTTACGAAACACAAGTTAGATCATACCCGTACACCTTAGCCTACCGCGTATCTTGAAATGTATTAATTCTACAGATATCGATGAGTGCGCCTCGAGTCCCTGTCAGAACGGAGGGAGCTGTGCGGATCAGGTCAATACCTACACGTGCAACTGTCAGGCTGGATACACTGGAATGCGCTGTGAGACAGGTAAGGTATTCAGCATCTTGACATACTGCAGACATATATCTGTTACAGTTGAACCCACCTATAAGAACATTGCTTCTAAGAAACATTGCTTATAAGAAAGGACTTTTATCTCCCTTGACACGCCTTCCTCCGATATAGAAAAGAACCACTCAATTTAGATTAAAATGTTTAGCAATGCTCGCACCTAAACTAATGTGATCCAGGGCACCTGAATCGAAATTTTGTGTTTTCAAGTTACTCTTTTGTAGGCCTGTATAAGGCTGCAGAATGTTCACTTCAAGTGCCTGTTAACTTTTGCATTCTCAGCCGCAGTCGCCATGGCGGAACTCGCTAAGCGCAATTCACTTTGTCTCAAGAGAAAGTTAAAAATTATCGATGCTGTTAAAAGTCAACCCAGAGAGAATAAGGGAACCATTGCCTAGAACTTTCATATTAACCCAACCGCTATCAGCAATCTTTTGGCATACAAAGAAAAGTATTGACAGTAGTTCTACAGTTGCACTGTCGACACCTGCCGCAGAAAACATGACAGACAAGCAATACTATGATAAGAACGACGAAAACCTACTGGATTCGTTTTCATACGCTAGATATACACTTAATAGTCGCAGTTAAATTCACTTGTCCTCCTAATGTGCGTGCATGTTCTAGTTTGTATGAACGTGTATGTGACTCCATGCTTACGTGAATGCATGTGTGTGTGTGTGTGTGTGTGTGTGTGTGTGTGCGTGCGTGCGTGCGTGCGTGCGTGCGTGCGTGTGTGTGTGTGTGTGTGTGTGTGTGTCTGTGTGTGTGTGTGTTTGTCAAAAACAAACTTTAGGAACATAGTGTATATTTGCCTTTGCTGACGGATATTTTTCACGAGAATAAAATAAAACTGGATATAAACGAACATTCTAGCAAAAAGGTATAATTGATATTGATGACAGTGTCCTTGAGTGTAACATCAAAAAGATGTATCTGTGGTCATGTTCAAGAAAACACATACACACACGACATGGAAAAGATTTAACACTTTACCAAACTAGGTTGTGTGTGTGTGTGTGTGTGTGTGTGTGTGTGTGTGTGTGTGTGTGTGTGTGTGTGTGTGTGTGTGTGTATGTGTGTGTATGTGAGAACACATAATAATGTTGAATGTTCCTGAATGTTGAAAGAGATGTTGAGCACAAAATTTCACAATTTGCTCATGATGCTCCGTTGTTGAATAAGGGAGACATAATCTCCTTTGAAAGTTCCAGTAAAAATAAATAAACGTTTCCGGTTTATGTTTGAATACAGATAAAACGCAGGCAGTGTGGTAAGGTTGTAAACAAAAAATCAACCATAAATTATTTATGTATATTTGTATTAATATACAAATAGTATATATACAAATATAATCTGATGTTTTATTAATTGGTCTCCGTGAAAGTTGCATCGTCTTTAAAGCGATCCAATTGAAAAGGTCTGGCAGAAAACTTCTTCTCTACCATAGCCCTGTGTTGAACAGCAGCAAAAAGTTGACCACTTTTCCTGTTTCACTACTTAAAAATGAGATCTCCTCGTTCGTGTATCCTTTACTGGATCTACAGGCTGGCACCGAGCATTACCTCCCTTTAGGCTTTTTCAAATTTTGCTTGTTTTAACCTAATTTCTTGGTTAAAACTTGTCTAAATTTCTAAATTCTTTCTTGATAAATTTAGATTCCACACTTTCACCTTAAATCAAAGTGTTTCCCTTCACAGATGTCCTCTTGGGATTGTCAGATTAGGGTAGTCTCCCATGCCAACAGAAGCTACCACAGAGTGGTTTGCTTCTTGGTTGGATACTATGGGTTGACAACTATCGCCATATCTACCATCAGACCCCTGATGGGACACATCACGGTAGTAAAACAATGTTCCTCCTCTGGACTAGTGATACTCTCTCCCCTCGGGGTAGCAGATTCTCTTTGAAATCTCGGTCCCGTACGAGGAGGGTCTGATTTCCCCAATAGGGCTGTCTGTGAAGGGACACATTTTTTTCTCTCTCTCTTTTGCTCTGCTAAGAGATTTTAACAAATCTCAGAAGACAGTCTCTGCTGACTTTCAAATTTTTTTTTCACAACTTCTGATGTTTTATATATATTAGATTTCATTGTGATACGTCCGCCACAAAGGGACTTTGCTTTGTAAATCTCGGTCCCCCCTGAGGAGGGTCTGTGTGTGTGAAGGGATACTTTCTTCTCTCTCTTTCGCTCTGCTAAGAGATTTTAACAAATCTCAGAAGAAAGTCTCTGCTGACTTTCAATTGTTTCTTTCACAACTTCTGATGTTATATATATATCAATTGTATTACGTCACACCATTCTCTTGGTGGCACAATCTAAATCATCCTTCATCATTCTATCACCCTAAAATTCGGATCATCATAAATAAACATTCCATATCCATATTCATCACAAAAACTTTTGAGGAGATTGTTTTTAAATATTTGTCTGTATATATATATATATTTAAAAACAATCTCCTCAAATATATATATATATATATATATATATATATATATATATATATATATATATATATATATATTTGTGCAAAACATATTTATGCTGTGTTGCATTTAGAACGTGATTAAAAATGTTTCAAACAAACAAACTAATGTTAAAGAAACCCGCAGTACACTTTATCATATTTAGCAATATCTAATGGTGTTGATAATGGTGCTGACAAAAGGCAATTGAGTATTGGTGAGATGTGTCAATGACGAGTAGAACGCGGAAGAGAAGCTTCGAAGATCTAGTGAAAGAACAGAGAGGTTAGATGTTAAACCGAACAGCGGCTCTTTCACTGCGAAAGTTTAATGTCAAAATGTGTAGCGCGTCAACTGCAGTACATATTTGCTTAAATCATGTTGACTATATATGTCAATTTTAAAATGTTCGTTATGATGTACTTGTTTAGCAATACTTAGACCTTTCAATGCATTAGTATATAATGTGTCAAAGTGATCAGGACTACACGATATCGACACTTATTGTTCAACATATTCTCTTTACAGACGTGGACGAGTGCGCCTCTAGTCCCTGTCAGAACGGAAGGAGCTGTGTGGATCAGGTCAATTCCTACACGTGCAACTGTCTGACTAACTACACTGGACTTAATTGTGTATATGGTAAAATCAATAGACGACCTTTCGAACTTGTGGTTTTCCTCAATCATCGAATCGATTCAAAAGGGCAATACCTGAAAATGTTGTTGACATTGAGGCCCTGTTTGTTAGTTTTTGGGATTTTTATTTTTGTTCTTAAAGATTTGACATTTGAGCACCAAAAACAGCAATGGACTTTCATGAGCACATAATTTGCCATATATCAGACGAGCAAACATGTGCTGTTATAACATATATTTAAATCCCTATTTAATGTAACTTACTGGATGTGATTGATATAGTTCCTTATGGACTGTTTCACCTAAAATAGAAAGCAACAGCTAACTAACTAACCTAAAAAAGAAAACTTACTTTGAAACAACCACACATCTTTTCATGAGGACCCTGCAAACACATCCCTGTGCCTTCTGATTGCTGTCAAAATGAAAGAAATTCAAATGCAGAAAGCCCAAAATCATATGTTAAACAAAGTATGATATATACTAATATGAATATAATTAATTAGAATTAGTTCGGACACGTTGATTAGGGTTTGGGTACTTTTAACTACTAACTGATTCATGTTCAAAGAGCTTTTAGTCTTAACGCTGCCTGTTGTATTAGTTGCCCACGGACGTTTGTCATGGACTTGTCACGAAAATAAAATACAGCTTGTCTGATGAGTATTGAGAATTAGTATTTTGCTTGTGGTAAATGTAAAATTAACAGCACAGAGTGGTGTCAGGTATCAAATGAAAAAATACTTTTCTTTCTCTACTTGAACAATCAAATTATTACCTGTATCTCGTTTTCCCTATTCTCAGTTTGACTCTGTCTGCGTGAGACATCGGGGCTCCAAACAATTGTGCGAAATTAAGTGTTACACTAACAGAAATAAAGACAGCTTTGCTGTGCATTTTCAATTGTTCATTATGTTTTGTTCATTCCAGCGGTCGAGTAGGCTACAAACCAAACATTGTAGACAATGTAATTTTGTTCTCGCCGTTACATTAAAACCGTTAGAAGCTGAGCTTTTCCAGCGAAATGAGCTGACATTTTACTGTGATAATGAGAAAGGCCGGTGTAATTTCTAAATGTTTATCATAAATACGCATTGACCGGTGAGAGTTTCGTCCCTTTTAAGATCTGAAACCGTCGAATTTGGGGGGAAAAGGGTAAGAAAAGAATAAGGTGTTCGCAAATATTGAAATGTTGTATTGTATAATTTAACTTGAGAAAGGATAGAATTAAACCACAGTACGAAAGAGGAGATTAGATTTTCGATACAAAAAAAGTTGTGTTTTGGTCGGAACGTTACAGCCAACCACAAAACAGTCATGTGGACCTGAACCCAAGCGATAGTCAAAAAGAAAAGTTGTGTTTTGTTGCAAGGTTGTGGCCAACCATATAGCAGAGTAGCTGGAAAGGTGGACCCGTATCCAAGCCATAGACATAAAAAAACGGCGGCACTGTGTAGGAACGGCCGTTGTCTCTGGTTTGAGAAAGCATAAGGCCCAACAAAAATATTAGTCTGTTTACGGTATCCCGACCGACCCTATTTTTTTGCGCGACCCTAGACTTTTTTTGGGCATTTGGAAATTTTTTTTTTAAAAAAAGTCCTTTTTTGGGGGGCAAAATAACTTAAAAATATGTTTTTTTGCAGAAAAAAAATAAAAATCCCGACCTACCGACCCTATTTTTTTTTGCCTATGTTACCGTAACAGACTTTTTTTGGTGCCTAAACAGACAAAAGAACCCTTAACGGGGGTTGCTGAGTTATTACGAAAGAACAACTAAGAAAAAACCGAACTATACAACGATGATTCAAAATTACTCTTGGATTTATTCAACGTTACTCTGCTCATTATTTCTGGGAAACTTTTTCTGTTCTGTGGTTTTGTCATTCCAATCAATGTGTCAAATCAATAACATTGAAAGAAAAAGAAGAAAAGAAATCATGTGTTCTGGACCTTACCTGTTGTTCGTTATCTATTTGCCTGAATAATTGTGCGCACTTACATTCCATTCTCCTACCTCACACCGCCTCGGTTACAATATATATACATTGCCGTGACTCTTCATGTTAGAAACGTAAAACACTTGTTGGAAATCAGAGGCAAAATTCTCCAGAAGTTTTTGACAGACTGTATAAAAATTATGCTATACCTCACAAAAGCTCGCAGCTCATTACGTCTAATTATTTAACTGCAACAGAATGTTGAAAAATATGTACGTACATTGCAGTGTCATAATAATCTTAATTTGTATCATTCTATGTTTACAGAGTGTAAAACGGAATCAAGGGTCGTGCTGAATGGGCAGAGCGGTACTTTCACGTCACCGAACTACCCGAACGTATATGAGAATTTCATGTGCTACGATTGGCATATTACAGTACAGAGTAACTACTTGATCCAGCTGACGTTTGGCAACTTTAGTCTGGAGTATCAGGGATCTTGTCAATATGACTGGGTGGACATTTTGGAGGGCACCACGTTCCTTGACAAGTGCGTACAAACAGGTGACACACTTCTGAGTCGAGGAAAACTGAGTCATTTTCCCCAGGGACCATTTTCACGTGGAGGCTCGAGAATACCCGAAAATGGTCCCGAGGAAAAATTTCTGAGCCATCTTGGACGAACTGTGTAACCTTTTTATCCCATTTTGGGTGGTTTTTAGTGAAACAAAATAACTTTTTATTAATATAAAGCTGCTGATACTTGTTTCCACTCCCAAAGACCTTCTTCGGGCACCATTAACACGACGTTACTGCGCAAAGCTAATTCTCATCCGTGCATGAAACACTTGTTTTGTGTGAAAACCAATGAACAAACAAGAAACCCCACATTTCTATTCTTATTTCTCTTTTGTTGCTGAAAAAGTTTAATTTGATATCGATTTTGCTGTTGAAATAGATGAACGATTATGTTTTTCGAAAGTCTTGAATCACTCAGTGCCTTTTGACTCGATAACCACGTCGAAGTCGCTTTCAGGTTGAGAACAATATATGCCGGTCCTCCAGCAAGAGATCGTACACAGCGTGTTTTGCTGGGTGGCATTGTTTTAATTTAACTAATCATAAAACAAAGATAATCACCTAAAACCTTTTTCATTTTGCCTTCAAAGTGTGTACGATTCAGAATGATAAGGCATTTTGTGTTGATCTGGAAGACGTTAGAACAACGTCGGGATCAAATAAAAACAATCGCCATATTGTTCCCTCCTTCCTTTTTCAGTCTCTGAATCTATCCAAACATATTAAAAAAAACTCCCAAAAGTTCATTAACAATAACAACCCAAAAATCAATCAGACTATGATTTTCATAAAAACTTGTTATTCATTGTATCAAAAAAACGTTTTTTGAGAGAGCTACATCTATGCAGTTTACTTACAAAACTATACCACGATACTGAGTGTGAAATTTGTGTTGTGACCGACTTTTTTTCTGTGAGCTTTCGACAGGAGCGTTGACAACCACCTCGATTTGTTTCAGCATTTATCACATATATAATTATGTTGTTTATGTGTGTTATCTGTTTTACCTGCAATATTTGACAGCACCACTTGAAGCTACATGTATAAACATCGTCAAAAACTTCAAAGATAGCTTATTCTTCTCGAATGTGAATGCGGAAAATGAAAACCCGATTGAAGTTGTTGCCGTTATCCAATCTAAACAGGAAGAAGCAATGTCAAACGATTGTTTAATGTCATCAGATACTGTGGAACGGCAGGGCCCGGAACGGTGACATCTTCCAGCAACACGGTCACAGTCAGGTTCAGAACCGACCAGAGCAATACTTATGCAGGCTTCTCTGCGTCATACGTCGCTTCCTACCACCCCTGAGGTAACAAGTACAGTCCTATTACGAATGTATTTACAAATCGAAGAATGCTCTATCATCGAGCAACACAGAAGTTGTGATGATATTCCGTGAAGTTTGAGCAGAAGTATTTATTATGGTAGCAGTAGCCGCAACAGTAAGCGCCTGCCCAATCAATTTTGCAATAAAGTGGGATATGGGCGTTAACTGTGTATTATACCATGTGCATAATCAGTTCCTCGCAACATTTGGTCACTTGGTATGATTTAAACGATTTTAACTCAATTTCGTCATAAAGTTGACTCACTTAAACATGTATGCAACTTACTGCATTTATTTGTGTGAACTGTGTCCATGAGTTGTCTGTGTACAAGCCTTTTTATTTTGGTTTGAGAAAATGGAGCACGCCATTTATTCAGTATGAAAACCATGGTACAACGTGAACAGTTTTGTTTTCAGAAATGAAGTTTGTTTTGCTACAGTATTCAATTAGAACAATTTTGAAGCTATCGATTGCTCAAAAGAAGCGTTGTATTTGTCCAAAAGTATTACCAGAATAATCAAACTCTTCTGAATTGTTCGTTCCAGGAAATGTCAGTCTACTACTTGAAGAGCAGATACTCGGAGCCTGAACATAGATGCATGCAGATTTTACGATTGGTAGCAAGAGTTCGCCGCACTAACCGCCCAAAGTGTACAGACTGGCTGTATGTCAGGCACATCACACATGTACATATATGAATTTTTCACCTAACGCATTCAACATGAACCTGCTCTAAACTGACCTACAAGCGTGCCAGCACTTGAAATGCTAGTAGCACTTTTTTGTGGTTAAGACAGTGTGACCGTCCTTATGGCAAGTAATGTTCTTTAGATGAGCCCTCTTTGAGCATTTTGAATGCTTTGATGGCGTCAAAAAGTTATAACATCTTAAAGAGGGTGACACACAATGTCTTATTACAAGAATAGGTCGATGTGATATTCGATTAGCCCAGTTTGGGAGAAAATGCATTTGACAAGCAAAAAAACAGCACTTGTCGTCGACAAAAATGTAAACCATCACACCTTATCTAAACATTGTAAAACAATGCGGATTCAATTCAACAGACGGAACCTTTCAAAGAAAGGGAGGTAAAAGCATCGAAAGGTAGGTATCTCTCCATAATATTCATTCTAATTGTACGCGTATCTGCAGCAGCAAGTGGTGTAAATGCTGTGCTGAAATGAATTACATCATCTGGCTAGAACCTTGATGACCAATACTGGAAACACTTCAAGAATGCCATGGACAACAGAAAACCATACCAAAAAAACCTGCATAAACTGGTTTTTGTAGCCTCATAAGAGCTAGGGACAGGTGCAGGGTCAGCGAGTTAGCAAAAACACATTAAAAGGCGATGCAGCCCCCAAAACGACCCTATTTTTCATTCACCTTTACTTATCTTTTTATTCTATATTTCTATTACTTCAAGGGAGATAATCAACATTGTAATTGGTATCTCTATTGTATAACTTTGTATTCTCTATTTTTATCACTTCAAGGGAAATTATCAACATTGTTTTTGTTATCACTACTGTATGTATGTAAATAAATGATACATTATATAAACAAATAACCGGCACGGTTGGCCTAGTGGTAAGGCGTCCGCCCCGTGATCGGGAGGTCGTGGGTTCGAACCTTAGACTTTAAAATTGGCAATCTAGTGGCTGCTCCGCCTGGCGTCTGGAATTATGGGGTTAGTGCTAGGACTGGTTGGTCCGGTGTCAGAATAATGTGACTGGGTGAGACATGAAGCCTGTGCTGTGACTTCTGTCTTGTGTGTGGCGCACGTTAAATGTCAAAGCAGCACCGCCCTGATATGGCCCTTCGTGGTCGGCTGGGCGTTAAGCAAACAAACAAACAAACAAAATGAACAAATACAGGTAAAGTAAAATTAATGTAACCAGAGTGGCCAAGAGCAGCAATCGTAACAATTCACTGGTTTGTTTTCATTTGTATATGTATGTTTCTCTCCTCTTTCTCCGCACACTCTCTCTTCACTTTCTCTGCTCTGCAGCTACACTTACCATAAACAGTACGCTGAGACGGATGACTACTTTGCTGCTGTCCAGCAGAAGTTACATTCGATATTAAGAGCAAGCTTAACAGAGCAAACTTGGAAGCATCCATGTATCGAATTAAATCCGAAAATTCCATCGCAAACAAGAATTGGTTACAGACGTCCTCTGTGGTACACAAATGATAATCATAATAATTATGAAGAAAACTATTCGCATTATTTCAATTGCTCAGATGTGCAAAAGCATGTTGTTAAACCATGAATTTACCATTAAAAATTAAGTTTGTAAATAATGTTTTGATGAGACTCAAATATCAGTAATCCTTGTCGCTATCGTCAGTCGCTTAGACCGTGCAAGTGAAAAGGATGCTCGCAAAGCGAATGCCGGGGCCTCCACCATAGTGATATAGACTATATGATACATGTATATCTCTGTGGCCGCCATGCGAGCAGCTATCTCGCTTGCTCGCTTGTCGGGTTCTTAGCTACGTGCGAGTCATGTACAGTAGTAGTAATTTATGTAGAGGCTGTTTTTCATGCTCTCATAATTCTGTTGCTCTCAGACACTTTCACTCACTCTTTCTATTTCTTTCTTCTTAGCTCTTTCGTGTGATCTGTATGTCTCTGCTGATTGCTGCATGTTAAAACTGCCAATAAACTGGAATGATTCATTTATTGGAATTTCTTATTTTAAATTAACTTTTCCTCCTTTTTCTACTGAATTCACAAATGTATAGATATGTTATGTTTACTTTAAAAACGCGCTAAGAATGAAAGAAAACAGGTTTAGTATATTGTTCGCTTGCTTCGCGGAGACGAACGTGACCCGACTCGGTCTTCGGGTATGGTAAGCCGAGATTTATCTGAATGTAATCTCGCCGATGACTGTTTTTTTAAGGTTGATCTTTCTGTTTGATGCCTGGAGATTTACTAAGTGTTTTTATATCGCTTCACGCGATTTGTTTCTTTCGACTTTTTTCTGCCCAAGTCATGGTAGTCGTCATTCAACGTTCCAGAAGATTTAAACAAACTTTTCTTTACATTTGTCTGGACCAAAAGGAACGAGTTTAACTAAGTAGCCTCAATCTTCCAACATTAACCAATTGATTGGTTTCATTCCTCCGAAAGCGGCGTATGACTGCCTAAATGGCGGGGTAAAAACGGTCATACACGTAAAAATCCACTCGTGCAAAAACACGAGTGTACGTGGGAGTTTCAGCCCACGAACGCAGAAGAAGAAGAAGAAGAAGAAGATTGGTTTCATTGACATTTACTGCGTGCAGTACTGTTTATTTTGTTCTATTCGATGAATCGATGTTGAATTATAGAACCATCATATTGTCGAGTTTTTATTATAGGAGATCCCCAGAGACACATGTGTGCTCAAAGAAGGGTACTGCAAGTAGAACATGAAAAGCAAAATGTGATCAGAGATGAAACATTAAATAAAACGAAATCAATTTTATTCGTTGAGAAAACACGAAAAAGTACACAGAAAACCAACATGCAGAAAAGGGATTACAATTAGCATTTTATTTGATCGTTAAAGGTACCTTCAACATTCTGTAAGGAAAAAACTGAAGCAAATAATAAAATACGAGCTTTTTACCTTACATTTCACTGTTGATCTGCCTGTTATTCTTATCTTGTGTCAAAATAAAATATATCACATATCGGATTCGATTTCGTCTGTTTGTCTTCCAACCTGCCTGTCTGCCTCTGCCAGTTTGCCTGCCTGCCTGTCTGCCTATCTGTTTGTCTTTCGGCCTGTTTGTCTGCCTGCGTGTATGTCTGTCTGTGCGTGTGCGTGTATGTCTGTCTGTCGTTGTGTCCGTCAGCCTGTCTGTTTTTCTGTCTTTCCGTCGGTCTGTTTCATGTCTGTGTATGGATGAATGTGTCTACATCCACTTTCATCACGATGCTGTTAAGATAAAGAGCAATGCCCTTGTTTCTGGCTGAGGGTCAAATTAAAAGTATACGTTATTTTCAGACGAGAACTTTACACCAGCTGTAAAGACCTTTTAGTCTGAATAGATTGATTAACCATAACATAGCAATTGTCTTGTATTTAGGCTGTTTACTTGCACCTCCAGAAATTCAAGACTTATCTTTGGAGCACTTTAGCTTGGTTTTTCTTTTTAAAGGCACCATCCTCGTGAAGATCTGGCTAGACTGTTGTAATGGATAAGACCATTTCTCAACTTGGACACATGCTAAAAAGCAACATCCTGATTTTGTCTGTGGTTAGTTGGAATTTTCTGACGAATTAGTCTTTTTAAAAACAATGTTTTTTAAATAGTGGCTTTTACAAAAATAATGCATAACAAAAGTTCAACTGTGCACAGAGAGAAACCAAATTGCTCATGTTTGGAATGTGACCAAGTGGACTTATCCCGAGTAAAAGCCTAGGCTGACACGATCTTAGATGGTGAGTCGAAATGTTTACTGCGGAAGGGTCTTTAAAACATACTGGTATTTACTCATACAACCGTTAGTTTTCTCATGGTGTGATCTTTGGCCTCGGTTTTCTTGGCTTTAAACGATAGTGTTCACCTTCTCGTCTGAATTCATCAACGCAAGGTGAACATGAGTAACTTGTTCGAGCAGATACAGCCTCCATATTCGTTTTTGTAGATAAGAGTTAGGCATGGTAAAGTGAAGTGAAAAAATACAAGTAGATTGGTCAAACTATACTTTATTGCATCTACGCGTTTTAGTTCTACCCATAGTTGCAGATTAAAATGTCAAATACACCTTACTCTGAACAGAATCAGACAGTGTACTAAAATATCGAGAAAACAAAGGACGCTTTGCGCATTGTCTTCAACCTACAAATAGTTCAACCGTGAAACAACAACAACAACTTAAGTAGCATAAACACCCTTTCCGAAACATTTCACCATGCCATCAGCAACAACTGTAACAACGCTCGTCGCCGATTCCGAGAAATATACTGCACCGATCTTCACAAAACTTTAAGTACAAATTCGTCCAGATCATATTTCATTTTTTTAATAAATGTTTTTGATAACGTCATATCTGGATTTCCAGGAAGTTGAGGCGGCACTGTGGCAACCTATTTTTTGTAAATGTTATTGAAATTATTTTGGTTTCAATTGTGTGATTTTTACTTTCATGTACAGTAATAGCATTTCAGCGTCGAAGCTTACTAACTACTAACACTTTGTTAACTAAACTTCTAAAAAATAAAATAAAATGAAATTAAAACAAAATAATCAAAACCGATTGCCATTTCCTGAATCAAACATTTTGTCATAATTTTCACGAGTTTTCATTCATACCCAGCCGGGAAATGAATCTCATGTTTTCCATGCAATAAATCGAGGTGGTGAATGGGTTTGAGCTTTCAGGTGAAACGTGGATTGTCAAAGTAAAAGCCAATCAGGCTGATTGTTTGATGTGTGGAGCCATCGCGGCTTTGGATTTGTGTTTCCGAGGACAACGATTGTAAGCATTTACTCTCAAAGACCCAATCAATGTTGATAATTACCGCGGCGACTCATGGTCAATTTGCAACTTATCTCTGTAATCGCAAAATCCACAACGAAAAATCATAAAACGCTTAAAATAAAATAAAATAATATGCTCAACACTTACTAAACTCACACATATGATCGCAGCTCTGTACATTTTCAGACTGAAAGAAAAGCGTCAACAAGCTACGTTTGACGTCAACAAGCTACGTTTGACGTCAAAGACAAGTTTGACGTATTATCTCGAGCTACTGTGACGATGCTTTGTGGCCCAGAGTTGGATTCTAAAAATTCGTTTCCCTGTGGGTTATTGTGCATTTCGTTGCACTACCAAAATGATGACAAAAACGATATTTGGTGGCTTGTTGTCAGACCAGCATATTTTTATTGGTCCTCGTTGAGCATATCGCCTTTTGTCACATATTTATCAACCGAGGACTTCGGCCTTCAATCAATCAATATGAGGCTTATATCGCGCGTATTCCGTGGGTACAGTTCTAAGCGCAGGGATTTTATTTTTTTTATTTATTTATTTTTTTTTAATTTTTTTTTTTAATGCAATTTATATCGCGCACATATTCAAGGCGCAGGGATTTATTTATGCCGTGTGAGATGGAATTTTTTTTACACAATACATCACGCATTCACATCGGCCAGCAGATCGCAGCCATTTCGGCGCATATCCTACTTTTCACGGCCTATTATTCCAAATCACACGGGTATTTTGGTGGACATTTTTATCTATGCCTATACAATTTTGCCAGGAAAGACCCTTTTGTCAATCGTGGGATCTTTAACGTGCACACCCCAATGTAGTGTACACGAAGGGGCCTCGGTTTTTCGTCTCATCCGAAAGACTAGCACTTGAACCCACCACCTAGGTTAGGAAAGGGGGGAGAAAATTGCTAACGCCCTGACCCAGGGTCGAACTCGCAACCTCTCGCTTCCGAGCGCAAGTGCGTTACCACTCGGCCACCCAGTCCTTGGTCGATAAAGATGAAACAAAAAACGATTTGGTCCCATCGGACTTACAAAAAAGCTGGTCTGTCAACAAAGCCACCAAACATCTTATAATATTGACATTTAATGTTTATTATGAAGGTATTTTCAGAATTAAAGAAATTCGTTTATGCAAATTAAGTCCTAAGCTTGCATGCTTCGCCGAGACAATCTTGACCAGTCTCGGTTTTCGGCTCGCCCAGCCTAAAACGTATTGTTGATGACTGATCTCCAAGTTTTCAGTGTTGGTCTGTTTTGTTCCAGGCAGATAGATTGACTATATATATTTTGATTTCGCTTTGCGTGACTTGTTACGTTATTTTGGGTGAATGTGCAAGTATGAAACGTAGGTCTGCTGCAAAAAACATGTTTTGAGAGTGGTTTCGAACGTAAGTTATACTTATGAAATGTTAAGAGAAAATTCGTAAGGAACCTTAATTCGAATCTCTTGGGCAATTCTCCACTGAACAAAGTTATCTCTCTTTAGTTATTTAGGTTTGATGAACCAAATGTAATAGTGCTTTTTTCAAGCAGAAGACTTTGCAATTCTGGACTGCGTACCTACAAATGACCATTTTTTTATCACTGAGAACACACAAGAATACACACACACACGCGCTAGCACAGACAGTATATGTACGCACCAACGCACACACACACACACGAACACACGAACACACACATGCACGCTAGCACAGACAGTATATATACGCACCCACATACGCACGCACACACAACACACACATTCACACTCACAGTGACACACACACACAAACACACACACACGCATGCACACACAAACACACACACACTCACTCACTCACTCACTCCACATTTAGGTAGTGTGTGTGTGTGTGTGTGTGTGTGTGTGCGCAAAGAGCATAATTGTAAATTTATGATGTTGCGCTATATAAATGCTCATTTATTATTATTATGTGTCTGTGTGTGTGTGTGTGTGTGTGTGTGTGTATGTGTGAGTGTGTGTGTGTGTGTGTGTGCGTGTGTGTGAGTGTGTCTGTGTCTGTCTGTGTGTGTGTATGTGTGAGTGTGTCTGTGTGTGTGTCTGTGTGTGTGTCTGTGTGTGTGTGTTTGTGTGTGTGTATGTGTGTGTGTGTGTGTGTGTGAGTGAGGGTAGTATGGATGTGGGTATACGTGCCTGTGTGGAATATTTCAGGTGTTCTTACGTCGTATGTTGTTTGGTTGTTTTATGAGCAAATGAACCACGCTTTTCCATCCATTGTTTAATAGTATGGACCATAAATTATCTAATCTTGTGTCTTACACACACACACACACACACACACATGCACGCACGCTCAAACTAACACACACATACACACACACACACACACACACACACACACACACACACACACACACACACACACACACACACACACACACACACACACACACACACACTACCTTGGCATACGTATTTTTCTCACGACAAAAAAAATGTTAGATACCTATTTGTTTTCATACGTACTTGCATGATGTTTATCTACCTTTTGGATCGAGCTAGGTCTATTTTTGCTTTGTAAACTCAAACGCCTTTATCAAAAGATCTATTTCAAAAAGAAGAGCCTTGAAGAAGAAGACAACGTGTTATATGGTTGGTTGCCCGAGCACTGAACATTTAAATTCTAGTTTGCGTATAGTCGACTAATTATTTGTTATACTGACCATGCTTTGAACCATTAATGATGAAGAGAAGTGCTGCCTTCCTGTGGACATATAATTATTGTGTAACTTGTGGGTTTATCGGTAAAGTGAGAAAAACCCTGCACTGACATTCAAGGACGCCTGCAAACGCGACATAAAAGCGTGCAACCCAGACGACTGGGAGGAGACCGCGGCAGACCGTGACTGCTGGAGACGGGGACAGTCAGGCAGGGCATGCAACTTGCTGACAGAAACAGACTTAAGGTGCACGAACCAAAAGTGGGTGCCACCCAAACGGGAGAGAACAAACCGCGGGTTCTGATTCGTTGAAATCAAAACACATCTCAGTTTCAATCAATCCAGAACCCTGGCTGGCTGCCGAACGGTCGATATCTTTCTCGTCAACCTCGGCCCTTGAAGCTGCGGAGCGAAGGGACCGCCGTAAAGGGCAAATTACATTTGCGCAGAGTCAGCGGCACAGACGACGCACTGTATATTATTGAGGTAATTCTTTTTTTTTCCCGGCCCGCTACACGTTGCATGAAAAAAACCAGGCCAAGTACTCGTCACAATCCCTATCGCAGCATGCAGCGCCGCTGACTCTGCGCAGGTGTAATTTGCCCCTAAACGCTCTACTGCGTCACCTTTGTGCCAGGCGCCTGCTTCACCTGTTCTGTCTGCAGCAGAGAATATTGCTATTTCATATGTAACGTGGATTTCCATTGGTCAATTGAGCAAAACTGAGCTCATTGTAAAAGTGATATCGACGACATTTCCGTCGATATCAGTTTTGATATCGACGACCTCTTTATTGCTTCCCCACTTCAAAAACAAAAACACCTAAATTTAAAACCAACAAATATATATGAAAATGTAATGATCCCAGAATTTAGTTGAGCAAGTGACTAAAGACTTTTTGAAAGAAAAGACATTTTGAAATACTGAAAAGTACAAGAAAAGAGTGAACAAAAAGAAATAATAATCAGAAGGAGGGATATGGAACAGCCAAAACTGAGACAAATACTTTTGTAATTTCTTTACAGTAAATACAAAATGTCCAGAGAATTAGCAATATATCTAACATTGACTGTTTGGTCTGTTTCGACAGTGATATCAAAATCTCCACCTCCAGTCTCGATTTTGATATCACTGTCTCAACAGACCATAGCAGAAGACATCATCACACAGTCCGTCAATATTAACAGCTACTGTGTTTTCAGCGTAGCAATAGGATCCGATATTTAGACGAGACAAGTATAATGCCGACGAGTCGAAGACGAGTCGCATTATACTTGTTTAACAAAATAACTTCAACATACACTAGTGAACCAATGTTTAAGTCTGTCTGTGTGTCTCTGTTTGTGTGTTTGTCTTTGTCTGTCTGTGTGTTCGTCTGTCTGTCTATCAGTCTGTCTGTCTCTCTGTCTCTCTGTCTCTCTGTCTCTCTGTCTCTGTCTGTCTGTCTGTCTCTCTGTCTCTGTCTGTCTCTCTGTCTCTGTCTCTGTCTCTGTCTCTCTGTCTCTGTCTGTCTCTGTGTCTCTGTCTGTCTCTCTGTCTGTCTCTCTGTCTCTGTCTGTCTCTCTGTCTCTGTCTGTCTCTCAGTCTCTGTCTCCCAGTCTCTGAGTCTCTGTCTCTGAGTCTCTGTCTCTCAGTCTCTGTCTCTCAGTCTCTGACTCTCAGTCGCTGACTCTCGGTCTCTGACTCTCGGTCTCTGTCTCTCTCTGTCTCTCTCTCTGTCTCTCTCTCTGTCTCTCTCTCTCTCTCTCTCTCTCTCTCTCTCTCTCTCTCTCTCTCTCTCTCTCTCCCTCCCTCTCTGCGAGGTAGCTGCACTGAACGAGAAAAGCAATACAGAAAACACGCGGTGGTGAACGTAACGTGTAGTTTAACAAAATTAATTGCACGTACAATAGTGAACCACTGTTAAAGTCTATCTGTGTGTCTATGTCTGTGTGTTTGTCTCTGTCTGTCTGTGCGTTCGTCTGTCTGTCTCTCCCTCTGTCTGTCTATATCAGTCTGTCTGTCTGTCTGTCTGTCTCTCTCTCTCTCTCTCTATCTCTGTCTGTCTGTCTGTCTGTCTCTCTCTCTCTCTCTCTCTCTCTCTGTCTCGCTCTCTCTCTCTCTCTCTCTCTCTCTCTCTCTCATTCTGCGAGGTAGCTGCACTTAAAGTTAAAGAGAAAGCGATACAGAAAGAAATGCATTTCTCTACTAAGAACAAAGTCTGTCTGTGGGTTTGTGTGCGTGTTTTTTTTGGTTGCGTAAGTGTTTCTCTATAAGCATCTCTACATCTTTATTTGCGTGCGTGCGTGCGTGCGTGTTTCTGTCTCGGTTTGTCTCACTGTGTGTATGTCTGTCATTTTGTAGGTCTGTGTGTTTATTTTTGTGTATGTGTCTTTGTGTGTGTCTGCGTGCGTACGTGTGTGTGTTTGTTGTGTGTGTGTGTGTGTGTGTGTGTGTGTGTGTGTGTGTGTGTGTAACTGTGTGTTTGTGTTTGTGTGTGCGTGTGTGCGTGCGTGTGTGCGTGCGTGCATGTGTGTGTGTGTGTGTGCGTGCGTGCGTGCGTACGTGCGTGTGTTTACGTTAAAACATACAAAACCCTTAATTCCGCGACCCAAACGCTCTCTCGACGGTAAAAGAATTATTTTGTGTTGTAACAATGTTTGTCTTACAAGCTGTCCATAAGGTTTTTTTCTAGATTAAAAAAAAAAGAAAGAAAAAAAGAGTTAATTAATTCTAACGTGATAACAAGGCTTCCAATCTATATCTGTACGTCCATGCGAAATTATATTGTTTGACAAACGCTCGCTCTCTGTGGAGAGCACTTGGGGTGTTCACATGCGGTAAGCGTATGTACATAAAGAAGCTATAGGTATAAGAAATCGAGTTTTGTGCGTCCAACAAATACAACCCTCAACAACAACAAAGTAAATATAACGAAGACAGAGCGAAAGGAATATAACGTTTGCCAACAGATTCTACCTTGAACCACCCCGTATATTCAAGGCTATACCGAACGTACGCTGCCGTACCCCCAAGCGATTGTTGGCTAGGATGTGTTGATGCTGTATGGTTTTCAACACGCGGAGTCAAAAATGTTTCCGATTCAGACGTTGCGGCGGTGCGCTACCAGACAGTTTTGACTGCTTCATCTCTTTTTGAATGTTTGCACAATACAGACCGTTTTGAATGTTGATATTGCACATATCAACGCAGGATACATCAATGAATATAATAGTTTGGCTTGGCATGCTATTTATTGACAAAGAGGCGTGTAAGATGGGATGAAACCGGGCGAACATGCTTGAGTGAGGACAGATCTACAGCAAATCGGTTCGTATGTTCGTTAACGTGTATATTTCTCGTAAAAAAACAAACATGTACTAAATACAAACCTTACTCATTCCCACAATTATGAATTTAAGCTGTTTTGTTTTGAATAGGGGACACTTTCCGTGAAGTTGGCGACAACGCTTTGTTTATACCTGGCGTCAGCGCGCTATCAGTATAGCCGAATATACGGCGTTGAAAATACTCACAATCAAAAGATTTAAACCTGCAAATGATATTAAGATGCTCTTTTTAATCTGCCTTACTTATTCTTTTAAATTTAACATGTGTATGTTTCATTCCTTGGAACTGTTCAAATGTTTTACACTGAAAACCAAAGCCGATTACTTGCCTCTTTATGATTTATTTTAGCCTACTGAATTACGTCAAAACTACAGGCACAAACAGATAATGACGTCATTTTAAGTGGCACAAACATGTACATGAATGCCTTCCCTTTCGAATGATTTACAGTTATAGAATTTCTGTCAAGCGGTTTAAGTTTTATGTCCGTTTTATGAACCCAACCCTCTAAACGAGAATAGTAACGCCAAAGAAGGAAAACATACACACAAACCAACGTTTTTCTCACCGATGGTTTGGAATATTGCCCCACGACTTTAGATTTAGTGTTGTGGTGTTAAAATATATCAGAAAAATGTGTTTGCTAACGTGACGCCAAAAAGTAACCAAAACGGTCCTCAGCCGACTGACTATTGACTCTGTGTGTTCCTTCGGGCATGTAGTACTCTGTGACATGTATGCCTTGCCTTTGACTTTAAGATTGCGTAGCTAATCTACTCTAAGCATGCTGCAAATATTTGGTTCCCATGAGTTGTTTGTCGGTCCACTCCATGTCGCTTTTTGTTTCCGTCCGAGTGGAGGGACGATCCATACGGCGACCATCAAGTAAGACACTGTCAACACTATTGATCTGAACGTTTTAAATATACTTATTGTTGCCAAGTGAAGGCAGTTCTACTGCGCAGTAGCATAACAAGTAACGCAAAATCTTATGGAATAACTTTGGAAGCGATTTGAGGGCCTTCAGGGTTCCCCACGGACGCCCGTCTTAGAGGGTCCCGGGACCCCCACTTTTAATGTTTAGGGGGTCCATCATGGACCTCCTACGCGGAGTTTTAGAGGGTCCCAAGACTCCATGGTCCCCAAACCCCCTGTGTTCATATATCGCATTTAATGAACTTCTAGTACGTGATTTCGTCTTCTAGTGCGTATAGGGCGCAGGGAGGCGCACTTTGGGGAGCCTTGGACCTTAGTTCCTTGTAAAGCCATCGAAACTGATCAAGACGTGAAACAAAGCCTGGCATTATTTTCAAAAGAGCTTGCTACAGGCGCAATACCCAAGTGATAAGGACGTCGGCCTTTAAGATTGAAGGTTCGTGGTAGGAACCCCGGTCTGGTGGGTTTAGTGTGGAGATTGTGACGCTCTCCCGGGTCAACTTATGTTCGAATCTACAAGATTGCTGTATCACCTTTCGTGTGTACACACGAGCACAACTCACGATTTGCACCTAAATCATCCCCTGATTTATATCCGAACTCTGTGAGTTATAGAAACACAAACATACTGAAGATGCATTCCCCCGAAAATAAATAATGACTGCCTAAAATGGCGGAGAAGAAATGGCCTTGAAAGTAAAAGCCCACTCGTGCAAAAACGAGAGTGAACTTGGGAGTTGCATCCTAACGCGAAGAAGTACAAGAATAATCACAACAACAACAACAACAACAACAACAACAACAACAACAACAACAACAACAGCACACACACACACACAAAAACACAAACAAAACAAGGGAAAAAAATAGCAAGAAGAAAATACCTGTCCAGTTCTTGACATATTTGCTATATGCACCTTGATCATTTAACTATTCGTCGGATTTAGCGTATTTCAAACAAACGTCTACTCAAGGGCGAAATGCAGACAACTAAAGGATCAATAGTTCATTGTTTACACATAGCAGGTAGCATGGAACAGACCAAAGAAGATTTGTTAGCAAATGAATGTACTTTTCTGACAAAACACTTTTTTCTGAAGTCTTCCTTTTCGTTTCACGGTTCTGACTTTAGGTTTCAATTTTATTTATCCTTTCAACCCTTTCTGGGGCATAGAGGATAACCGCAGTTTGATCACATGTACCTATCATTACCTAACGGTTAAACATAACTGCATAACAGCGCAGAGCCCATTTGGATCGATAACCAAACCATCAGGAACACGTAGGCAAATCAGGGGACTCAATCCAATCTTGCCTAAGATCAATCAAGACTGGATGGCATCCCTTTATTTTCCAAAAGCTGGTTACAGTTGTAATGGCCTTCATTGCGGACATGGCTATAATATTCAACGTGATTCCGGACATTACAGTTTTTCAGAACAATCGATAATTTGACAGTTTTACAAGGATATGTTTTTATCTGACACATTCAACGTTATCAATATCAGGCCAACGCACAAAGCAAGCATTAAACCTGACGGAGTCGACCATGTAAACGGAAGACTGGAACGTGGCGCGTGACAATGCGCAAATAGTATCCCGAACAATTCTAGTCAATGGGTATCCGTGTTATATATCTTTCCGGGTGGTTAGAGGAGGACATACTGTGGATTTACGGTACGTGTGTGTGTGTGTTTGTGTGTGAATGTGTGTGTGTGTGTGCTTATGTGTGTATTCATGTTTTTGGTTGTGTGTGTGTGTGTGTGTGTGTGTGTGTGTGTATGTGTGCGTGTGCGTGCGTACGTTTGTTTCCACCCCTCCCCCCCTTTTTTATATTTAGTCAAGTTTTGACTAAATATTTTAACATCGAGGGGGAATCGAAACGAGGGTCGTGGTGTATGTGCGTGTGTGCGTGTGTGCGTGTGTGCGTGTGTGTGTAGAGCGATTCAGACTAAACTACTGGACCGATCTTTATGAAATTTGACATGAGAGTTCCTGGGTATGAAATCCCCGAACGTTTTTTTCATTTTTTTGATAAATGTCTTTGATGACGTCATATCCGGCTTTTCGTGAAAGTTGAGGCGGCACTGTCACGCCCTCATTTTTCAACCAAATTGGTTGAAATTTTGGTCAAGTACTCTTCAACAAAGCCCGGGGTTCGGTATTGCATTTCAGCTTGGTGGCTTAAAAATTAATTAATGACTTTGGTCATTAAAAATCTGAAAATTGTAAAAAAAAAACAAATTTATAAAACGATCCAAATTTACGTTTATCTTATTCTCCATCATTTGCTGATTCCAAAAACATATAAATATGTTATATTCGGATTAAAAACAAGCTCTGAAAATTAAATATATAAAAATTATTATCAAATTTTGTTTTTCGAAATCAATTTAAAAACACTTTCATCTTATTCCTTGTCGGTTCCTGATTCCAAAAATATATAGATATGATATGTTTGGATTAAAAACACGCTCAGAAAGTTAAAACAAAGAGAGGTACAGAAAAGCGTGCTATCCTTCTCAGCGCAACGAATACCCCGCTCTTCTTGTCAATTCCACGTGTTCTGTGAGTTCGACAGCTACTTGACTAAATATTGTATTTTCGCCTTACGCGACTTGTTTTTTCCTCTGTCACCCCCCCCCCCCCCCCCCCTTTATGAATGTGTATCACTTTTAGTCTAGTATGCCTGTGCCCATGACATCATCCAACCACTTCTCTCCCCTTTCATTCATTACCGTTCCTAGAGTTCCTTCTCTTTTTTGCGTGTTTCCCCTCCATTTTCTTTCAAACCTTGTTCGTTCCGTGTTGCGTCTGCTTTTTGTTGTCTTTTGTGTTCTTGTTTTTCCTGATGAAGCTTCCATAAGCGAAAATTCGTACCGTCTTGTCTCGTTCTTGTATTGGTGAGTACAGTATTCCTTTGTTTTTTAACTTAATTCTTTAAAAGCAAAAACTGTTCAGGACGATTTGTACTATCTTGTGTTACAAGGGTTAAGTGCTATCCCTAATCGTTTTTGCTCTGCCCTCGTAAATGTTTGAGTGATAACACCACAAATGGATAAATTTCAACCCCGAACGAGCCTCAGAAACGCACCCCACTGACCTGTCTACTGTGACGGGGGCACGTTTTTTTCACACCTGTCAGGTTCCGTTTTACTGCATTCCTCGGTCAGTGTATGTCCTATGAACGTGACAGTTTTGAGAAGCACGAGAGTTCAAACGAATATATTAAACTGTGACACACCCATCAGGTATAAATTGAGCGTTTTTTCTCTTAATTTGCGAACATTTACCTGTACAGGGCTCAAACTGCGAAAGCTGGAAACAATACATTTTAACATAAGATATTACTAATCGTTGTAAACAACTTTTCTTCTTGATCACTTCGTAAAAATTGCCCAGATTTTGTTTTAATAATTAAAAACGTCCTCCATCTGCCCCTTGCCTAGACACACTTGTACGCACACACACACACACACACACTCAAGCACACACACACACACTCACGCACACACGCACACACACACACACACGCACACACACACACACAACCTAGTTTGGTAAAGTGTTAAATCTGATCCATGTCGTGTGTGTATGTGTTTTCTTGAACATGACCACATTGACATCATTTTGTTGTTACACTCAAGGACACTGTTATCAATATCAATGATGCCTTTTGCTAGAATGTTCGTTTATATCCTGTTTTATTTTATTCTCTTGAAAAATACCCGTCAGCAAAGGCAAATATACACTATATTCCTAAAGTTGTTTTTGACAAACACACACACACACACACACACACACACACACACACACACACACACACACACACACACACACACACACACACATATCCAGACAAATATACACACACACAAGCACCAAACATAGTTTGGTAAAGTTTAAAAGCTGATCCATGTTCTGTGCCCAGGGTGTTTTTGTCTTCAACAAGACCACATGCAGTTACTAATTTGCTGTTACACTCAAGGACACTGTCATCAATATCAAGGATATCTTATTGCTAGAATGCTCGTTTATATCCTGTTTGATTTGATTCTCGTGAAAAATACCCGTCTGCAATAGCAAATCAACACTATGTTCCAAAAAGTAGTTTTTTGACAACAAAAGATATGTATCAAGGATATTTAATGTTTGTTAATACACCATCCAATGTTCTTTCCAATCCAATGTTGATATAATGTGTATGTAAAAACAAAGGAGATTTTATCAAAAAATACAAAGACAAAAAAAGAACGTGTAGTAAGCGAAGAAAAGTGATCATACCTATAAGCTTGTAGCTCGTTGTTGATTCTAGACATGCTCATTGTATAGATAGATAGATAGATAGATAGATAATTTATAGATAGATAGATAAGATAGATAGATAGATAATTTATTGCCAAGTGTACAATACATGATATGAATGAACATAAAAAATACACGAGGAAAGCAGCTTGCTGTGTGATAAAAACAAAAATAAATAGCATTCATACATCACTGGTGCATAGCATCATACATACATGGGTAAGACAATTTGGTATCACAGTAACTAATACATACACTATACAGACATGGTGAGAACTATAAAACTCTAAAAGCTATCGGAACCCCCTAGGACCCCTATCCATGAATCATTGACTAAAACACTGTTTAAACCTAAAATGAGTTTGTGATTATGACAATACAGGCGTACATGTATCTTCTCACGCCGTCCTAAGAAGGGATTAAGGCGGTGGTTCTCTTCCCATGAATTCTCGGTCTGTAAACATAGTTAAGATTATCAACATTACCATGTTCATGCTGAAAGTATTTTTCTTGTCTTAGTAGTTACTTTTATCTGCTGCATGTCTTTTTTTCTCTCTTTTTATATTTAGTCAAGTTTTGACTAAATATTTTAACATCGAGGGGGAATCGAAACGAGGGTCGTGGTGTATGTGTGTGTGTATGTGTGTGTGTGTGTGCGTGCGTGTAGAGCGATTCAGACCAAACTACTGGACCGATCTTTATGAAATTTGACATGAGAGTTCCTGGGATTGATATCCCCATACGTTTTTTTCATTTTTTTGATAAATGTCTTTGATGACGTCATATCCGGCTTTTCGTGAAAGTTGAGGCGGCACTGTCACGCCCTCATTTTTCAACCAAATTGGTTGAAATTTTGGTCAAGTAATCTTCGACGAAGCCCGGGGTTCGGTATTGCATTTCAGCTTGGTGGCTTAAAAATTAATTAATGACTTTGGTCATTAAAAATCTGAAAATTGTAAAAAAAAATAAAAATTTATAAAACGATCCAAATTTACGTTTATCTTATTCTCCATCATTTGCTGATTCCAAAAACATATAAATATGTTATATTCGGATTAAAAACAAGCTCTGAAAATTAAATATATAAAAATTATTATCAAAATTAAATTGTCCAAATCAATTTAAAAACACTTTCATCTTATTCCTTGTCGGTTCCTGATTCCAAAAACATATAGATATGATATGTTTGGATTAAAAACACGCTCAGAAAGTTAAAACAAAGAGAGGTACAGAAAAGCGTGCTATCCTTCTTAGCGCAACTACTACCCCGCTCTTCTTGTCAATTTCACTGTCTTTGCCATGAGCGGTGGACTGACGATGCTACGAGTATACGGTCTTGCTGAAAAATGGCAGCTACTTGACTAAATATTGTATTTTCGCCTTACGCGACTTGTTTTCTCTTTTTTTTTTTCAAAATTGTAATCAATCAATAAACAAGTGATAACAAACATGGTATCGGTGTGTTTTCTGTTTGTACAGATACTTTCTCATTATCATGAGGTGCAGAAAAACTTATTATGTTAACTTTTACATTATACAAAAAGACTAAAATGAATCATACGTGAAACTATAGTGTTGTGTGTGCTGGTGTCAACATGTGTATCTGCTGCATGTTTTGTTTGTTTAGTGTACAACTGTTCCAATCGTGTTTGGCCTAATCATCTATTGAGTTGAACGTTTCATAATCTAACCCTTTTTGTGCATGAGTAATATCAGCGGCATATTTATGACACGTACATAACATCCGCAGCACAAATATGACACATAAAATCCGCACCATACTTATGACACGTAATATCCGCAGCATAATTATGACACATAACGTCCGCAGCATAATTATGACACATAACATCCGCATCATAATTCTGACACATAACATTTGCAGCATAATGATGACACATAATATCCGCAGCATAATTATGACACATAACATCCGCAGCATAATTATGACACATACCATTCGCAGCATAGTTATGACACATAACATCTGCAGCATAATAATGACACATCATATCCGCAGCATAATTATGACACATAACATCCGCAGCATAATTATGACACATACCATTCGCAGCATAGTTATGACACATAACATCTGCAGCATAATAATGACATACAATATCCGAGGCATAATTATGACATACAATATCCGCAGCATAATTATGACACACAACATCTGCAGCATAATTATGACACATAACATCCGCAGCAAATATGACACATAACATCCGCATCATGATTATGACACATAACATCCGCAGCATAATTATGACACACAACATCCGCAGCAATCACCTTGCACACTGAGCATTGCATAGGAATCAGTAAATGTGATGTTGCAGTATAGCCACAAAATATCAAATGTACTGTGATCAGCCGTTGCATATGACCAGTTGCATAAACTATAGGATGCACTAAGCCTGATTTAATTATATTTTACTTAATGTGCTTGCATTTATGATTTGGAATATCAACATTTTCTACAGTTGTTTGTTTGTTCGTTTGTCTATTGTTTTTGTTTATCCGTAATGGAAATTGTTATTGGATGTAAGGACAGGTTTAAATAAAAGGTGTAGCTTTAAACCCCTTTCGTTGTAAAATGTATTTTTGTATCATCATTATCACATCTCTCTGTGAATCTCTGAAGGAAACATGCTTTTCACATGTAAAACAAAACATTCTGGTGAATTTCAGCAAAGCAGTACGTAGCTGACTGCTGACATGCTTGACTGAGCATTAATCTCGAAAGAGCCGTTTTCAGGAATTTGTATTCGAGTTTTATTCGCTGTGAGCTGCCGGTAACAATTAGGTGTAATGTGAAGCTTTCATTACTCTTAATGTCTGCTAATTTCAAAATGTGTCTGATCCATTCAGAACACAACAGGCAATGTTTATCATTTATCCTTATCTCACCCTCTTCACACACCCCCCCCCCCACCATCTACCATCACCCCTCCCCCCTCCTTCAACAGAAATAACACGAACTCTGGTCGGCTACTTTGTACGTGTGTGTTAGTGTGTCCGAGAGAGAGAGACAAGAACTATCAAGCTTCTCCACTATCTTGGTAGTATTATGACATTATTTAAAATGTATAGTAACAAGAAGGCACGTACGCGGTTCATACTTAGCACTAGAAACTTAATTCTGATGAAAACAGTTACTGTAAAGTCATTTGAAGTCACATGATAAAAATCACAAATGGTTCAGTAGAGCAGACCACAAACTGCAGAGCAAAAATGTGTGTAAAAATGTGTGTGAAAATCATGTCCGTTTGTCCACAGGGATGCCAGGCAACAGTCAAACGGGGTCGCTCAATCTGCTCAAATCCAGTCAAATGGTGTCCAGTGACAATCGTCCCCATTTGTCGCAAAAACCACACACACACACACACACACACACACACACACACACACACACACACACACACACACACACACACACACACAAGTTTGGTAAAGTTTAAAAGCTGATCCATGTTCTGTGCCCAGGGTGTTTTTGTCTTCAACAAGACCACATGCAGTTACTAATTTGCTGTTACACTCAAGGACACTGTCATCAATATCAAGGATATCTTATTGCTAGAATGCTCGTTTATATCCTGTTTGATTTGATTCTCGTGAAGAATACCCTTCAGTAAAAGCAAATATACACTACATGATGTTCAAAAAGTTGTTTTTGACAACGAAAGATAGGTATCACGGATGTTTAATGTTTGTTGATACATCATCCAATTTTCTTTCAAATCCAATGTTGATATAATGTTGATATAATGTTTACAAGGAGATGTTATCAAAATGTAAAAATACAAAGACAATTTTGGATCGGTATTATTAAGTGAAGAAGCAAATTATACCTTTAAGCTTATAACTAGTTGTTGATTCTATACATGCTCATTGTATAGTGCATCTATGAATTGTTAAATAAAACACTGCTATAACAACTAATGATTGCGTGAATGGGAAAATACAAGCGTACATATATCTTCTCACGCCATGCTAAAAATGGATCAAGAAGGTAGTTCTCTTCCCGTTCATTCTCGGTCTGTAAACATAGTGGAGACTATTAACATTTCCATGTTCATGCTCAAAGTATTTTTCTTGTCTAATTAGTAGGCCCTGCCTAATTGTATCTGCTGCATGTCTTTTTTGTTTAGTTTACTAGTGTTCCAATTGTGTTGTGTCCAATCATCTATTGAATTGAACTTTTCATAAAATAACATTTCTGTGCATGAATCATATCTGCGGCATAATAATGACACATAGAATCCGCATCACCATTGCTCAGGAATAAGTAAATCTGCTGTTGCATTATAGCCACAAAACAACACATATACTGTGATCAGCCGTTGCATATGACCAGTTGCAGAAACTAAATGATATACTATATCTGATTAAAAAGTATTGTATTTGCATTTATAATTTTGAATATCGACATTTTCTGCAGTTTCTTACTTCAAACAATTTAGATAAATAAAACAGCTTAAGACCTGAATTAGTTTTTTTTATTTTCCTGGGGTTTTATTTTGTTTTTACCAACAAAAGGACGTAATACGAGTAGCAATGCGTTTTTATGCATAAAACGAAGAAATACCTTTTTATTTAAGATATGTACGTAAAGAAGCAAACGGGCTGATTCAGATAAAAGGAACTAAACAAATGTGCATCAGGATGTTGCGTTTCTTTCGTACTCCTGTGTAAAATCTAGCTTCACAGTACCAACAGGATCCTAATGATATGTCAAGTTCGTCGATCAATAGAAATAACAATTATTCTTGCAGCAGCTTTAACGAAGAAGAGTACGTTGTTTATTCGACAGCGTGTCATACATCCGATTTTCAGAGAAGTGTAATATTCAAAATTCTTGATTTCTCATAATATTGGGCAAGACTTGTGTTAAAAATGTATTAACGTTCGTACCATGAAATTCCTCTGAACCATTCTTCACCTACTGGTCAGCTAGCATTTAGAGCCATACAAGATGATAGAAATTCTTATCATCCTTGCGAGCACCTCGCTTTGTGGAGGTACCATAGTAACACCAAAGAGTCACACATATAGGAACACTGGTATCGACAACAAGTTGTTTTCGGAAAACGTTGTGTTTGAGTCAGCGGTCACCAATGACATGCAGTGTGCTCGTCTCTGCAGCCAGCATGATGTTTGCCAGTCGTTCACCTTCTCCAGCACGGTGTGCAGAGGTCATTCTCTTCTGGTGACGTCCAACTCGTCATCATCTGTAGATACCGCTGGAGCAGAAACGTTTGGTAAGACTATTGCTTTTAGGTTTGTTTAATCATGCACGCAAGTAAAGGTACAAGTAAGCACTGAAAAACACAAGAGCATACACGCGCAGGCACGCACAAGCTCGCAATTACAAACTGACAAGACTGATATATTGTGAATGCTTTCTTTTATTTTTTAAAGAATTGTTGTACATTTTTCTGTTCAAGATGTTTAATGAAGATCAAATTGTCATTGATATTATTACGCTTTTGATGATGATGACAACAAAAACATTTGGGCGAGTTAGCAAAGGTTGTTTATGAAATGCGGAATTCAGTTTGCAAACGAAACAATATGACCAGTAAACCGTCTGTAAAAATTGACCAATGGGCACATATGTGACCCTCCACAACGGAATGAGTCGCATGTCACCTTTGCATGATTTTCATAGTTTTACATTTTCTTAAAGAGTTTTTTATGCTCTATCCAGTGCTGAACCCCGTTTAAGAAAAGAGCGAAAAGTGTTTAAGTTATAAGCCTGTGACTAAGGTGACCCGTACACTGTTACCAGACACCCCCCAGACTTATATTAAGCGTAGCGCAGAACCGCGCGAGGTGACATGCGACTCATTTCGTGGTGGAGGGTCACATATTAGGTTTTTATTTGTAAATTGTGTCAAAAGAACAATTTACAATACGCAAGTATGGATGAGTCCAGGGTCGAACGCTGAAGAAGAAGAAGGATGAGTCCAGGATCATACCAGCACTACCTTACTTTTACAGATGTGGACGATTGCGCCTCTAGTCACTGTCAGAACGGAGGGAGCTGTGTAGATCAGATCAATACCTACACGTGCAACTGTCAGGCTGGCTACACTGGAACCCACTGTGAAACAGGTAAGACAATTACTTAATTCTTTTTATGTATTTAAATATTTATTAAATTTATTGTGTGTGTGTGTGTGTGTGTGTGTGTGTGTGTGTGTGTGTGTGTGTGTGTGTGTGTGTGTGTGTGTGTGTGAGAGTGCATGCGTGTGTGTGTGCGTGTGTAAGTGTGTAAGTGTGTATGTGTGCTTGTGTGAGGTTGGGTGTGTGTCATAATGTGTTGTGCAATATGGCATGAACATCTGTTTAGATTTGTTGTTAACAATTACAGCTTTGTTTTCCATGTTTATTATCTTTTACGAAGTAATTATAGTAAAATAGTCTTTTATGTTTCTTATTTGTTCGACCTTCTTAGGATTATGGAGTTTTATGCACTGCCTTTTATAGTTAACTAAACTTTTGTATTTGAAATAGCCCATTGCAGTCGGTGTAGGCCTCAAGCATATTTTGTCCAGTATTTAATTTAATTCTCTATTTTTGTATGAACTCAAATGTTTAGTGTTCTTAGTATGTCTTGTTAGGCTAAGTTCTATTTAATCAGAGTATGTTTGCGTGTGCTTATACCTAGTGATATTGTAAAGCGCATAGTGCTTTTAGTTATGCGCTATAGAAATCTCCTTAATAAATAAATACATAAAAACAATGGCGAGCATGATATTGTAGACAAGGGAAGGTTACAACCACATTAGCGGCTCGTATTTTGAGACAGTACGAAAGTATATGACACTTGTCATTCCAGGCTTGAGCGGCGTCCTTCATACTATCATGCACTGTCAAATCATGGACTTACAACCACACGAGCTATCAGTTGAGATGTAAAATAATCATCCAGTGATGACTTGCTCAAACTGTTTAACACAGTTTTCTACAAAACAATTACTTATTGTCATTATTACATTTGTATTTTCCTTTCTCAACGATGGTAACATGTACTATTTATCATTTTTTGTTTTCCATTTTTGATTAAATTAATAATCAACAAATCCACACAAAAAAAGATGTTCTGTGGGGATCAATAGAATACACTTAGTAATATTATCAGTCAGCTGTCTGATAAACCTATTGGAACGAAGGTGACAATTTAAGATTTTTTGCAAGATTTGTCATAGTTAAACTTGTGATAAAAAAAAACCTGTTCTTGATTATACCAATTGTGCAGATGTGGACGAGTGCGCCTCGAGTCCCTGTCAGAACGGAGGGAGCTGTGTAGATCAGGTCAATGCCTACACGTGCATCTGTCAGGCTGGCTACACCGGAATCCGCTGTGAAACAGGTGAGAAAATGGGTCTCCTTTGACGAATCGGTATCTATGAACACTAAATAAATAATATGATGACCGGAAGTCCGGACTCCTGTCAGAGGAGCTGGGCGATGCAAACCGCTCGCTGATTAAAATTCATTTAATTATTTGGCAAAGTTTCCGAGCGGTTTTGAGCAAATCATTGAAGGCGTTTCTAAATTACAGTACAGCAAATGTTTCTTGAACTTTATCAGGTCCAAATCGTCAGAAAACTTTCAAAAATGGCACCTTCGGTATACCTCTTTTAAGTATTCAAATTGCATTATATTTAGTACTAACAAACAAGTAGTCACTTTTTGTGTACTTCCTATCTCAATTTTTTTGTTTCAATGATCAATGAAATATGAATACTAGTATTTATTGCAATGTTCGAGTTGTGTCTGTTTTGTTTTGTTTTGTTTTGTTTTATCAGGACAACTTACTAAACTTAACAACCACAAAAAGAGATATTTTTTTAACAAAACAGGAAAGGTTATTTGAGGAAACATTGAACAGAGTTTGCAAATGAAACAATATAACCAAAAAATTTGAACGAAAGTAACAATGTAAGTTTTTGTTCAAGATCATACCGGCACACCTTAGTCTACCGCTTATTTAACTGTACAGATATCGACGAGTGCGCCTCGAGTCCCTGTCAGAACGGAGGGAGCTGTACAGATCAGGTCAATGCCTACACGTGCAACTGTCAGGCTGGCTACACTGGAACTCACTGTGAAACAGGTAGGACACTTTGATATTGTTGATAATAAAAGGTTATATTCCCACTGACGGTTCGTATCGAGACAGTACGATACAATACAAGGAACACTCTCAAAAATGTGTATAATGCCAAAGATGCCATTATTGGAAATGTAAGCTGGATATGAGCGAAACAACAATTACAATATTTGAAGAAGGACTAGATTTCCTGCAGACTTCAATCCGTTCGTGATTATCTTGCTAGAATAGTTAATACTAAACCTTATCCATGAGCAAAATACAGTAAAAGTCAATTATTTAAAAACATTTTTAAAAAGGGTGGGAAAGGGCCTTGGTTTCGTGGAAACTTAAATGTTTTTTGTAACGATGATCATTAAAAGATCACGTGTATGCTAAATCTGACACAGACAAAGAGTCTGTTTATCTCTATTATCAGAAAATGATCCCTTATTAGAATCACAAGGACAAAGTAGCAGCTAATGTGTACATTCACGCGTATCAATAGTTAAACATTAAAATGTATTGCGTATGTATGATTTCAATGGGATAAGGAGTACATAGATATCTTTACAGTCCTTGTTTAAAATATTAACTTTTCAGATGTGGACGAGTGCGCCTCTAGTCCCTGTCAGAACGGAGGGAGCTGTGAGGATCAGGTCAATTCCTACACGTGCAACTGTTCGGCTGGCTACACTGGATCTAACTGTGAAACAGGTAGTACAAGGGGCAACCTTATAATGATGTATTCTTAAGTGTTCAAATTGCATTTAGCAATAACAAAGAAGAAGTCACTTGTATATTTTGTTTTATATGGTCATAATTAAAGATTACGAAACACAAGTTAGATCATACCGGCACACCTTAGTCTTCCGCTTATTTTGAAATGTATTAATTCTACAGATATCAATGAGTGCGCCTCTAGTCCCTGTCAAAACGAAGGGAGCTGTGTAGATCAGGTCAATGCCTACACGTGCATCTGTCAGGATGGCTACACTGGAACTCACTGTGAAACAGGTAGGACACTTTGATATTGTTGATAATAAAAGGTTATATTCCCACTGACGGTTCGTATCGAGACAGTACGATACAATACAAGGAACACTCTCAAAAATGTGTATAATGCCAAAGATGCCATTATTGGAAATGTAAGCTGGATATGAGCGAAACAACAATTACAATATTTGAAGAGGGACTAGATTTCCTGCAGACTTCAATCCGTTCGTGATTATCTTGCTAAAATAGTTAATACTAAACCTTAACCATGAGCAAAATACAGTAAAAGTCAATTATTTAAAAACATTTTTAAAAAGGGTGGGGAAGGGCCTTGGTTTCGTGGAAACTTAAATGTTTTTTGTAACGATGATCATTAAAAGATCACGTGTATGCTAAATCTGACACAGACAGTCTGTTTATCTCTATTTAAAAAAATGATCACCTCTTAAGTGCAAATGTGATTAGAATTACAGGGACAAAGTAGCAGCTAATGTGTACATTCACGTGTGTCAATAGTTAGACATTAAAACGTAGTGTGTATGTATGATTTCAATTGGATAAGGAGTACATAGATATCTTAACAGTCCTTGTTTAAAATATTAACTTTTCAGATGTGGACGAGTGCGCCTCTAGTCCCTGTCAGAACGGAGGGAGCTGTGAGGATCAGGTCAATTCCTACACGTGCAACTGTTCGGCTGGCTACACTGGATCTAACTGTGAAACAGGTAGTACAAGGGGCAACCTTATAATGATGTATTCTTAAGTGTTCAAATTGCATTTAGCAATAACAAAGAAGAAGTCACTTGTATATTTTGTTTTATATGGTCATAATTAAAGATTACGAAACACAAGTTAGATCATACCGGCACACCTTAGTCTTCCGCTTATTTTGAAATGTATTAATTCTACAGATATCAATGAGTGCGCCTCTAGTCCCTGTCAAAACGAAGGGAGCTGTGTAGATCAGGTCAATGCCTACACGTGCATCTGTCAGGATGGCTACACTGGAACTCACTGTGAAACAGGTAGGACACTTTGATATTGTTGATAATAAAAGGTTATATTCCCACTGACGGTTCGTATCGAGACAGTACGATACAATACAAGGAACACATTTGAAAATGTGTCTAATGCCAAAGATGCCATTATTGGAAATGTAAGCTGGATATAACCGAAACAACAATTACAATATTTGAAGAGGGACTAGATTTCCTGCAGACTTCAATCCGTTCGTGATTATCTTGCTAGAATAGTTAATACTAAACCTTAACCATGAGCAAAATATTGTAAAAGTCAATTATTTAAAAACATTTAAAAAAAAAAAAAGGGTGGGGAAGGGCCTTGGTTTTGTGGAAACTTAAATGTTTTTTGTAACGATGATCATTAAAAGATCACGTGTGTGCTAAACCTGACACAGACAAAGAGTCTGTTTATCTCTATTTTCTAAAAATGATCACCTCTTATGAGTTCAAATATGATTAGAATCACAAGGACAAAGTAGCAGCTAATGTGTACATTCACGCGTGTCAATAGTTAAACATTAAACTGGATTGCGTATGTATGATTTTAATGGGATAAGGAGTACATATATATCTTTACAGTCCTTGTTTAAAATATTAACTTTTCAGATGTGGACGAGTGCGCCTCTAGTCCCTGTCAGAACGGAGGGAGCTGTGTGGATCAGGTCAATTCCTACACGTGCAACTGTCAGGCTGGCTACAATGGAACTCACTGTGAAACAGGTAGTACAAGGGGAAACCTTATAATGATGTATTCTTAAGTGTTCAAATTGCATTATATTTAGTAATAACAAAGAAGAAGTCACTTGTATATTTTGTTTCCGATCTGAATCTTATTAACGTTTAAATATTTTCTTTCAAATGATGGAAGAATGCCAGTTGGTATTGCAATGTTCGAGTTGCTGTGTCTGTTTTGTTTGATTTTGTGTGTGTTTTTTTTATCAGGACAACGTACTGAATTTAACAACAACAAAAATTGAATAGAATGAAAATAAAATAAAAACATGAAAGATTATTTGAGGAAAAATGTAATTGAGTTTGCAAGTGAAACAATATAACCATCTGTCTGCAAAAAACCCAGAGAAAGTAAGGTAACAATGAAGTGTTTTTTTCAAGATAGATCATAATTAAACTTTACGTAACTAAAGTTAGATCATACCGGCACACCTTAGTCTTCCGCTTATTTTGAAATGTATTAATTCTACAGATATCAATGAGTGCGCCTCTAGTCCCTGTCAAAACGAAGGGAGCTGTGTAGATCAGGTCAATGCCTACACGTGCATCTGTCAGGATGGCTACACTGGAACTCACTGTGAAACAGGTAGGACACTTTGATATTGTTGATAATAAAAGGTTATATTCCCACTGACGGTTCGTATCGAGACAGTACGATACAATACAAGGAACACTCTCAAAAATGTGTATAATGCCAAAGATGCCATTATTGATATGAGCGAAACAACAATTTCAATAATTATTTGAAGAGGGACTAGATTTCCTGCAGACTTCAATCCGTTCGTGATTAACTTGCTAGCATAGTTAATACTAAACCTTAACCATGAGCAAAATACAGTAAAAGTCAATAACAACAAATTCAAAATTGGAAATAATCCGTTTTGTTATAATCAATGGACCAAACATAACATCCTTCTTGTTAAAGATCTGACAAATGAAGAAGGAACTTTCTACACAGTTGAAGAATTTAAACAAAAATATGATATACAAACAGTTAACTTTCTTGAATATTACAGTTGCATTTCAGCTATCAAGAAATACGTAAAAGATTCAAACATAGACATTGACAATTCACTTCCGAATACCTCCAGTAAAGCGTACAGTATGACACTAGGAAGTCCTAAAGGATCTAGACTGTTTTATGATGTTTTTGTTCAAAAAATTGATACACCTAATCCATGCAAAAAATGGGAACAAATGCTAGAGAATGAAATAGATTGGGATAAGATATTTTTCAAAACACATAAAATTAAAGAAATCCGTTTAAAATGGTTCCAGATGAAAATCACATACAGGACACTTGTAACGAATTCTATTCTAAAAGAAATGAGAATAGTAGAAAACAACAATTGCACTTTTTGCAATATGGAAAAAGATACTATTTATCATTACTTATGGTCATGTGAACATGTTCAACTATTTTGGAAAGATTTTGAAAGGTGGTTAAAATCACAATGTGATCATTGTCAAAGACTGAGAATGAATAAAGTACTTGTTCTTTTTGGTTACGATAAAAAAACGAGAACTGATGATGGTTTTGATTTCTTGTTGCTACATGCCAAATATTTTCTGTACAAATGTCGTTTCAATAAATGTAAACCACGCCTTGTGGCATTTTGTAATTATATTAATTACCAATATAAAGTTGACCGATATGTACATCAAATTGAAATGAGGGAACATAATTTTACTCTAAAATGGGCAATGTATAACAATTTATTTAACCAATAATATTTTCATGTTTTGTATTTTACATTGTGTATAATTACTCTGCCAATGTATGTTATTGTGTCTAATCATATCATACATTCTGTACTTATTCATCTTCATTTTTGTCAACTTCGCCTGAAAAAATTGAAATAAAAAAAAATAAAAAAAACATTTTTAAAAAGGTTGGGGAAGGGCCTTGGTTTTGTACAAACCTTTATGTTTTTTGTAACGATGATCATTAAAAGATCACGTGTATGCTAAATCTGACACAGACAGTCTGTTTATCTCTATTTAAAAAAATGATCACCTCTTAAGTGCAAATGTGATTAGAATTACAGGGACAAAGTAGCAGCTAATGTGTACATTCACGTGTGTCAATAGTTAGACATTAAAATGTAGTGTGTATGTATGATTTCAATGGGATAAGGAGTACATAGATATCTGTACAGTCCTTGTTTAAAATATTAACTTTACAGATGTGGACGAGTGCGCCTCTAGTGTGTCGGGTCTGATCTATCATAATTATACACAACAGAATTTGGGGCTTTATGTCCTTACATTGAATTCCCTTTTATGGACATGTATGAGGTGATAATGCTGGAGCAAAACATCTCGTATACTTCTGCTATAGCCCGTATTTGTGCAACAAGTAAAGAAAATAGGTACTACGTTGACATTGCTTTGCGAAGCCGAGCGTGACCCGTCTCGGTCGTCTGCTAGCCAATACTTTCTACATTTAGTCTTGGTGATGGCTGGTTTTAATGTTGATCTTTTAATTTCAGCCTGACATATTTACTAAATGTTTTTATATTGCTTCACGCGATTGTTTTTATTCACGTGCCTGCCTGCGGGCATATAATACAATGCTTTTACAAAAATATGGTTACTTTTCTTTTCATCGGATAAGAGGAAGAAATTGCCTTATATAAGTTTCTGGATATGGAAAACCTTGGATATAAAAACGCAAAACAATTCCCCTCGACTTTCTTATAAGCAGGTTCCAAGTTGACTTTTTAAGAGAGTTTCCGATAATTTCTTTCAGCATTAAATACAATTATTTTTAAATCCAAAAACAAAGAGACTGCCAACGTTCCAAAATTCAGAATAAAAAAACAAGAAAGGTAGGTTGTTGGAACGTTTGTTATTGACATGTGAATGTATTGTTGAGTCATATAACAAACGTTCCAACAACCTACATGTCTTGTTTTTTGATTCACAATTTTAAAAAGCCACACGTATTGTTTCCCTTGTCAATGTCTCCAGAGCTGCTAGATTCTCATGATAGTTGACACACCAAAACAGATGAAACATTTCAGTTTGTGAACCAAATTTAAAGAAGATGTATAGCGCATAGTAACTAACAAGTCAGGAACCTCTTACATTAATACTCTTTGAAGTAAGTTGATAAGGTTATTGGATTTAATTTTGCATTTCACACACACAAAATGCACTGAAACTATACTTCATAATTCGTCAGCAATACAGTTGTCGTAGCAGCTAGTGCAGCGAAGTGACTATTTTTGCCAAAATGTGTGATGTGATGTATGTTAGACTTCCTGACAACCTTTTCACATGGTTTTTGTCACATCAAATAAAACCAGAAACGTGTATGATGACAACACAAACTCATCAACAAAAAGGGAAATTAAATGTACGTTCACCGTGACATCAATTTATTTTGCAGAATTGCTTGCGGTGCACAGTGCGCTTACTGATTCTGATCTTTGATTGTCTTGTGTATCTGTTTAATAATGATTATAATATTCTACTTCAGAATACAAATTTTAGACCAATAAAAGAGTACACTTCTTTTTCACGCCAATGGCAAACACGGCAGCTTTTATCAAGAGTTCTCAGAAATTAACTATACGAAATACAGATGAAGTTTACCAGAGTGTGTGCACAAGACAAACTTTGAACATAAAAGATCCTAAAACACACACACACACACTCACTCACACACACACACACACACACACACACACACACACACACACACACACACACACACACACGCACGCAAACATTCAAAATCACACACAGACACACACACACTAATACACCAATAGACACACATATACACACACGCACACACACACACATATATATATATATATATATATATATATATATATATATATATATATATATATATATATATATATATATATATATATATATATATATATATATATAAAACATCAGAAATTGTGAAAGAAACAATTGAAAGTCAGCAGAGACTTTCTTCCGAGATTTGTTAAAATCTCTTAGCAGAGATAGAGAGAGAAATAAGTATCCCTTCACAGACAGCCTATTGGGAGCATCAGACCCTCCTCAAGGGGGACCGAGATTTACAGAGCAAAGTCCCCTTGTGGGGGACGTATCGCAAGGTAATCTAGTCCTGAGGAGAACCATTGTATTTGTACCTAGACCAGACACGTGTTTCGACACTATTGTGTCTCATCAGTGGCCAGGTGGTACTGATGGCGAGAGTTGTCAACCCATGGTATCCAACTAAGAAGCAAACCACTCTCTGAATGGTAGCTTCTGTTGGCATGGGAGACTACCCTCATCTGACAAATATATATATATATACACTCGCACACATACACACACACACACATATACACACACACACACCGACAGACACTCACACACCGACAGACACACACACATACACACAGCTGTGTAGATGAGGTCAATGCCTACACGTGCAACTGTCAGGCTGGCTACACTGGAATCCGCTGTGAAACAGGTTAGGTAATGGGTAGGGCAGCCTGATGTTGTTAGTTAATTCTGACTACATAATAATGATGAAGGAACTCGCAAGACATACTATTGTATTCAGTTCGACGGACGCAATGGCTTGGTGGTAAGTTACCGGCCTCCAAAGCGGAAGGTCGTGGGTTCGAATCCCGGCCGCGCCTGTGGGGTTAAGGTTAGCGATTTTTCCGATCTCCCAGGTCAACCTATTTGCAAACCTGCTAGTGCCTTATACCCCATCGTGTCAGTGTACACGCAAGCACAAGACCAAGTGCGCACAGAAAAGATCATCTTGTAATCCATGTCAGAGTTCTTTGGGTTATAGAAACACAAAAATACCCAGCATGCTTCCTCCGAACGCGGCGTATGGCCGCCTAAGTTGGCGGGGTAAAAACGGTCTTACACGCAAAAAACACCACGAGTGTACGTGGGAGTTTCAGCCACGAACGCAGAAGAAGAAGTATTTGGCTATATATATAATGTTTTTTGCTGGTGGTTACCACACTAGCCAGTTGAATATTGGTGAGATATCATATGACGAGTAGAAGGCGGAAGAGAGGCTTCCAAAGTGTGATATCCAGTGAAAGACCAGAGAGGTAAAATGTTAAACCGAACAGCGGCTCTTTCACTGCAAAATTATAATGTCAAAATGTGTAGCACGTCAACTGCAGTTTACATTTGCTTTCTTTTAAATCATGTTAAGTACATGATAACTTTACAATTTCCATTTAGATGTTCTTCTGTATCAATACTTAGACGTTTCAATGCAACAGTTTGTAATTTGTCGACGTGATCAGGACTAATTAATGTCGACACTTATTGTTCAATATATACTCTTTGCAGATGTGGATGAGTGCGCCTGTGATCCCTGTCAGAACGGAGGGAGCTGTGTAGATCAGGTCAATTCCTATTGGTGCAACTGTCTGAACAACAACTTTGGAATTCATTGTGAATCAGGTAAAACAAATAATGGACAGCTCATTGCAGAAGCCCATGGTTTCCCTCCCAAATCAAATCAAATCGCTTTACAGGCCTGAAAACATTGCTGATACTGCATTGGACCCTATGTGTGTGTGTCAAAGATTTGATATATCATATGCGGGCCACCAACAATAACCATGGACTTTGAAGAACACATTATTTGCCAGATATAAGAATAGCATACATGTACTAGAACATTCTTCAATTATCTGTTTGATGTAGTCTACTGGATGTGCTTTAAGTAGTTACTTATGGACTGATTAACCTCAAAACTACGACATGAAAACTACCTTGCAGCTTTTTCATTATGACTTCAGGTGGTAGAGCAACGTCTCTGTAAACACAATCATATGCCTTTTTGATTCCTGTCAAACTAGTAGCAATTCGAATACATAATAGCCACAAATGGTAAATGCAATAAAGAACAAGTCGCGTAAGGCGAAAATACAATATTTAGTCAAGTAGCTGCCATTTTTCAGCAAGACCGTATACTCGTAGCATCGTCAGTCCACCGCTCATGGCAAAGACAGTGAAATTGACAAGAAGAGCGGGGTAGTAGTTGCGCTAAGAAGGATAGCACGCTTTTCTGTACCTCTCTTTGTTTTAACTTTCTGAGCGTGTTTTTAATCCAAACATATCATATCTATATGTTTTTGGAATCAGGAACCGACAAGGAATAAGATGAAAGTGTTTTTAAATTGATTTGGACAATTTAATTTTGATAATAATTTTTATATATTTAATTTTCAGAGCTTGTTTTTAATCCGAATATAACATATTTATATGTTTTTGGAATCAGCAAATGATGGAGAATAAGATAAACGTAAATTTGGATCGTTTTATAAATTTTTATTTTTTTTTACAATTTTCAGATTTTTAATGACCAAAGTCATTAATTAATTTTTAAGCCACCAAGCTGAAATGCAATACCGAACCCCGGGCTTCGTCGAAGATTACTTGACCAAAATTTCAACCAATTTGGTTGAAAAATGAGGGCGTGACAGTGCCGCCTCAACTTTCACGAAAAGCCGGATATGACGTCATCAAAGACATTTATCAAAAAAATGAAAAAAACGTATGGGGATATCAATCCCAGGAACTCTCATGTCAAATTTCATAAAGATCGGTCCAGTAGTTTGGTCTGAATCGCTCTACACGCACGCACACACACACACACATACACACACACATACACCACGACCCTCGTTTCGATTCCCCCTCGATGTTAAAATATTTAGTCAAAACTTGACTAAATATAATAAAAAGCGCAGACAAAGGTAAAGACAAACAACAAGGAAGTTTTCTTAGTCCCAAATTTCTGGTCAGCTGAGACCTGCCTCCATTATATAACAAGAAATTCCTCCGAGGTAGGAAAAACACCCCCGTCAAAGGGAAATAACCTTCTCAGTTGGTGGCAGTGAGAATGGTTATTTCCCTTTGACCATTAATATGTTCCTCTATAAGTCCTTGTATAATTTTAATCCACCAATAACTCCCTAACCGTGTGTTTGACTGGTCCCAATTTTTGTAAGGACCGTCTCAGGAAGTTTGGTGACGATCGGTCCGTTCATTCTTGAGATCTATATGCGAACACAAACAAACAAACAAACAAACACATCGAGCGAAACCTATACACACCCCTATACCGGGGGTGTAACAAGAACTATTACTACACTATTGTAGGTTGTTTGGAAGGGGTGAGATAGGAGATGTAGTTTAATTTTTGTTTTTTGTTTTTGAACAAAATATGTATTTGCCATATATACAACAAAATATAAATGTAGTTAATCAGACTTAATTCAGATAAATTGATAGGGGTTTGGGTACTTTCCGGTACTAATTAATTCGTGTCGAAAGAACATGGTCTTGTTATGCTGTCCGTTGTATTTGTTGCCCAAGGACGTTTGGCGTTGACCAGTCAAGGAAAGACAAGATATATTTCCATACCTCACAACAGATTGCAGCTCATCGTGCTTGATTATTTAACTGCAACAGAATGTTGAGCAATATATATACACACAAACAAATAAGGAAAAAATAAACAAAACAAGCCTTCACGTTTTCACCAATATTTCGGCCTCGTGGCCTTCATCAGGGTATTCTATTAGCTCCTTTATATATAAAACATCTTATACAATCTTTAATTTAAAACGTTCTCTGTTAACAGTGTGTTCCACAGTACTGCTGAATGGGCAGAGCGGTACTTTCACATCCCCGAACCACCCCAACCAGTACCAAAATGACATGGACTGCACATGGCAGATTACAGTACAGAGTAACTACGTGATTCAGCTGACGTTTAGCAACTTTAGTTTGGAAGCTAGTTTCGACTGCGTGGACATTTTGGAGGGCACCACGGACCTTGGCGGGTGCGTACAAACAGGTTACACACTTCCGAGTCCAGGAAAACTGAGTCATTTTCCCCAGTGACCATTTTTACGTGGAGACTTGGGAATACCCGAAAATGGTCCCCAGGAAAAACTTCTTAGCCATCTTGGACGAAGCGTGTTACTTTTTTTTGTATCCCATTTTGGGTTGTTTTTTGTACAACAAAATCACTTTTTTACATTTAGTCAAGTTTTGACTAAATGTTTTAACATAGAGGGGGGAATCGAGACGAGGGTCGTGGTGTATGTGTGTCTCTGTGTGCGTGTGTGTGTGTGTAGAGCGATTCAGAGTAAACTACTGGACCGACCTTTATGAAATTTGACATGAGAGTTTCTGGGTATGATATCCCCGGATGGTTTTTTTCTTTTTTTCGATAAATGTCTTTGATGACGTCATATCCGGCTTTTTGTAAAAAGTTGAGGCGGCACTGTCACACCCTCATTTTTCAATCAAATTGATTGAAATTTTGGCCAAGCAATCTTCGACAAAGGCCGGACTTCGGTATTGCATTTCAGCTTGGTGGCTTAAAAATTAATTAATGACTTTGGTCATTAAAAATCTGAAAATTGTAAAAAAATATATATATATAAAAAACGATCATCTTATTCTTCATCATTTTCTGATTCCAAAAACATATAAATATATTATATTTGGATTAAAAACAAGCTCTGAAAATTAAAAATATAAAAATTATGATCAAAATTAAATTTTTGAAATCAATTTAAAAACATTTTCATCTTATTCCTGGTCGATTTCTGATTCCAAAAACATATAGATATGATATGTTTGGATTAAAACACGCTCAGAAAGTTAAAACGAAGAGAGGTACAGTAAAGCGTGCTATGAAGCACAGTGCAACCGCTACCGCGCCAAACAGGCTCGTCACTGTCACTGCCTTTTGCACTAGCGGCGGACTACGTTCAATTTCATTCTGTGAGTTCCACAGCTTGACTTAATGTAGTAATTTCGCCTTACGCGATTTGTTATATTACTCTGCTGGTACTTGTTTTCCACTCCCAAAGACCTTCTTCGGGCTTCATAACACTACGTTAGTTACTGCGCAAAGCTAATTCTCGTCCGTGCATGAAACGCTGGTTTTGTGTGAAAGACAAATGCACAAACAAGAAACCCCACATTTAATTCTTATTTCTCTTTTGTTGCTGACTATTTTTAATTTGATACCGATATTGCTGTTGAAATAGATATACCATTATTTTGTTCGAAAGTCTTGAATCACTCAGTGCCTTTTGACTCGATATCCTCGTCGAAGTCGCTTTCAGGTTGGTAACAATATATGCCGGCCCTTCAGCAAGAGATCGTACACAGCGTGTTTTGCTGGGTGACGTTGTTTTAATTAAAAAATCATAAAACAAAGATAATCACCTAAAACCTTGTTTATTTTGCCTTCAAAGTGTGTATGAGTCAGAATAATTCGGCATTGTGTGTTGATGTGGAAGACGTCAGAACACCGTAGGGGTCAACTCAAAAGTCAGAACATCGCCACATTGCTCTCTCGTACCTTTTTCAGTCTCTGAATCCATAGAAACACATGACAAAACTCCATTAACAATAACAACCCAAACATCAATCAGTCTATGACTTTCATAAAAATGTGTTATTCATTACACCAAATTACTTTGATTGAGAGAGCTACATCTATGCAGTTTACCTACAAAACTTGACCACGATACTGAATGTAAAATGTGTGCTGTCAAAAGTTGGGACTTTTTCTGTGAGCTTTCGACAGGAGCGTTGACAACCACCTGGATTTGTTGGTTGTCAACGCTCCTGTCGAAAACTCACAGAAAAATATATATGCTGTTTATGTGTTTTATTTGTTTTACCTGCAGTATTTGACAGCACCACTCGAAGCTAAAAACATCGTCAAAAACCTGAAAGAGGCGACTGTCTGATAGCTTAACGGCACAGTAAGCCTCCCGTAAACCATCACTGAGCTCCCCGAGCCTCTACATACAGTGCAAGCATACTTCCATTTGAACGCTCACCGAACGGGAACATCCTGGCTGCTTTCTGTCGAGAGTGAGACATTTTCAAAGAATTTATTTTCGTGGACTATCCGAACGGACACTCAGGCGCTTCGTTTTGGTGCTGGACCTAACTTTTAAAATCTAAATTATACATTGAAAGCTTGTTACACAAACAGAATTCTTTTTTCATCAAGACAAGATCAGTACAATTCGAAGTTTTGAAAGTTTGAAAAAAGAAAAGCCCGGAAACGTGTCACGCAAAATGTCTTTCTTGTAGCAGACGACGGTTCAACATAGCGCCAGTTCCTCTGAACGGTCAACCTCCACCGCTCTAGTTCGTGTGACTCGCAGCCGTTTGTTGTGTTTTAGATTCAGAGGTACACAATAACGTGCTATTGCAGATAAGCTTACAGCGAGTCACATTGAAATCACAAACTGACGACTGAAACAAAGGAAACAGGATCACAAGGGTTCACAATCGCTTAGGGGTAAGATAAACCACGCAAAAATACATTCTTTGACAATTGCTTGCTCTTTACGGAGGGCACCTAGGATGTTCTCAAGCGGTGAGTGTTCAAATGAATGGGTGTTTGTACTGTGTGTAAAACCCTGACAGTATCTGTGATGGTTTACGGGAGGCTGACTGTGCCTTTAATTCTTCTTGAATTTGAATGCGGCAAATAAAACCGACTGAAGTTGTTGATGTCTCACGCTCTGCTTCTTTGCCGCTAGCAGGTAATTTTATCCGATCTAAACAGGAAGAAGCAATGTCAAACGATTGTTTAATGTCATCAGATACTGTGGACAGAAAGGGCCCGGAACGGTGACATCTTCCAGCAACACGGTCACAGTCAGGTTCACATCCGACGAAAGCGTTTCTGGTACAGGCTTCTCTGCGTCCTACGTCGCTTCCTTCCGCCCCTGAGGTAACGGGTACAGTCCTATTACGAATGTATTTACAAATCGAAGAATGCTCTCTCATCGATCAACACAGAAGTTTTGATGATATTCCGTGAAGTTTGAGTAGAATTAAGTGTATTATATGGTAGCAGTAGCAGTAATTGAATGAGTAGCAAAGTAAGCGCCTGCCCAATCAATTTTGCAATAAAGTGGGAGACGGGCGTTTACTGTGTAGTATACCATGTACATGATCAGTTCCTCGCAACATTTGGTCACTTGGTATGATTTAAACGATTTTAACTCAATTTAGTCATAAAGTTGACTCACTTAAACATGTATGCAACTTACTGCATTTATTTGTGTGAACTGTGTCCATGAGTTGTCTGTGTACAAGCCTTTTTATTTTGGTTTGAGAAAATGGAGCACGCCACTTATTTAGTATGAAAACCAAGGTACAACGTGAACAGTTTTGTTTTCACAACTGAAGTTTCTTTTGCTACAATATTCAATTAGAACAATTTTGAAGCTATCGATTGCTCAAAAGAAGCGTTGTATTTGTCCAAAAGTATTACCGGAATAATCAAACTCTTCTGAATTGTTCGTTCCAGGAAATGTCAGTCTACTACTTGAAGAGCAGATACTCGGAGCCTGAACATAGATGCATGCAGATTTTACGATTGGTAGCAAGAGTTCGCCGCACTAACCGCCCAAAGTGTACAGACTGGCTGTATGTCAGGCACATCACACATGTACATATATGAATTTTTCACCTAACGCATTCAACATGAACCTGCTCTAAACTGACCTACAAGCGTGCCAGCACGATACCGAATGTCCGACTTGAAATGCTAGTAGCACTTTTTTTGTGGTTAAGACAGTGTGACCGTCCTTATGGCAAGTAATGTTCTTTAGATGAGCCCTCTTTGGGCATTTTGAATGCTTTGATGGCGTCAACAAGTTATAAAATCTTAAAGTGGGTGACACACAATTTCTTATTACAAGAATAGGTCGATGTGATATTCGATTAGGCCAAGAAAAAAAAATTGTCTGTTTAGGGTAACCCGACCGACCCTATCGATTTGGCGCCGACCCAAAAACTTTTTTTTGATTTAAAAAAAAACAAGAAAAAAAAAGAGGTAAAAATGCTAAAAAGAGACATTTGGCGTTTCTTTCTCTCCCTTTCTCTCTGTTTTATTTATACGTTAGTTTTGAAACATGTATTCATCAAATATAAGAAGTGAATGTTCAACCAACATAGCATTTACAAAAAAAACAAAAAAAAAAAAAAAAAACCCTACCTACCTACCGACCCTACTTTTTTTGGTCATGTTACCCTAAACAGACAATTTTTTTTTTTTGCCTTAGCCCAGTTTGGGAGAAAATGCGTTTGACAAGCAAAAATACAGCTCTTGTCGTCGACAAAAATTTAAACCATCACATCTTATCTAAACATTGTAAAACAATGCGGATTCAATTCAACAGGCGGAACCTTTCAAAGAAAGGGAGGTAAAAGCATCGAAAGGTATCTGTCTCCATAATATTCATACTAATTGTACGCGTATCTGCAGCAGCAAGTGGTGTAAATGCTGTGCTGAAATGAATTACATCATCTCGCTAGAACCTTGATGACCAAAACTGGAAACACTTCAAGAATGCCATGGACAACAGAAAGCCATACCAAAAAACCCTGCATAAACTGGTTTTTGTAGCCACATAAGAGCTAGGGACAGGTGCAGGGTCAGCGAGTTAGCAAAAGCACATTAAAAGGCGATGCAGCCCCCAAAACGACCCTATTTTCCATTCACCTTTACTTATCTTTTTATTCTATATTTCTATTACTTCAAGGGAGATAATCAACATTGTAATTGGCATCTCTATTGTATAACTTTGTATTCTCTATTTTTATCACTTCAAGGGAAATTATCAACATTGTTTTTGTTATCACTACTGTATGTATGTAAATAAATGATACATTATATAAACAAATAACCGGCACGGTTGGCCTAGTGGTAAGGCGTCCGCCCCGTGATCGGGAGGTCGTGGGTTCGAACCCCGGCCGGGTCATACCTAAGACTTTAAAATTGGCAATCTAGTGGCTGCTCCGCCTGGCGTGCTAGGACTGGTTGGTCCGGTGTCAGAATAATGTGACTGGGTGAGACATGAAGTCTGTGCTGCGACTTCTGTCTTGTGTGTGGCGCACGTTATATGTCAAAGCAGCACCGCCCTGATATGGCCCTTCGTGGTCGGCTGGGCGTTAAGCAAACAAACAAACAAACAAACAAACAAAATGAACAAATACAGGTAAAGTAAAATGAATGTAACCAGAGTGGCCAAGAGCTGCAATCGTAACACTGAATTCACTGGTTTGTTTTCATTTGTATATGTATGTTTCTCTCCTCTTTCTCCGCACACTCTCTCTTCACTTTCTCTGCTCTGCAGCTACACTTACCATAAACAGTACGCTGAGACGGATGACTACTTTGCTGCTGTCCAGCAGAAGTTACATTCGATATTAAGAGCAAGCTTAACAGAGCAAACTTGGAAGCATCCATGTATCGAATTAAATCCGAAAATTCCATCGCAAACAAGAATTGGTTACAGACGTCCTCTGTGGTACACAAATGATAATCATAATAATTATGAAGAAAACTATTCGCATTATTTCAATTGCTCAGATGTGCAAAAGCATGTTGTTAAACCATGAATTTACCATTAAAAATTAAGTTTGTAAATAATGTTTTGATGAGACTCAAATATCAGTAATCCTTGTCGCTATCGTCAGTCGCTTAGACCGTGCAAGTGAAAAGGATGCTCGCAAAGCGAATGCCGGGGCCTCCACCATAGAGATATAGACTATATGATATATCTCTGTGGCCGCCATGGCCATGCGAGCAGCTATCTCGCTTGCTCGCTTGTCGGGTTCTTAGCTACGTGCGAGTCATGTACAGTTGTAGTAATTTATGTATAGGTTGTTTTTTTATGTTCTCATAATTCTATTGCTCTCAGACTCTTTCACTCACTCTTTCTATTTCTTTTTCCTTGGCTCTTTCGTGTGAGCTGTATGTCTGTGCTGATTGCTGCATGTTAAAACTGCCAATAAACTGGAATGATTCATTTATTGGAATTTCTTATTTTAAATTAACTTTTCCTCCTTTTTCTCCTGAATTCACAAATGTATAGATATGTTATGTTTACTTTAAAAACGCGCTAAGAATGAAAGAAAACAGGTTTAGTATATTGTTTGCTTGCTTCGCGGAGACGAACGTGACCCGACTCGGTCTTCGGGTATGGTAAGCCGAGATTTATCTGAATGTAATCTCGCCGATGACTGGTTTTTGAGGTTGATCTTTCTGTTTGATGCCTACAGATTTACTAAGTGTTTTTATATCGCTTCACACGAATTTTTTCTTTCTCTTTTTCTCTGCCCAAGTCATGGTAGTCGTCATTCTCCGTTCCAGAAGATTTAACAAACTTTTCTTTACGTTTGTCTTGACCAAAACGAACGAGTTCAATTACGATAAGTAGCCTCAATCTTCCAACCTTGATCAATTGATTGGTTTCATTCCTCCGAAAGCGGCGAATGGCTGCCAAAATGGTGGGGTAAACACGGTCATACACGTACAAAAACATGAGTGTACGTGGGAGTTTCAGCCCACGAACGCAGAAGAAGAAGAAGAAGAAGAAGATTGGTTTCATTGACATTTACTGCGTGCAGTACTGTTTATTTTGTTCTATTCGATGAATCGATGTTGAATTATAGAACCATCATATTGTCGAGTTTTTATTATAGGAGATCCCCAGAGACACATGTGTGCTCAAAGAAGGGTACTGCAAGTAGAACATGAAAAGCAAAATGTGATCAGAGATGAAACATTAAATAAAACGAAATCAATTTTATTCGTTGAGAAAACACGAAAAAGTACACAGAAAACCAACATGCAGAAAAGTGTTTACTATTAGCAATTTATTCTGTCAGGAAAAAAATGAAGCAAATAAAAACAATACGAGCTTTTTACCTTACATTTCACTGTTGCTCTGCCTGTTATTCTTATCTTGTGTCAAAATAAAATATATCACACATCGGATTCGATTTCGTCTGTTTGTCTTTCAGGCTGCCCGTTTGCCCGCCTGCCTGTCTGTCTGTCTGTCTGTTTGTCTTTCGGCCTGCTTGTCTGTCTGCGTGTATGTCTGTCTGTCGGTATGTCCGTCAGTCTGTCTGTCTGTCTGTCTACCTGTCTGTCCGTCTGTCTGTCTGTTTCATGTCTGTGTATCGATGAATCTGTCTACATCCACTTTCATCACGATGCTGTTAAGATAAAGAGCAATGCGCGCCCTTGTTTCTGGCTGAGGGTCAAATTAAAAGTATACGTTATTTTCAGACGAGAACTTTACACCAGTTTTAAAGACCTTTTAGTCTGAATAGATCGATTAAATATAACATAGCAATTGTCTTGTATTAAGGCTGTTTACTTGCACCTCCATAAATTCAAGACAAAAACAGTTTCTGGATCGACTTATCTTTGGAGCGCTTTAGCCGGGGTTTTTTTGTGGTTTTTTTTTTAAAGGCACCATCCTCGTGAAGATCTGGCTAGACTTTTGTGATGGATAAGACCATTTCTCAACTTGGACACATGCTAAAAAGCAACATCCTGATTTTTTTCTGTGGTAAGTTGGAATTTTCTGACGAATTAATCTCTTTGACAACAATTTTAAAAAAATAGTGTCTTTTACGAAATTAATGCATAACAAAAATTCAACTGTGCACAATGAGAACCCAAGTTGCTCCTTTTTGGTATGTGACTAAGTGGACTAAGTCTTATCCCGAGTAAAAGCCTAGGCTGACACGATCTTAGATGGTGGGTCGAAATGTTTACCGTGGAAGGATTGTTTGTGTATACATACATTATTAACTCGATAAAATCATTAGTTTTCTCATGGTCTGATCTTTGGCCTGGGTTTTGTTGGCTTAAAACGAGAGTGTTCACCTTCTCGTCTGAATTGATCAACACAAGGTGAACATGAGTAGCTTGTTCGAGCAGATACAGCCTCCATATTCGTTTTTGTAGATAAGAGTTAGGCATGTAAAAGTGAAGTAAAAACAAATACTAGTAGATTCGTCAAACTATACTTTATTGCATCTACACGTTTTAGTTCTCTCCATAGTAGCAGATTAAAATGTCATTCATTGACCTTCGCTGACTATTTTGTGGTGAAGGTCGATTTGTGTTTTGACGAAGATTTCGTTCTTCCGCTTGGACAAGTCAAATACACCTTACTCTCAACAGAACCAGACAGTGTACTAACATATCGAGAAAATAAAGAACGCTTTGCGCATTGTCTTCAACCTACTAATAGTTCAACCGTGAAACAACAACAACAACTTAATTAGCATCAACACACTTACCGAAACGTTTCACCATGCCGTCAGCAACAACCCTCGTCGCCGATTTGATTCATTTATTTTGTAATACCTAAGCGTATACAGGGGCGGATCAACGGGGATATAGCTCAGTTGGTAGCGCGCTGGATTTGTATTCAGTTGGCCGCTGTCAGCGTGAGTTCGATCCCAGGTTCGGCGGAAATTTATTTCAGAGTCAACTTTGTGTGCAGACTCTCTTCGGTGTCCGAACCCTCCCCCCCGTGTACACTACATTGGGTGTGCACGTTAAAGATCCCACGATTGACAAAAGGGTCTTTCCTGGCAAAATTGCTTAGGCACAGTTAATAATTGTCTACCTATACCCGTGTGACTTGGAATAATAGGCCGTGAAAGGTAAATATGCGCCGAAATGGCTGCAATCTACTGGCCGTATAAAATTTCATCTCACACGGCATCACTGCAGAGCGCCTAGAACTGTACCCACGGAATATGCGCGATATAAGCGTCATTGATTGATTGATTGATAATGGAGGGGGGGGGGGGGGTTGAAATTGGGGCCGGGGGTCCAGGGGTCCAGGGGCCGCTTGTCATGGGGATGCTGAAGATAATGTAAATGTGACTAGCCGCGGCAATTTCAGTGCTAAGTCGCCCCGCCCTCTCTTGCGCTAAGGCTGAGAAAGGGTCGGGAGGGTCAATCTGGGTGATTTTCACTTTTTGGTAAAAACAGATTCTACATGGTTCAAACTATCATGCCAGTAAAGGAAACATTTTGAAAAATGATATTTGATGGTAAAATAAAGACTTTTGTGTTGTGTATTGTTTCAAAAGCTCCCTGGAATTAGCGTTAATTGCCTCATTTTAGTCGCAATGAACACACCTAAACCCTTGCAGAACCCCTTCATGTTATATACCACTAGAAAAGTCGCTCTTTCTTCTTTCCCGCTCTTTGGCTATCAATGGGACAAAAGGTCGGCTATTTTTAGAAATGTAGAAGAAATGACGTCAACAAAATTTAAGTAATGACCAATCAGAACACAGAATAAGGTCACATGGTAGCAACGGTACTTTTCCACTGCTCGCTGGTTGGCTGAACATCTGTCAGGGGAAGTAACTGCCGACTTCCGTCTTGTCGAAACTGAAAGCAATGGCTGAGAACAACGAGCGACTTGCGAAGTTACTTTCAACATGCAGCAATGTATCCCTCGATTCAAGCGACCAAAGAGAGCTGAGCAGCATGCTAGAGGATTTTCTGAGCAAAGATTCAAACGAAAATGCGCACGAGACAGCTTCAGGCGTCGATTCCGACTGGGAAAGTGACGAGGAAGCTACAGAAACCGAAGATTTTCCCGACAGCAATGACACTGACGACGAAGACGACACTCCGCTCGTCAATGTTGAAGTTGAATGTGAGGAGGTGCATATGGAACAAGATGTGCATGCTGTTGATGATGGAGGAATGCTTCAAAATGCAAGGACAAGATGTTGCAAGAAAAATGGACAAGGCTGCAAACAAATCAGAGTTCAAGCAAAAGAGGGGGACCCACGTGACGTCAGGGCTGCCTAACGCAGTTCGATCCAGAGGAAATTGTGGCTTTGCAGCTCTCCATTCAAGACATGAGTAGAGGTGAGTCTTACTTATAGTCTACTAGATTTATATTATGTTTACACAAACACATACTGCTGTGACAATGCATTCAGTCACACACTGACACTGACACAACCACACAAGACAGTGTATGTACACTCAGACACTGAGGCTGTTACCAACACATTGTTTTTTTGTTGTTGTTAGTTTTTTTTTATTGTTTTTTTTTATAATAATTTTTAGTTAAATAATAATGTCTACAGTCAATATTTTAATTTTTTTTCATCCTTTTTTTCTCAGACGCTAAAGACTGGCTGATTCTGGGGATCCTCAGTTCATGCATGAGACAAGGTCCTAAAACAACGAGCAGCAAAAGAAAGGAGCAGACTGACAGACAGAGAGTGCGGAGCAGTTACGTTTTCAACGCCCACCCAGTGTGCAGAGATGCCCTTCTTTACCTTTTGATGTAAGTAATTTTAAATACTTTTCTTCTTGATTTTATTTTAAACATTTAACACTTATGAGCGATCAAATTCATGTGTCCATGCGCTTATCAATCATTGAACAAAGTTAATTCACATCAAGTCCTTTAACGCATTCATGAGCATGATTGGGTGCACGTATGACCATGGTGTGCGTTAAGATAGGCATTATTTTTATCTCTCCTGTTTGCCCAACAGAATGTTTTATAAATATCAATGAAAAAATTACATACACACAATAATTATGTGCTTTTTGTTTTAGGATCAGCATGGACAAGCTAACCAAGCTGTCACAGCATTTTCAAGCAAATGGTTTGGTACCGATGCAGAGAAAAGCTGGAGGAAGAAAGAATAATACCAAAGCCTTCACTTTTGAAGACACCGGCCATACAGTGCGATTCATCAAGAATTTTGCACACGACCATGGACTCTGTCTGCCCGGCCGTGTCCCTGGCTTCAAGAGGGATGATATCACTATCTTGCCATCTGCCTACACCAAGCATCGGGTTTATCGACTTTATGAGGATTACGCACGAGCAACAGGTTAGATGAGTTGTTATAATTTTATTTTGATTTATTCAGTGGTGAATGATTATTAGTCCTGTGGCTGTGCATTAATTTTTATTCTCACAGTTGCACCTGTCAGCAATGGCCACCCATTGGATTTGTTGATTTTGGTCGTTGTAAATTGTTTTTTTGCAGGTGTGTCGGGTTAAGAACAAGAAGTGTTTGTTCCATCTCCTCCCTCCCCTGCACCATTGTGACCCAACACTGTTTTTGTTATTGTTCTTTTTTTTTTGACTTTCAGGTCGACGAGTCATCTGCAAGTCGTCATTCAAGCAGCTATGGCTTGAGCTTTGTCCATTCGTTGTTGTCGCAAAGCCTATGACAGATCTTTGCTGGAAATGTCAAAGCAACAACAACAAGATCTTCAGGAGTGCCAACATGACGAATGCAGAGAAGAATGCACTACTTCAGGAGCAGCAACGGCACCTTTCACAGGTATTCTTTTGATATTCGTATTCACCGAGACTAAAAAGAAAATTGAGCATTTATAATGCGCTTTTTCCTTTCTACAGCAATTCAGAGCCCGGCAAATGTCGCACAGAATATTTTGGCACCATACTCCGTCCCGACTAGGGCTGGAACCTGGACGTAATTGCATTCACAGGCCAGCGTCCTACCAATTGAGCTATGGACATGATACCTCCTAATTAGGACCCTCCAAAATCTGAAAAAAATCTGGATTCTACTGGGAAAGAGTAAATTTAAATAAAAAGTCTTGGGAGTCTTAATTCGCGGATGTTTTTAACTCTTCAACACACTTTTTAGATCAAACATACAACACAGTACTGTCAAACCTGTCTACAACTGCCACTCATTGGGATTTTTAATTTTTACAACTATGCTTTTGATTTTGCAGGTTGACGAGGAGCGTGCCCTCTATAAGCGGATGAGGGATCAGGCGCAGGTGGTGGCTGGGGAGAACAACCTGAGTCAGCTGGAGACGACCCCACCCAACAGCCGCCCAGTGCACATGCACTACAGCTTTGACTTTGCACAACAGGTGCATTACCCGAACATGGCTGCCCAACCTGGTCCCCTGTATTTCTTGACGCCAAGGAAGTGTGGGGTGTTCGGTGCTCACTGTGAGGGTGTCAAGCAGCAGATAAATTATCTCATTGACGAAGGAATCAGCGCTGGAAAGGGCAGCAATGCTGTTATAAGCTACCTCCACCATTTCTTTGCAACATTTGGCTTGGGGGAAACGTCAGCAGATCTCCACTGTGACAACTGTGCAGGCCAAAACAAGAACCGCTGGGTGTTGTTTTACTTTGCCTGGCGTATCCAGCAGGGTCTGCACAGTGAGGTCACCCTCAACTTCATGCCTCCAGGGCACACTAAGTTCGCGCCAGACCAGTACTTCGGCATGTTCAAGAAAACCTACCGGAGGGAACATGTGTCCTGTCTTGAAGACATCGCCAAAGCCGTCACCATGAGCACTGCAGAGGCCAAATCCAACAGAGCCCAGCTAGTTGGACTGGAGGACGGCACCGTACTTGTGCCAACTTATGACTGGCAAGCATTCTTGGCACCAGCCTACAAGACACTACAAGGCATCAAACCCATCGGCCACTTCCGGTTTACCAGCCAGGATCCTGGAGCCTGCTTCTACAGGACAACGCTGGCTGATCAAGAGAAGAAGTTTCAGATGGCTGTGCAACATGAAGTGGAGCGACTGCCTCCTATGCCTCAGCAGATTCTCCCTCCTGGGCTACCAAGAGCACGACAGGTGTACCTCCATGACCACATTCGGGAGTTTGTGGCTGCTCACAAGAGGGATCTTGTGTGCCCGAAGCCTCTGTGAAGCTGCTTGGCAGGACATGCAGGGAACAGTTCTGTGTGCTAACTGTAGAAACTGTTTTTGTGGAATATTTCTGAAATCAGTATCATGACACTTTGGGAGCGTACATTCTTCTTGATCAAAGGACCTTGGATATAATGTAAATCTTAGCTGCGGGAGGTAGGAAACACCCTTTTTTTTTTTTTTTAAAGCATGTTTTGACTGTTTTGTGTGTCATTTACAGTCAAGGTTTGATTAAATGTATGGTATGTACAGTATGATTTTGCAGCCAATCAATCATTTAGTGACCGAGCAGTAACAACTGATGTTTCTTTCTTCCGTTCTTTGTTTTTATTAAAATTATTATCCTTTCTTCTGGACTATAGCATAATTTCTACTATTGCTTCCCTTGAACTGGAAGTACACTGAAGTGTTGCAACAATTCCGTACGGCGTACGTTGCTGGTGGCTGGCGATGTGTTTTGTGGAACGTACAGTGTACGTTAGTGGCAGTCAAGGGGTTAATAAAAGCTTAAAATTTTTGTTCTCATTGTCAAATTAAACATCATTTACATGGTATTATGTCAGAACTTGGAATTAAATTACATAATATAACCAAGCAGAAAGTAATAGTCACCACTGAAAATTGTACCTCCATACAAAAATACTGTCCGACTCATGAAGTGTAGCCTTAAAAAAAATTTTTAAAAATTGGAATGACCTTTTAGGTTAAAAATAAGTATTTGTAATGGGTCACAGATGGTCTGTGTACAATATCATGATGTTTCAGGCAGTTTGAAATACGGTTGCTAAGGTGTTTAATGACATGAAGAGGGTAAATCTTCCGAGACCGTTTTCTCAAAAAGGCCGCTGCTTCAGTACCCCACTTGAAATGCCTGTAACTCCTATTCTAATTAACCCACACTGTTCATTCTCATATCAAAATAAACAGAAATGAATGCAGAATTCAAAAATATTAAAACCCTATTTTGTCCAAAAATGACCTTAGCACTGGAATCGTCGTGGCTAGTCACAAATGTACGAGGAGGATTGTAGGCCTCTCCTGGAAGATAATAAGGTTAATCACAAGATGAAATCTATTCCTATTTTATGTATGTATCTTTGAGACGGCAAAGGGCGGCTCAATATGACACTGTCACAGATTCTTTTTTGATTTTTGGGGGGTTGGGGGGTCCAGAACCCCCACCCCCCTAGATCCGCCCCTGCATATGGGAATCAGCATTTAAAAGCCGAACAGCAGGACCGTTTTTTTTTCCAATGTACCTCTCCTTACCCTCATGTACCTCTATTTATCTTTGAGCAAGCCAGTCTTATGTATATTATGTATATTATGTATATTATGTAAATTATGTACATTATAAATATTCAGTTTTTAAACTGCTGCGGCAGAACAGATGCCTTGCATACTAAACGTTTTTAAAAATCGGTGGTCCTGATTTTATCTCTTTTTAAAAAGTTATTGGACTTAATAAAAACTGAACTATTTTATACCCCCCTCACCCCCTGACACAATATAGACACAGCAACAATAGTGACCACGGGCGAAACTGATACGTGCCCAATACCAAACTCTTATAATTGTTATCAACGCAACTTTTAACTTGTACAGTGCCTCTCCCGTCATCCTCCCGGCCCCACCCCCACACACCGAGCTTCTTCTTAGCGTACAACCACCTCATGTCCCAAATAGATCCTTATTCTGGGGACAATAATAGAAATTAGCACAGCAGCATAGCCGGTGACTGTCACAAAAAGACCCGTCACAGGCAACGACTGTGTCCTCCTCGCGTGAAAACAGAGATGAAATTACATGATAACGTATTGTCTGCTCTTTTCACCTCTTACTTTATTTGGTGTTTAACGTCGTTTTCAACCACGAAGGTTATATCGCGACGGGGAAAGGGGGGAGATGGGATAGAGCCACTTGTCAATTGTTTCTTGTTCACAAAAGCACTAATCAAAAATTTGCTCCATGGGGCTTGCAACGTAGTACAATATATTACCTTACTGGGAGAATGCAAGTTTCCAGTACAAAGGACTTAACATTTCTTACATACTGCTTGACTAAAATCTTTACAAAAATTGACTATATTCTATACAAGAAACACTTAACAAGGGTAAAAGGAGAAACAGAATCCGTTAGTCGCCTCTTACGACATGCTGGGGAGCATCGGGCAAATTCTTTCTCGTCCCAACCAATATGGGACTCCCCCCCCCCCCCCCCCAACCCGCGGGGGGTGATGTTTTCACCTCAAACAAGTTTGTTCAGTGAACACATCGCACTGATGCGTCGTCTGTGACAGGATGGTCTCTCAAACCCGTGTTTTGTGCTATATCGAGGTGGTAAGTGTGTTTGTTTATTTGTTTGTTTTAGTTTTTTCATAAATGGCTCAAAGAAGGGAAATCCAGTGTTCAATCGATACATTATAAATTATGTCCGTAAATTGTTGAATAAAGCACTGTTTAAACCAACAAAACTAACTGTTTTGGGGTTCAAATTTGATTGTTCTTTCCAATTATATGCAAAACTTGTTTTAGCTGTTCTGAGTTTTTGAAGATTTTAACGCGGGAACCTTGCTTTTGTGAATTTGATTTTGGAGGTATCTGTGCTGCAGGTTCCACAGTATAGACACCACCTCATGTAAATATCGACCTGTTTTGCTGAATATGGTTTGGGAATGAATGGCATCATCTATCATATAACTGGTTTTATAATTAACGGCCTCATCACAAAGATCTGCACTCAAACGTATCTGCCTAGCTTTGTATGGCTGGTAGTATATATATAAGAATTCCCATGTAAATGTTCATGAACATCAAAAGATTTTTTTATGGCAATCACTTGGTATGAACATGTCAGAGGAAGGTTAATTCCTAGGGACAATTTAAGCTCAAAAATAGAACTGGGCAAAATACATTATTTTACTTTATAATTTTGTAATGAATTATCATAATTCAAACGAAACAGTCATAGTGTGTCAAGATATGTATGCATAACCGATTACAGTGAATACACAAAAATCACAAACAAGTTGGGATTGAAACATTGAATGGGGGGGGGGGGGGGCGGGGGGGGGGGGGCACAGTTGCAGTTATAAAATGATTATTGAATATTGTGCAATCATGTAAGAAAGCAAATCGAATATGACAAATAATCTATTCACGCATCAAGTGCGAACATAACTGGCGCCTTAACATTTTAACAGAAGTGGCATTTCGAATTTGATGGGGTAATGAGTTTCAGAGGGTCGCTCCCGAGAAGGCTAAACTTGACTTGACTTGTACATGTATAAGTCTAGGAGTTGGATAAGAGGAAGTAGGTTCTAGGAACCATATCATTTGTGGCATCTTTAAAAATGCGATCGTACATATTGATGAACATTATCGTCCATCACTTTATACTTAAAGACAGCCTTGTTAAACTTTAATGGGGGGAAAATAAGGTCTTAATGGTCTTTCAATGGGAGGAAAATAAGGAGCTTTAATTTATCATCTGTAGACCTATTGGACTCGTGCAGAATCAGTTTTGCAGCACGGCGATGGAGAGAATTGAGTCTTTTTCAATGAATATCGCTGCAGTTATCCCAAAGTGTAGAAGCAAAGTTCACAAGAGGCATTATGTTTGCGAAATAAATCAAACTAGAGTGCTTCCGAATCTACGTAATGTTTTACAAAAGACAGTATGTACACAATCTTAGATACTGGTTTACAAAGAGAGAGAGACATAGACAGAGGGATAGACAAAGAGACAGAGCGGGGGCGACACAGAGAGAGAGTTTGTCGGTTATTTTATAGGGACAGACGGGGTAAATACATGTGTATAAATAGGCTTGGTGTCAGATGATGCAGCTACACAGTCATGAATCATCGCAGAATCCGGCTACCCCACCCGGTTACAGCTGCCTTGGGAAGCGTTAGATCATAAATGGAAAATTTGGTCGACACCCACCCAATTTTTTCGCATTTCAGTTTTGGTGAACTTCCATCCCCAACTGTAGCCATAGTTTGGCCCCCCAAAAATGCTTTTTGATTATGTATCTCGACAAGAACATGCCATCAGGCGAAGTCAGTATACGTTGCGGTAGAATACCTTCCAGCTGCACGGGAATAAATACATGTACACACATGAATCATAAATAAATAAATTACACGAACTGCAATCTTCCAGTGTCTGTTGGTGCTGCAAATAAACTTCGTCCAAGGATGGCACGGTAGAGCCAACTCTGTGGAAAGTTCTTGCGGGCGGGCTCGCAAGTGTTGGAACGAAAACGACTGTGATAAAAACTTCTGCTGCGTGAAAACAGGGACAGACGGCACTTCTCGAGGGACATGTATGCCTAGCAATTCTGGTAAGTGTTGTCGGAAATTATTTGGTTGCATGAGATAGGCCTGCCGCCTACTTTCTTTTTGTGTTTTAACTTGAAGGTATCTTGATTGCTTCCCGTACATATGCATGCCTTAATGAAATTAATTGAATTTTAAGCTTGCAATCTGAAATGCAATCCCGTATTCCGGAGTCAAAGAATGCCTGATCAAACTTTCAATCAATTTGATAATTAAAAAAATCGTCAGATTGCTGTCTCGACTTTCACTCAAAGCTGGGGACGACGTTATCAAAGATATATATCGCCAAAACGGAAAATAATTTTTGGGATTTCTTCTTGAAAATTGTGTGTGTAAATTGCTCTACACACACACACACACACACACACACACACACACACACACACACATTCATACACACACACACACACACACACACACACACACACACACACACACACACACACATATATACATATACACAGTCACACACACAAACCCTTTTCTTGGAAATTGTTACCTAGAAAAAGTGGTATTACCATCCTGAGTGGTGAATGCTCCGAGGTAAGTTTTGGATGTTTCTACTGTGGGAAGGTCCGGTGGAAGGAAAAGGATATATATAGCACAGGCAGAGGAGCATACCATTAAGACACCGAAGACAGAGGTTGCTTTAACTTATCTTTTATTAAAGCAAAATGTACTTAAGAATAACCACTCAGGTAGCTTATCTAAATCAGAAATGTTCCAAAACAGTTTAGCTAAATCTGGTAGCAACCAGAAACAATGCTATAAGTTATAAATTAGAAACAATAAACAGAACTCTAATACAAGAAATAGCAATGCTTACATAAAACCAGAAATAGCAATTATGAATTCTGATATCTACCAGTACCAGAATCAGCTAGAAACAATAATAGAACCAGAAACAATATATGTATTTATGGTGCAAACCAGAAATAGTGTTATAAGGTAATTATTCTAGTAGCAACCAGAAATAGAAACTATGAATTCTGGTATCTACCAGTACCAGAACCAATATATGTATTTCTGGTGCAAACCAGAAATAGCGTTATAAGGTGATATGGGCGCAATCGGGTAGTCTAGTCATGTCCTCAAGAATACTTCAAAGGTAGGTCAAGAGAAACTAAGGACGGGGTGCGAGGGTGACTTCTCCCAGGTTATAACATTTCTAACAATAAATAACGGAGTTCATAACATGTATTCTGCTCCCTTCCTGCTTTTTCAGGTGTAATTCCCACTTGAACCCTGTTTTAGTTCAACTTATTGGCAGATATATTGTCACGCGCCGAGGGACACAAACACACACACACATACACACACAGCCACCCACAAACACACATACACAAACTGATATGACACACACATACACAAACTGATGTCACACACACACACCCACACACTAACATGTGTACACACACACACACACACACACACACACACACACACACACACACACACACTAACACGTGTAATCACACACACACACACACACACATACACACACACACACACACACACACGCACGTATAGACAATCACAGAGATTAGGTTAATGTATTCTGCCCCCCTCTCGCCAATTTACAAAATACAACAAGAGGTTTGATGAGCACAGTAGATCAACTTTAAACGTACACAATTATATTTTTAGCATTACTTTTCAATTCTCGTTGATGCATTAATGATGCCAGAAAATGTAACCGGACGCATTTGGAACGCCAAAGCAATTAAATACATTGCGCGGTACATCGGCGCTTAATTTCATAACGTCTGACTGAGTCATTTGTTATTCGGTGATAGTTTCGCACATATCTATCTCCTGTATTTGAAAATCTGTTCACCTTACGTAATTTTCAAAGGTACATTTCTTTGATAAACGATACGAAACCGTGCAGGTGAAAAATTGGTAATGACTGACGTAGGATTCGTTGTGGATTTCACGTTGAGGGCACGTTGGCGATCAATCAAACCCCAACGTTGTGTGTTTACATTGAAACTACGTTGTAGGAACGTTTGTTGTATCAAACTAACTTTTGTTTTTAAATCACGTGAATTTCACGTGAAAATCACGTGAGTATACCAACGTTGTTCGAACACCAGAAAATCACAATAATACAACGTCGATTTTACGTTGCTTTTTAAGGTGGAATCCACGTGAAATTTACGTTATGTACCAACGTGTAAAAAACAAAAAAACACAACTGTAACGCAACGTTGCTTTCACGTTGTGTTTTTTGGTTGGATCCACGTAAATTTCACGTAATCTTCGCAACATTTGTAAGACACCAAAATGCAACGCGAAATTCACGTAAATTTTACGTTGTATTACAACGTCGAAAGAACACCAAAATCTCACAATGACACAACGTTGGTTTTACGTTGCGTTTTTTGGTTGGCTCAACGTAAATTTCACGTAAAGTTCGCAACGTTGCTAATGACACGAAAAATTCACATTTTCGCAACGTCGTATTTACGTTGTGTGTTTGCTGGGATTGCACGGCATAATTAGAGAGCGCCGTTCCACCCGGCCGATTCCGCTATAGACGTCACGCGTCCAAGGGAGGTGATTTTCGAGCCAGCTGTATTGACTCGTCCAAGAACGCAAACTTTCTTCGATTAAAGGCATTGTAGCATGTCTAAAATCATGGGACTTGTGTTATCAAGCTTTTAAAATCACCAAGTAACTTTTAAGAATAGTTTCAGTTACATGCGAACTCATTCTGCTGAACGGATTTTAAGAGCCAGTACCCAACAGCCTTTAAATGCACCTCTTTCCTTTTTAAATTTAATCAAGTTTTGACTAAATGTTTTAACGTAGAGGGGGAATCGAAACGAGGGTCGTGGTGTATGTGCGTGCGTGTGTGCGTGCGTGCGTGTGTGTGTGTGTGTGTGTGTGTGTGTGTGTGTAGAGCGATTCGGACTAAACTACTGGACCGATCTTTATGAAATTTGACATGAGAGTTCCTGGGTATGAAATCCCCGAACGTTTTTTTCATTTTTTTGATAAATGTCTTTGATGACGTCATATCCGGCTTTTCGTGAAAGTTGAGGCGGCACTGTCACGCCCTCATTTTTCAACCAAATTGGTTCAAATTTTGGTCAAGTAATCTTCGGCGCAGCCCGGGGTTCGGTATTGCATTTCAGCTTGGTGGCTTAAAAATTAATTAATGACTTTGGTCATTAAAAATCTGAAAATTGTAAAAAAAATAAAAATTTATAAAACGATCCAAATTTACGTTTATCTTATTCTCCATCATTTGCTGATTCCAAAAACATATAAATATGTTATATTCGGGTTAAAAACAAGCTCTGAAAATTAAATATATAAAAATTATTATCAAATTTTTTTTTTTCGAAATCAATTTAAAAACACTTTCATCTTATTCCTTGTCGGTTCCTGATTCCAAAAATATATAGATATGATATGTTTGGATTAAAAACACGCTCAGAAAGTTAAAACGAAGAGAGGTACAGAAAAGTGTGCTATCCTTCTCAGCGCAACGAATACCCCGCTCTTCTTGTCAATTCCACGGGCACTGCCTTTGCCACGGGCGGTGGAGTGACGATGCTACGAGTATACGGTCTTGCTGCGTTGCGTTGCGTTCAGTTTCATTCTGTGAGTTCGACAGCTACTTGACTAAATATTGTATTTTCGCCTTACGCGACTTGTTATATTTAGTCAAGTTTTGACTAAATATTTTAACATCGAGGGGGAATCGAAACGAGGGTCGTGGTGTATGTGCGTGTGTGTGTGCGTGTGTGTGTGTGTGTGCGTGTGTGTGTGTCTGTGTGTGTGTGTAGAGCGATTCAGACTAAACTACTGGACCGATCTTTATGAAATTTGACATGAGAGTTCCTGGGTATGAAATCCCCGAACGTTTTTTTTCATTTTTTTGATAAATGTCTTTAATGACGTCATATCCGGCTTTTCGTGAAAGTTGAGGCGGCACTGTCACGCCCTCATTTTTCAACCAAATTGGTTGAAATGTTGGTCAAGTAATCTTCGACGAAGCCCGGACTTCGGTATTGCATTTCAGCTTGGTGGCTTAAAAATTAATTAATGACTTTGGTCATTAAAAATCTGAAAATTGTAAAAAAAAATAAAAATTTATTAAACGATCCAAATTTACGTTTATCTTATTCTCCATTATTTGCTGATTCCAAAAACATATAAATATGTTATATTCGGATTAAAAACAAGCTCTGAAAATTAAATATATAAAAATTATTATCAAAATTAAATTGTCCAAATCAATTTAAAAACACTTTCATCTTATTCTTTGTCGGTTCCTGATTCCAAAAACATATAGATATGATATGTTTGGATTAAAAACACGCTCAGAAAGTTAAAACAAAGAGAGGTACAGAAAAGCGTGCTATCCTTCTTAGCGCAACTACTACCCCGCTCTTCTTGTCAATTTCACTGCCTTTGCCATGAGCGGTGGACTGACGATGCTACGAGTATACGGTCTTGCTGAAAAATGGCATTGCCTTCAGTTTCATTCTGTGAGTTCGACAGCTACTTGACTAAATATTGTATTTTCGCCTTACGCGACTTGTTTCATGTTCTTTTATGGTTTGCCGATTTTGTTAACATTTTTGCATTCATAATGAAGATTTTATGGTGACTGTACAGAAATGTACGTCCTCTAGTTTCTAACCTTCCAAAAATTGGGGCTGGGGGTCGGGGGAGAGAGAGAGAGAGAGAGAGAGAGAGAGAGAGAGAGAGAGAGACAGACAGAGAGACAGACAGACAGACAGACAGACAGACAGACAGACAGACAGACAGAGTCAGAGACAGAGTCAGAGTCAGAGGCAAAGAGAGACAGAGACAGAGACAGAGAAAGGAGAGACAGAAACAGAGAGAGAGGGAGACAGAGAGAGTCAGAGAGAGACAGTGAGAGACAACGTCGAAACTTTGTCAATCATATCGGTTTTTTCACCTGCATTTTTAGTTTCGTAATATTCTATTCAATTAATGTTCGGTCAAACATAGAGGTTCACTAATTGTGTAAGACGAAAAGAGTATAACATAAATGCATATTGTTTCAAGGAATTTGCTGAGTTAAATGGATTTGCGAGTGCGAAACTTTCCCTCCCCAAAAAAGACGCGTTACTAACCGACAGTGTTCTCCGGTGATGGCCACGGTCGACTTTGTGTATCCCAAATTTGGTTTTCAACTTTGATGAACACTTTCAGGACTAAAATATTCATCGTAATCAACTCGAAGGTAAGTTGTTTTCAGTTGTTCCACATGAGACGTTATCACTTATTGTACTCCATGTACACATGCACAGATTACTATTGATTGTCGAGACCATGATTGGAAACGGACCGGCCAAAGATGGCGGGTCTTTCCAATAGTCACAATGTCAGCCCTAACTCAGTTCAAGAGATACACATTCTTTTAGACTCAAATTTTGAGTCAGTATAGCGAAACAATGGGTCACAAGCAGTGGAACACAAAGGAAAAACACGTTTCACATAGACGGACGCAACCTTTAGAAAGCTGTTTAATCAGACTAGCTCAGTGCATGAGACTGAAAGCGGGGGCGGCCATTGATATCTCAAGTACTTAATTGGGCATTTTACGATCTTGAGGGAGGACGATGTATCCAGACAAGCTGCTTCAAGTTCAAGTGAATCTGCCCAGCGGACAGTGGTATGAGGAGAATTCAGAACTTGACACATTGGCTCATTACATACTTGACTGTCTTTTGTCGACCTGTTCTGTTACTCACTCAAGTAGGCAGCCGAGATACCCTGCCGGTGTCACGATTTCAATCTTTCGCCTGTGTACATATTTCCCCCTCGACATATACTCAAGACTGAAATGTTGTTTCCTGGTAAAATTAAGAAGTGAAATTATTTAAGGACGAAAAGCATGTCAGTTTCTTGCATGTGAAGAAAATTGGTGGTAAAATTTAATAGATTTCAACCCCAAAATCTAATTCTTCGAAAACGTGTACTGAGTGGTTACGTCCCTTGAGTAAGAAGGAAACATTTTAGGATGAATCAAATTTCTAAGTTAAATAAAACAAATTGGTTGGACAAATTTGACCCCATGAATGTAAGGTACACAAGGTCGCTCATCAGTACTATCGTAGGGTGTTTTTTTGTTCAGTGTAGAGTTTATACTAGTTCAACGAGGCCGAGAAGCGAAATATCAACACGGCGAAAGATGAAAACGTCACACCGGGGGAGAGAGCGAGACAAAGAGGAGCTATCGGGTGGAGAATGGGGAGGTGATTCGGGGAGGGGGGTGGATTAAAGATGAACGTATCAAATTGTTATTTGTAAGGAGGAGAGAGTGAGACAAAGAGGAGCTATCGGGTGGAGAATGGGGGAGGGGATTCGGGAGGGGGGATTATAATGTGTGTGTGTGTGTGTGTGTGTGGTGTGTGTGTGTGGGCGGCAGGTTGGGACGGCATTTTATCAACGAACGTACGAAATAACAAAACAAAATAAAGAAAGAACAAACAAACAAAAATTAAAACCTGACACATGCAGGTTTGTGTAGTCATTCGTTAGACTGATTTTAACCTGTCTTAGACGACTACCCATAGTCTTTTCACATTCACTGATTCAATCAATCAATCAATATGAGGCTTATATCGCGCGTATTCCGTGGGTACAGTTCTAAGCGCAGGGATTTATTTATTTATTTTTGTATTTTTATTTTGTGCAATTTATATCGCGCACATATTCAAGGCGCAGGGATTTTTATCTATGCCGTGTGAGATGGAATTTTTTTTTACAAAATACATCACGCATTCACATCGGCCAGCAGATCGCAGCCATTTCGGCGCATATCCTAGCCACTTTTCATGGCCTATTATTCCAAGTCACACGGGTATTTTGGTGGACATTTTTATCTATGCCAATACAATTTTGCCAGGAAAGACCCTTTTGTCAATCGTGGGATCTTTAACGTGCACACCCCATTCAAGTAATGACACACTCGGACTGTGTGTGTGTGTGTGTGTGTGTGTGTGGGTGTGGGTGTGTGTGGGTGTGTGTGCTACCTGACGGATTTTGATGAACATTGGTTTACATATTCTTGAGAGCATTCGCTTGTGTGGCTGTTCTCCGATATTTGATAGCGTTATTTGATGTCATATTTTCCCGTTTGTAAAAGTTGAGCCCGCACTGTCAGAGAGAAGAACACATGAATATAATATGTAGAAATCGCAAACCCGGCCAGAAGGCAGACACGGACAAAATGTAGGATGCTGATACATGTAAAATATGTGTCTGATGCGAGTATAGGCTTACTACATGTATGTTTACAAAAATCGTGAATAATATCTAGCCGAGATGAATCGCAACCTTTGTACCTCTCCCTTTATTTAAGATTTTTTTCCCATTCTTCTTCGTGTTAGTTGGACGGTATTCTTTCTTTTTCTTTTTTCTTCCAGCCACAACACAGATAGCGTAATAGCGGCTGTTTTATTCATTCTTCTGTCTCGTTCCCTCATATTCGCATGTGATATTATGTCACTCCTTATGAGATTACACCCCCCAAACGTTGTTGCTAGACCGTTGTTAAGGAGAGAAGAGGCGAGGAAAACTGGTATGAAGTACAAGTCAAAAATCGCACCTTGTTCTTACCTGACTCATTTACGGCACTTGGCAGTCTTTTGTCGGGCTTTTGTCGATCGTTTGTTCACTTGGATAATAAAATTACGGACATGCTCCCCCCTCCCCCCCCCCCCCCTTCCTCTAAACTTTGCCAAAATGGGTCCTCTTGAGACATCTCGCGTATGAGAACAAAAGAAAACCGAACGGGCAAATCATATGGACAACACATGTTGGATTTCTTTTTGGGGTACGCTCACCAGTAAAAAAAAAATGCAGCCAATGTTTTCTCGAAAAGTTGTGTTTGTGTGTGTGTGCGCGTGCGCAGGTTTTTTAATGTACTGTTTCGTTGAGAGGATCGTGGGTAGTGTTTTTCCTCTTCATTTTAAAATGTTCATTACAGACATATAAGACAAAATAAAGAAAAAGAGAGAAACAAACAGCAAAAAACAAGTCGCGTAAGGCGAAAATACAACATTTAGTCAAGCTGTCGATTTCACAGAATGTCCATAGAGGGGGAATCGAGACGAGGGTCGTGATGTGTGTGTCTGTGTGTCTGTGTGTCTGTGTGTGTCTGTGTGTGTGTGTGTGTCTGTGTGTCTGTGTGTGTCTGTGCGTGTGTGTGTGTAGAACGATTCAGACTAAACTACTGGACCGATCTTTATGAAATTTTACATGAGAGTTCCTGGGAATGATATCCCCGGACATTTTTTTTTTCATTTTTTCAATCAATCAATCGATGACGTTATATCCGGCTTTTTGTAAAAGTTGAGGCGGCACTGTCACACCCTCATTTTTCAATCAAATTGATTGAAATTTTGGCCACGCAATCTTCGACAAAGGCCGGACTTGTTTGGATTAAAAACACGCTCACAAAGTTAAAACGAAAAATATAATATATGTATTCTTAAACGGATTTTTGTTTTGATGTACATTTTTCATTCAATTTTCTTTTCATGTTTGCTTGCTCTTCATTTAAACTGTACAATAGCCGCCATTTATATGTATTTTTCTAGAAAACTGTAAACACCACTATAAGCATTATGCTTGTGTTGTTTACTCTATATGCGTTTTTTATTTGTAAATAATGCACAAACGTTGAATAAAACAGTTTAAACCAAACGAAGAGAGGTACAGAAAAGCGTGCTATGCAGCACAGCGAAACCACTATTTTTCAATCAAATTGATTGAAATTTTGGCAAAGCAATTTTCGACGAAGGCCGGACTTTCAGCTTGATGGCTTAAAAACTAATTAATGACTTTGGTCATTAAAAATCGGAAACTTGTAATTAAAATTATTTTTTTATCAAACGATCCAAAAACATTTTCATCTTATTTTTCGTCATTTTCTGATTCCAAAAACGTATACATATGTTATATTTGGATTACAAACAAGCTCTAAACATTAAAAATATAAAAATTATGATTAAAATTAATTTTCCGAAATCGATCTAAAAACAATTTCATCGTATTCCCTGTCGATTTCTGATTCCAAAAACATATACATGTAGATATGATATGTTTGGATTAAAAACACGCTCAGAAAGTTAAAACGAAGAGAGGTACAGAAAAGCGTGCTATGCAACAGAGCGCAACCACTTCCGCGCTAAACAGGGTCGTTAATTTCACCGCCCTTTGTACGAGCGGCGGACTACGGTCATTGGGAAAAAATGCAGTGCGTTCAGTTTCATTCTGTGAGCTCCACAGCTTGACTAAATGTAGTAATTTCGCCTTACGCGACTTGTTCTTTTTCCCACACACTTTGGACACGTGCGAGTACCAGCAATAGAAAATTAACAAAACACCTTCCTCCCCCTCTTAGGTGAAATGAAAGCGGACGTTTTCAGCGTGCATTCCCTTGAATTGACTGAATGGTTAATCATGCTTCCGTGATCTTGGGAGTTGTGGGTTTTTTCTGTGACATTCACAAACATAAAAATGACAGAGTCCGACTAAAGGCTTACTGGAATTTACTGTTGAGTAATAAGTGTGTCCTCTTAGGACCATGCCAGTGCATGGGGGATATCTTGGATACAGGGCGGACAGGCTTGCAAGCAATATATAACTCTGACTGTTGACCGTCGTTGTAATTTCCCACTTTGTAGTTGTCAAGGTATTTTAACATGTGGGCTTTATATTTTATAAGCTTGAAAAAGAGCATTGTTAGTAATAACGCGCGCTATTTTTAGTTAAAAAAGGGATCAACTTGGAATGTGCACCCGACATTCCAATTTGTTTTCTCCTTTCTAATAATGGGTGAATTTGTTTTATTATAACTGAATTGCTTACAACCGAAATACCTACATGCCGAAATAACTGAAATAAAAAAATAAACAAATAGACGAATAGGGAAATGATACATAAATAAGTTCATAAATGAATGAGTTAATAAATGCGTTATGGCGAAATTTAGATAACAAACTCAGTTAGGAACTTTAACATTAATTTCAAATTAACTAACCAAATAACAAAATGAATAGGTAAAGTGTTGTATGGGGACATGTAACAAAATGAGGAACTTGAAAACCACCATGTACCCAGGTAGCAAAAGATCTGGAAATCATCTGCGGGACAGATGCCAGTTGCCACATATTGTACATATGTCAGAAATCGTATGGATACCACATGGTTACAATTTGTCATTTCTCACATGATCTGACCATGACCAGCGGCATATCATAGCCAGCTGGATTCTTGCTGGCGCTGTCAGCTACTCTACTTTTTAAAGCTGAATTATTTTAAAGCTTTTGTTTGTGAACAATTATGGTATTTATTTTGCGAATTATTGTATATTAATTACAAAAATGACAATTGAAAAATCTGAATTTGGGACAAAGTATTGTATGCCATTTTTGTTGTTGAGTGCGTCTAAACCCTCCAAATAAGGTTTTGAGTGTGTGTAAAAAAATATTTATAATAAAGGTTTTTTTGCAATTTGTTTGTGTCATTTGTTATTTTGCAAAAAAGTGTATGTGATAACTTTTTGCAATCAGCCGAAGTTTGCTGTCTGAGTTTGACTATATTTTATAAGGCGAGCGTCCCCAGCCACCATGATCCTGCATGCAGGTTTTTTTTTTCTTTTTCATGCTGGAATGCGTGACACCTTCGCTATTCGCGCCTTACATTTCGCCAATTTTTACGCAGAAGTTGTTGCAGTCCAAACGATTTCACCACGCTTATTTGAAAAGGTGATTGCAATCTTTGTTTTCCTAATTTAATACCGTGCATTTATGTTTGTTCTTTATAAAAACAATTCTTTTTATGTTTATTTTTTTTACCTGTATTTAATTTTGACATTTTAACATAAAAATTAGTTATTCTTCTTGGTGACATTTTTTTTATTTAGAATTTTAATTGCATTTATAACCTTTATTCGGTTATTTTTAAATTTATTTTTAGACAGTTTGGGTTCAAAGAATACATTTTATTTTTTTAAACAAATATTTTTATTTTATGTATTGGATTTTTATTAAATTTTTATCATAAAATTTGTTCTCAGTCTTTTTATTTCTTTTATTTGATAAAATAAATCTAAAAACAAAGACACTGCCAACTTTCAATTAAAAAAAATGTTGGTTAAAAAAAAGTTGCTGAAGTTTTGTTTTTTGGTCAACTGAGCATTTAGACTACACTCATAATGTTTAGTTCAGTGAGCCATTTGTTTTAAGGGAGACAATAACAACTGCAAAGAGCAATATCTTTCAGTTATTTCCCTTGTTAATTAATGATCTCGATCATTTCCGGTTGGCGCTATGGAGTATTCTGCCACATGTTGTGGCGTTTTTCACCCTTTTATCTTCCTGCCGTGTATTTTGAGTTGCTTATTGGATGTAAGGTAATCCTTGTCTTTCATTCTAAAATGAAGATTGATTGTCTAACGAAGTACTAAGTGAATTAACTGATGGAACAATTTGATTTCGAATTTGATGACTGATGCCGGGATTTGGGAGGGCTCACACTACAGTTGCATTCTCGATTTTATTTTATTTTTTGCCTGGAAGAACAACTGTTCTATTCATCCAAGATTGTTTTTTCTGAACGAGGTGTGAGTCAACTAACTTTTCCAAAAACATGATGTTGATTGATGTTGTCGTTTGGTTTTTAGAATAGAAGTTGTGAAATTAAAACAGTAACAGTGAAAATGCTCCGATTCGCCGGTCGATCACATGCACACACAAATCGGGGAGGTTGCTAAATTACAACACATGTCTTACTTAGTCTACCCGTTCGCTTCAAATATAATCGTTTGAAACATTGTTCACAAGTAGACGAGACTCTGCTTTTCATATTCATGATATTGATAGTGATTGAATAATAATATTTTATTCGCGAGCTGATCTACATTTACACACGATGTAAAATTCAACCAACCCGATTTTTGTTGAAGTAAACAAATGTATGTAACCTGCGAATTGGATGGTAGTTTTTTACATTCTCATTTAACATTTATCAGCTTCCTGTCTGTTGGTAAACTTCTAGTTTCTAATCTACTGATTATACATGTATTCTAATTTTGTTTTCATTGTCAGATGAACAAGTGTGGACTTTTTAAAGATTTGTTTCTGTCTTCATTTAAAAAAATGTCATCCATCAAATGACATGTAAATTGCATCTTCATCAAGTGTTAACTATTTCTGTGATATTTGTTCAAGGTGGCGGTAATGAACAGCTTCGGTCAGTTCAAACATACTCTGATCTGAACTACAAACAGGACCTTGCGTATTGAGTCAATGTAAGTAACCATTCATATCGCTCTGCCTCATAAATCAATAACCGTTCAACTTCAAGATTTCTCTCTCTTCCAACCTCAATTTTTTTTTCTCTTTGGTGAGTCAGGTTGTGACTTTTGTTTACATGGCAGACTTTGTACCAACTTTCCCCCTACTTTGAAACAATTTTAGTCAGCGCCAAATCAAATCTAAAGAGTAAAGTGCTACCCTTGTGATGTAAACTGCTAAACAGCGCAAACTGTCAAACTTGTTTTTAGCAACGATTCTTGTCAGACTTTGTAGGCCAGTGCAGCTATTGGAGCTACCTCCTAATGCGACAAAAGCAGTTTGGCTATTGTTTGACTCTATAGCTAACCAATCAGTAAGCGGCGATAAGAAAAGTCAGCGGAATATCTTTTTTATTCCACGGCCAAGTGCAGCAGCTTTTGTAGTCGCTGCTAAGTCTTACCTTAATTGTTTTTAAATTATATTATACATTCCAATTTTGTTTTTGTTGTGAGTGTGACTTTGAGGCTTGTGAATGATGAATCATTGTGTTCCTAATTAATTTCAAGGATTTATTTTTCAGAAAGCCATGAGTATGCAGACAGTGTGTTTGAACTTGAAGAAAGCTGAGATGGACAGTGACCTCAGCCCTCAACAGACAACATCGCCACAGACGCCGCTAACGCAGACTGGTTTCGCTACTGCGGCCAGGTGAAGATGTACAGGTATATCTCAATAGCAACAGATGCATCGTTGACAGCGACACATTTGTCAGGGTCTTTTTGTTTTATGAATTTGGCTGGTTTAGGGAAACAAATGCACTGTTTTCAGTAAAGAAGAAAAACAGGGTGGTATGTTGATGATTGCTTTATTTTTTTATTTTCAAATTACCCAGGCATGTGTGTTTTTTATTGATGAACAAGTGTGGACTTTTTAAAGATTTTTTTCTGTCTTCATTTAAAAAAGAATGTCATCCATCAAATGTAAATTGCATCTTCATCAAATGTTAACTATTTCTGTGATATTTGTTCAAGGTGGCGGTAATGAACAGCTTCAGTCAGGTCAAACATACTCTGAACTACAAACAAGACCTAGCTTATTGAGTCCAGGTAAGTAACCATTCATATCACTCTGCCTCATAGTTCAATCTCAAGATTTCTCTCTCGCCCAACCTCAATTTTTTTTATTTTCTCTTTGGTGAGTCAGGTTGTGACTTTTGTTTACATGGCAGACTTTGTACCAACTACCCCCTACTTTAAAACAGTTTTAGTCAGTGCCAAATCAAATAAAAAGTGCTACCCTTGTGTTGTAAACAGCGCAAACTATCAAACGACGATAAGCGATTATTGTTATAAGCGACTTGTCAGACTTTGAAGGCCAGTGCAGCTATTGGAGCTACCTCCTAATGCGACAAAAGCAGTTTGGCTATAGTTTGACTATACAGGGCCTAGCATTGTAAGCCGTTCGGCGTACTTTACGCCGAAATAACATCTCCGGTACGCGGAACTCGATTTGGTGTACGCCGAAATGCAAAAACCTGTTATCCCCAAACGGTAAACCCAAACAGTCCCAGCTTTCGTTTTGTGCGCCGTTCGGTTCAATTCTCAATCGGTTTGACAGTTTGCTTGAGCACACACTTCCTCTGGCATCGCGCGAGCATGCTTTGTGCCGGTGTTTTGTGGCTCTAGACTGTATCGAAGCGACATTGTTGAACGTGGTCAGCCATTCAGTGACAAAGAATCCAGGTATTCCTGGAAGTGGGAATGGCTGGATTTTGTTCCGAAGGCAAGTCAGAAGAAGTAATGTGCCGATACGGACTATGGCATAATTTAGTTGCTCAATCTTCTTTAGGGGGGGGGGGGGGGGGGGGGGTCATTTTAGGAGAAAAAAAAATCTCCAACAAATCTTCAAATTCAGGGGGCGGCCCCCAGACCCCCGCCTTTGTAAGCTGAACACACTTTATCCAATGCTAGGCCCTGACTATAGCTAACCAATCAGTGAGCGGCGATAAGAAAAGTCAGCGGAATATCTTTTTTATTCCATGGCCAAGTCCAGCAGTTTTTGGAGTCGCTGCTAAGTCTTACCTCAATTGTTTCTGACTTGCTGGAGCCGTTCACATGGCTGACTTTTTGCCAGCAACCCAGGAGATATTTTCAAACGACTTCGAGTCGGGGGAAAGTTGTTTGCTCGTCTGTCATGTGAACAGCACTTAAATGTTTTCAGATCTGAAAATCTAGGCAGGGATATAGTTTTTGTGTCGGTGTGATTATTCATCAATTTATTTCAACTCCTTTCAGTGCAGTTTTTGAGTGACTGTCAGCTCGCTCCTACCCTTTTCACATTTTTTTCTTTGTGTGTGTGTGAGAGTTATGCTCAGTAATTTGAGAAAACATAATAGACCGGTCTCTATGAACCTTAACTGTCAAATTCTCTCAAAGATTTTATTCATTTCAAAAAAAAATATTCATCATATGTAAAAGAATGTAGTGTCCCCCAGCCATACTCATAGGCTCAATTTTCTCAGTTTTATTATTCAGAGGATTTAGTTTTAGTTCTGTAACCTGAATGGTTTTTTTTGGTAAGAGTTTTTTGCAATTGCATATGTCTTCATCAAGCATTAATTATTTCTGTGATATCTTTTCAGGGTGGCAGTAATGAACAGCTTTGGTCAGGTCAAACATACTCTGAACTACAAACAAGACCTTGCTTTTTGAGTTGAGGTAAGTAACTATTCACATATCACTTAGCCTTATAAATCAATAACTGTTCAACTTCAAGATTTCTCTCTCTCCCAACCTCAATTTTTTCTTTTTTCTTTGGTGAGTCAGGTTGTGATTTAAGTTTTGTTCACATGGCAGACTCTGTACCAACTTTCCCCCTACTTTGAAACAATTTTAGTCAGCGCCAAATCATAACCTTTGTGGTTGAAAACGACGTTAAACACCAAATAAAGAAAGAAAGCGCCAAATCAAATCAAAGTTGCTGCCCTTGTGATCAGCAAAAACGCTCAAACTTGTTTTAAGCGACGATTCTTGTCCGACTTTGAGTACCAGTGCAGCTATCGGAGCTACCTCCTAATGCAGTAAGAGCAGTTTGGCGATAGTTTTGCTATAGCTAACCAATCAGTAAGCGGCGATAAGAAACGTCTGCGGAATATCTGTGTTATTCCACGGCCAAGTCCAGCAGTTTTTGGAGTCGCTGCTAAGTCTTACCTTAATTGTTTCTAAATTGCTGGAGCCGTTCACATGGCTGACGTTTTGCCGACAACCCAGGAGGTATTTTCAAACGACTTCGAGTCGGGGGGAAAGTTGTTTGCTCGTCTGTCATGTGAACAGCACTTAAATGTTTTCAGATCTGAAAATCTAGGCAGGGATATAGTTTTCGTGTCGGTGTGATGATTATTCATCAATTTATTTCAACTCCTTTCAGTGCAGTTTTTGAGTGACTGTCAGCTCGCTCCTACCCTTTTCACCTTTTTTTCTTTGTGTGTGTGTGTGAGAGTTATGCTCAGTAATTTGAGAAAACATAATAGACCAGTCTCTATGAACCTTAACTGTCAAATTCTCTCAAAGATTTTATTCATTTAAACAAAAAATATTCATCATATGTAAAAGAATGTAGTGTCCCCCAGCCATACTCATTGTAATAGGCTCAATTTTCTCAGTTTTATTATTCAGAGGATTTATTTTTAGTTCTGTAAAGGTCATGACAGACGGGCAACACAAAACAATGTTTTCGACAAAAACTCCAACTCAAAACGTTGTAAAAACACATGTTTTCAAAGCGGGGATGTCACACGCGAAACACACAGACTAGCACGGTTCCTATTTTCACAGAAATATCGGTCAGTGTCAGCTTGACCCGTTCCAGCTACCGCGCTGTGTGCGGTCAGTTTGTACACATGCATGCATGCAGCGCCCACTGAAACGGTCAGTGTCAGGTTGACCCGTCCAGTACAGCATACTGCGCTTGTTCGGGTTTCGGGTTTGTAAACAACACGGCTGAAAGCGCCCACTGATATTTGTAACTCTTGTCAAACGTTACAGGCTCCATATAGCTCTAGTAAGGATTCAGGGCTCCAGTACTACCTTGAATCGGTACCGCCTCTGGGTCGGCCATTTTTTTCCCTTTCTTGTTGATGCCGGAAACCGAGTCTCGTGAATTGATCGTCCGCTGTTCATTGGCTGACTACCAAAACGTGTTTTCAGATTTTAGAACAGGCTCTAAAACCAAAAACACGACGCGGAAACACTAAACAATGTTTTCCGAAACGCGTTTTGAGGGATTTCACATAGGAAACACGCTGTTTTGTGTTTGTTTTGAGAGAAAACACTGTTTTGTGTAGTCCGTCTGTCATGTCCTTAACCTGAATGGTTTTTTTTTGGTAAGAGTTTTTTGCAATTGCATATGTCTTCATCAAGCATTAATTATTTCTGTGATATCTTTTCAGGGTGGCAGTAATGAACAGCTTTGGTCAGGTCAAACATACTCTGAACTACAAACAAGACCTTGCTTTTTGAGTTGAGGTAACTATTCACATATCACTTAGCCTTATAAATCAATAACTGTTCAACTTCAAGATTTCTCTCTCTCCCAACCTCAATTTTTTCTTTTTTCTTTGGTGAGTCAGGTTGTGACTTAAGTTATGTTCACATGGCAGACTTTGTACCAACTTTCCCCCTACTTTGAAACAATTTTAGTCAGCGCCAAATCAAATCAAAATTGCTGCCCTTATGAACAGCAAAAACGCTCAAACTTGTTTTAAGCGACGATTCTTGTCCGACTTTGAATACCAGTGCAGCTATCGGAGCTACCTCCTAATGCAGTAAGAGCAGTTTGGCGATAGTTTTGCTATAGCTAACCAATCAGTAAGCGGCGATAAGAAAAGTCTGCGGAATATCTGTGTTATTCCACGGCCAAGTCCAGCAGTTTTTGGAGTCGCTGTTAAGTCTTACCTGAATTGTTTCTAAATTGCTGGAGCCGTTCACATGGCTTTTTGCCGACAACCCAGGAGGTATTTTCAAACGACTTCGAGTCGGGGGGAAAGTTGTTTGCTCGTCTGTCATGTGTATAACACTTAAATGTTTTCAGATGATCTGAAAATCTAGGCAGGGATATAGTTTTGTGTTGGTGTGATTATTCATCAATTTATTTCAACTCCTTGCAGTGCAGTTATTGAGTGACTGTCAGCTCACTCCTACCCTTTTCACCTTTTTTTCTTTGTGTGTGTGTGAGAGTTATGCCCAGTAATTTGAGAAAACATAATGGACCAGTCTCTATGAACCTTAACTGTCAAATTCTCTCAAAGATTTTATTCATTTCAAAAAAAAATAATTGATCAAATGTAAAAGAATGTAGTGTCCCCCAGCCATACTCATAGTAATAGGCTCAATTTTCTCAGTTTTATTATTCAGAGGATTTATTTTTAGTTCTGTAACCTGAATGTGTTTTTTTGGTAAGAGTTTTTTGCAATTGCATATGTCTTCATCAAGCATTAATTATTTCTGTGATATCTTTTCAGGGTGGCAGTAATGAACAGCTTCGGTCAGGTCAAACATACTCTGAACTACAAACAAGACCTTGCTTTTTGAGTTGAGGTAAGTAACCATTCATATATCACTTAGAGGGCTGTCACACATGCAGTCGCGCGATTTACCCTGTCACACAGCCGACTCAGTCGTAGAAAACAGCTACGACAAGTCTGCGACTCAGTCTCATGCGATTCACTCGTAGCTTTGAGGTTTAGAACATGTTCTATATTCCTGCGATCCAGTCGTCGGTCAATCGCAGGGGCAGAGCCAACAGAGCCAATCAGAACGCGTTGCTGCGGTCTTGACGCCGTGACGTAAAATAATGGCGGACTGTGGCGTACAGCGTTTCTTCGTCGATTCAAAACTTTTTTGAAGAACAGTTTTTTTACTTAGATATAAAGGAGACGTTTTAGGCGTGTACAGCGGTCGGAAAACATTAATTGCAGCTGTCTGGGAACTTTATTTCTTGCAAAGGCGTAATGCTGAAAGGAATTTTTCAGAAAAGTAGAGCGACGTTCGAACATTTAGCAAAGCGCGTTTGCCGTGTTCACTATGACACGTCACTTCTGCCCCGCTCGCGTGGAGTTATCGTTCTCCAGTCGTTCGTCTTTTGTTCATCGTGTGACGGGTCAATGGCCTACGATTTTATGTGCCATCGGCCAAAGACTGAATCGCAACGAGTGAGTCGCCTGTATGACCGAGGCTTTAGCCTTATAAATAAATAACTGTTCAACTTCAAGATTTCTCTCTCTCCCAACCTCAATTTGTTTTATTTCTCTTTGGTGAGTCAGGTTGTGACTTAAGTTTTGTTCATTTAAGTCGGTGCCAAATCAGATCAAATTTGCTGCCCTTGTGAACAGTGCAAACGCTCAAACTTGTTTTAAGCGACGATTCTTGTCAGACTTTGAAGGCCTGTGCAGCTTTCGGGGCTATCTGAGCTACCTCCTAATGCGATAAGAGCAGTTTGACGTTAGTTTGGCTATCCTATTGCTAACCAATCAGTAAGCGCCGATAAAAAAAAGTCTGCGAAAAATCTCTGTTGAAGAATGTAGTGTCGGGGAGTCATACAATTTTACACTGTCAAATGGTAAACATTTTCCTCTGACTACACTTCATTCCATCAGGTTCTATTTTTTCTCTTTTTTTTCCAGGTACCATGCCTCATGTAACAAAGTCTTGCAAGATGTCAGCCGATCAAGCTCACACATCTTCGTGATCAGGGATATCTGTTTCGGCACAGTCGGTGGTGCTAAACTCTGGCGATGGGGTAGAAGTTCTGTCCAAGACACCACCCCTGTGCATCATCCAGAAAGCTGAAGAGTGACAAACCTTGACCCACATTCAGAGTATAGAACTGATTATCTTAAGATAACATATGATCCTGACACCAAATTTTAAAGCAGATTAATTCTTCTCAATCCAGAACTTGTCTTTAAATCATACTGCAGAGATTACATTCCCAGTGCTGCGATGGTTATTCACCACACACACTCAAGGTCCAACCCTGAAGTGATGCGATAGTCATGGGTTCACTACAGAGCCTTTTTGGAGGAGAGTTGCGGGTACTTTTTTTGTTTTCGTTTTTTAAACTATACTTTAAAGCCTTTTTTTCCCTTAATGTGGGTGTGTTTGGCTGACTTGGGAGTATTATTCCTGGTGTGACTTTGTTTCATTGATTCCTTATGGAGAAAAGATACAAGTTGGCTTATTATTATGATATTGAATATAAAGTATGATCTTCAGACTGTTGTTTTGTCTTTTGTTGTGAAAATGTGTGATTGAGTGTGTGTCTGTGAGGTTCGAAGTATCGGTCAAACATATGACGAAGACATGTCATTCATACAGTAAACATGTGACATATAGCAAACAATATCATTTGTTTCATGGCAACCATGTAATTTGCATATGCCAATGTCATTTGTGATATGGCAAACACATGATTTTCATATGTCAGTGTCACTTGTAATGTGGTGTAAATGAGGTTTCCATATGACAATGTCACTTGTGATGTGGCAAACTAGTGGTTTTGACATGTCATTTACACCTAAAAACCATATGGTAGCCATTCCAAAACCATTTGCAATTTATCTATGACTGACATATGGTTTTACTATATGATTTCCACATGCCATGTCATATGTTTGTCATATGCTGGGCATATTACTCTGCTGCCTGGGTAGGTGTCCGACATTTACTGGTGTCTTGTTTGCAATGATTTCAATTTGGTTCCAACATTTTGTTGTCGTCGTCGTCGCTCTTGCTGTCTTTGTTGTAGTTGTTGTTATTTGGGGGTTAAACGGGAAAAGGGGCAGAAATATGTAATTGGACTATTGAACGATCGTTTTCACACTAGGTGTCGAACTTCAAGTACAACGCGGGGTAAAAGTACTTAATGGAAATCCATGAGCTATGAGTTTAATAGATAATCGTTATTTTGAGCAATTTCCATGTCTGAACATCCCACGGATATCCGCGTGCCACCCATCATTTCCTTTTACACGACAAAGTCGTGTCGTAACAATTCCCTTCCTCCCCCCCCCCCCTACCCCTCCCTATACACTTGATAGCCCTCAACTTCGACCTACGGCGATAGGGGGATAATTGAGACAGCACTCTAAGTAGCTTTCCAGGTTACTGAAAGACTTTGATTTTGATCACAAGTTTTGGAAACTGTGAGCCCTTTTATCCTCAGGGAGACAGACTGTGTACAACCGGGTCAAAGTTGAATCAAACTTACCACATTCATTTCTTGCCTCGTGATTAGCATATATGCATCGTTCACTGCTTACTGTTGTTGTTGTTTAGAAATCAGTGCGCGCGCGCGCAAGTTTGTATGAATGTGTTCGTGCGTGCGTGTGTGTGTGTGTGTGTGTGTGTGTGTGTGTGTGTGTGGTGTCAGTGTGTGTGTGGTGTGCCAGTGTGTTTGTTTGAGTTCGTGCCTGCATGTGTGTGTGTATGTGTGTGTGTGTGTGTGTGTGTGTATGTGTGTGTGTGTGTGTGTGTGTGTGTGTGTTATAGTGTCAGTTATTCTTTCTTTTGTCCCGAATCCTTGCTTTCCGAGAAACCTGTGATGTCATTCTTCCTTGAAAATTTCTTCCAAAACTTGGTTGTCCAACTTTTGTCCGAGAGATGAGGTCGGAACGGTGGTATGAGAAGAATTCAGAACTTGACCCCTTGATGTCATCTGACTGATTGGCTAATTACACACTTGACTGTCTTTTGTCGACCTGGATCATAAAGTTGCCGACCATGTTGATTTACCCACCCCCTTATGAACGTGAGTCTACTTGAGACATCAGCGTAGCCAACACACACCAAACCCAAAGTCGGACCGTAACAAGTTTTCATTATTCTATGTCTGCCACCCCACTCCCTCCCCCTTTTAACCCCCTCCGCCCCCACCGCTTACCCCTTCTCAGTTCACAGTTAATTGTCTGCAGCCTCAACCCCCCGTGGGTAATAAATCACTCGACTATCGTCGCCTGCTTCTGATGACCGCTCTAAATAATTTGTCAGATAGCAGTGTGCAAAAGACACCGTTGAGTGTACATGTATTACCTTTCCTATATGCTTAGGACACGTGCCTTTTCAAGTCATTGTCAATTACAAAATGTAGGTCTTACAACACAGCCACTGATTTTCAGGTGACGGTATCAATGCCGGGTCCCTGCTCTGCGACAAAAAAAAGTGTTTGCATTAATCGGAAGAAACATACTGCATAAGCGTAATTTATGCAGAGGTATGATGTTCTTAAGTTGTGAGATTTTTTAATGATCACGATGCCTTCAGTGCTTACTAAATTCTTTTATTAGATTGATTTTTTTAATGAAGTTAGAATTCTGCTGCTCTGATTAGTGAAATATTCAAAAATGCTATCATGCTATTTTGGCACCGTCATGGCTTTGTGGACTTATAATATATCTGCGTAATTGATTTCAACTCTTAGAAATCAAAAGTATAACTTTTGTATTGTGTCTCCTCTTGTCGTTAAATAATCACAACAAGTGTAAAACAAATTTGCTTTGATAAAGCTCCCGTTTTTCTCTCAGAATTTTGCTCATTTTTGTTTTGTTTACATGCCCCAGACACAAAAACTACAAAACGATTCATAAAAATTCCGTTCCATGCATTCCGTCTCCTCTCAATCTAAGATCCCCCCCCCCCATAGATCCTCCCCCCACAGTTTGTACAGGAGCGGGGCATTTAGGAGCCTTTGCAATTGTATGACCCGTCTGAAAGAAGTGATTGACTGGACACTGTCAAGTGCTCTTAAAGAAGCGATCAGATACGTGAGAATCACAGTGTGAAATTTGACAAGAGGTTGACGGAAGTCTGGCAACCAGATGTTAAAGGGAAAAAATAACTCACTGAAAAAGTGAGATCGCACGTGTCGGACAGATGAAGGTTGGAAAAAAAGGAACCTTCTTGGCATGAATAACACTGTAAATATAACGTGGAAAACTTGTAATTATAGGTGCTGGACTTTCAAATTCAACTTGATCGCACATGTCGCCCTTAATTGTCTCTCTCACTGCTTTCTTATTACCCTTGCAAGTTGAAACCACCCATCCCTCTCTTGCTTGATGGCAACTTTAAAGTTCTCCTTTTTCCCAACCGTTTTGTCCCAGCATATAACCACTTCATGTCCCTAATTGGCACTAGTTTCTGTGAGGACGTTAAGCTTAGGTTAACCAACCAACCAACCGTTTTGATACTACCCATGTATCATGTATGTTTCTGAACATTTTGTTTTTATTTGGTATTGCTTCATTTTGCTTTTTTTCATTTACAATGTATAATCTGTGAAAAAAAAGGCCAAAACCAAATAACTTTTAGTTTCCGATGACAAAGAGTAGTGTATTTAACAAACAAAGTTTGATTGTAATGATTGCTTCCATTTTCTGTGCACCTCCCACCTCTACAACATGCATACACTTGATAGTCTTCAACTTCGACCTACGGCGATCGGTGGATAATTGAGACAGTACTAGCTCCGAGGAGCTTTCCAGGTTACCGAAAGACTTTGATTTTGATAACAATGTTGAAAATGCTGTGAGCCCTTTTATCCTCAAGGAGAGAGACGGACACCGGCCCCTATAATGGGCTTTAATTGGAGCGTGTCAAAGTTCATTGCATCCTGATCAGCATATGAAACGTTTATCGCTTATTGTAGTTGTGTATAACTCATAGTAGTGGGAATAAGGTGACGCGCTAATGTGAGTTTGTGTGTGAGTGTGTGTGTGTGTGTGTGTGTGGGATTCGTATATATATATGGTGTCACTAATATCAATGTGCTGTCTTTGCTTTGTTTAGCGACCAGCATCAAAGAGGCGCATCGAGGACTGCCTGGGAGAAGAGGACCACCAGGACAAAGAATGAAATCGATTGAATATGCTGTGCTGTTGCCCTGCTAAGCTGCGTGCATTTTTAATTTCTCCGCAACATAATATGCATGTTTTTGTTATGAATTAAAATTGTTGATCGTATCTTGAGTTTATGGTGTTACATGTAATAGTCCTTATGATCTGTGACTGAGTGTGAAAGTTGGTGTGTGTGCGTGGATACATTTACCAAAACCTACATTCACTCTCAACGTTGCATTCACGTCGAAATCAAACCAAACCACAACCAAAAATTCACGTTGTGTCGACGTGTAATTCACGTCAATTTTATCAGGAAAAATGCACCAAAACACAACTTTTACGTTGTGTCAACGTAGAATTCACGTAATTTTTGAGCTAAATTTTGACCTAAAATTTACGTTCCATTCACGTGGACATTACGTAAAAATGCAACGCAATTTCAACCAAACCACAACCACAACCAAAAATTCACGTTGTGACAACGTAAAATTCACGTAATGTTTTTACGAACAATCCACCTCCACCAATAATTCACGTTGCATTCACGTTGGTGTCACGTAAAATGCAACGTTGTTTTCCAACGTTATTCCCACGTGATTTCGTCCATACAAATCTACGTAAAAAAACGTTGAAACGCAACGTAAACCCAACGTAACCCAACGTGAATATAACGTGAATACAACGTAAAATTGTTTGCTGGGTTATTATCCTTGTGTAAATTCGGTATCGGTCAGTCAAACGGTCGTACAGTCCGCGGTAAATGTAAGATGGCCGCCAAAGATCGATTTCGAGGTTCACACAGTCTACTAAGTCTAAAATAATATTTAAAAAATTGCTTGCAATGCATGCTTTGTCTGTGATTCGTGAAAATCGACACGATTTGTTGATCTTGTGTAAAGAAAAATTACTTATAACCAAAATAAAACGTTCTCGTTTTGCCGAGATGTTGTGACAAGCGTGACCTAACTAGTCTCCCTTGGTCATTTGCATATGATCTATCAATGACAACAGGACTTTCACACCTACGTGCGAGATGGACGAGCCCAGCCCTACGGGTAAGTGTGCATGGTCGTCATCCAAATAGTAACGTACATCACTTTTGAGAATGAAACTGCTATAAATCGAGTGATTTCTTACGAAACATGATAATAACAATGTTTGAAAGGAAAAAGTATTCGTACCTGAATGATTCAGTCGAAAAGCGAATATTGTTGATTTTGTTTTTGGGGGGTGGTGGTTTTGTGTAGGTGTTAGTGGTGCTTGGTTACCCATAGGTCTGTGACATTCTTAGTTTATGATCAAAGCTCATTGGCAATTGCAAATATTCTTAGGGAGGTAGGTTAGTCATGCTATCTAATTTTTACATTTAGTCAAGTTTTGACTAAATGTTTTAACATAGAGGGGGAATCGAAAAGAGGGTCGTGGTGTATGTGTGTGTGTGTGTGTGTGCGTGCGTGCGTGTAGAGCGATTCAGACCAAACTACTGAACCGATCTTTATGACATTTTACATGAGAGTTCCTTGGATTGATATCCCCGAAGTTTTTTTTCGTTTTTTCGATAAATGTCTTTGATGACGTCATATCCGGCTTTTCGTGAAAGTTGAGGCGGCACTGTCACGCTCTCATTTTTCAACCAAATTGGTTGAAATTTTGGTCAAGTAGTCTTCGACGAAGCCCGGACTTCGGTATTGCATTTCAGCGTGGTGGCTTAAAAATTAATTAATGACTTTGGTCATTAAAAATCTGAAAATTGTAAAAAAAAATAAAAAAAATTATAAAACGATCCAAATTTACGTTTATCTTATTCTCCATCATTGCTTGATTCCAAAAACATATAAATATGTTATATTTGGATTATAAACAAGCTCTGAAAATTAAAAATATAAAAATTATTATCAAAATTAAAATGTCGAAATCAATTTAAAAACACTTTCATCTTATTCCTTGTCGGTTCCTGATTCCAAAAACATATAGATATGATATGTTTCGATTAAAACACGCTCAGAAAGTTAAAACGAAGAGAGGTATAGAAAAGCGTGCTATCCTTCTCAGCGCAACTACTAAACCGCTCTTCTTGTCAATTTCACTGCCTTTGCCATGAGCATGAGCGGTGGACTCGATATGACCTTGAATGGTTGAAAACGACGTTAAACACCAAATAAAGAAAGAAAGAAAGAAAGAGCGGTGGACTGACGATGCTACGAGTATACGGTCTTGCTGAAAAATTGTATTGCGTTCAGTTTCATTATGTAAGTTCGACAGCTACTTGACTAAATGTTGTATTTTCGCCTTACGCGACTTGTTATTATTATTATTATTATGAGAGCTTATATAGCGCGAACCACAATTAACGGTTGCTCTCCGCGCTTTACATATTAATTTCTGCTGTTTGAAATTGAATTTTTTTACAGACAAACAGACATTTTTTACACACAATATATAACGCATTCACATCGGCCAGTAAACCTCAAGTCATTACGCCGAATATTTATTTTTCGCGGCCTATTATTCCAAGTCAAACGGGTATTTGGTGGACATTTTTATCTATGCCTATACAATTTTGCCAGTGAAGACCCTTTTGTTTATCATGGGATCTTTAACGTGCACACCCCAATGTAGTGTACACGAAGGGACCTCGGTTTTTCGTCTCATCCGAAAGACTAGCACTTGAACCCACCACCTAGGTTAGGAAAGGGGGGGAGAAAATTGCTAACGCCCTGACCCAGGTTCGAACTCGCTTCCGAGCGCAAGTGCGTTACCACTCGACCACCCAGTCCATTTCAGGCTGTTTTGTTTTCCTCAGGCAAAATATAATTAAAACTAAAGAAAAAAATGTGTTTCAATTTGCATCCGGCAGTTAGGGTTAATTATCTTGCGTCTGGGGATGTGACTTTTTTTTTTAGATGGGATATTATATTTGGTTTGGGGTTGTGGCTCCATTTTATCTGTGGGCAGGTATTTAAAGTGTATAAAAGACATTACAATTCCAGGCAAATGTTTCGTTACAATGGAACTTGGAAGAAAAGTGTTCGGCAGTACAGTAAAACCTGTCTCTAAAGGACACCCTTGGGGTATGGTAATGGTGTCCCTATTAGACAGGTGTCCTTTCTTCACAGGTGGAGGGGCTGGGGCAATATTTTACAAAGAACACGTAAAATGTACAAGACACTTTTTGTCAATTCTGGAGTGTATTTTTCAACACAAAAAACAAGGTAAAAACTTAAATAAAATTAATAAAATAAAATAAACTTAAATAAAATTACCAGATCATTGTACAAGGCACAGATTGAGGGCGGTGACAGGAAGAGAGAGAGAGAGAGAGAGAGAGAGAGAGAGAGAGAGAGAGAGAGAGAGAGAGAGAGAGAGAGAGTGACTGACTGACTATTAGGGTTTAACGTCCTCTTAGACCAACTGGTCTATATTGGGACAGGTATTGGTAATACGCTGAAGATATGGTGTGATACTTTGATTCGAACAAGCCCGCTGTGGCTGTCTCCTTCGACACACCAGCATTGGGTTTGTCTCGTCAAAGTATCGAAATACGATCATGATAATCAGAGACGAGAGATGATGCATGCGTGTCTTCGTGTTTTCCTAGCCCTGAGACTTTCGCTGTGAACGTGGGATCTTTTTCGTGCGCATGTGTGCACACGGGGGTGTTGGGACACCGAAGAGAGTCTGCACAAAGTTGACTCCGAGAAATAAATCTCTCACCGAACGAGAGAGAGAGAGAGAGAGAGAGAGAGAGAGAGAGAGAGAGAGAGAATTGAGCTATTGAATACATATGGGCCAACCGCCCCTTTCAATGGATTGAACATGAGACTCACTGAAAATGTGAGTAAACAAATGATAGTGTAGTCCTATGAATACTAAAAAGCCATGCCACGTTTTGTTCCAGTCGGTTGAGAACATTTTGAGTTATCAAGGAAACGGCGAAGCAAGGTGCCGAAAACATCATTCTGAGAAAAAAGACTTCAAAGTTTAAATACGACGTCAAACTGGAAAACAACCGTTTCTCGGTCCCTAATTGTCGAATTTCCACCAAAATTGGCACAGTGATCCGTTGTCCTAACTGAACTTCAATACAAACTCTTCACGAAGAAAAAAAAAAAAAAAAAAAAAAAAAGGCGTGAAAGGCAGTAAGTAAGTAACGAAGAAAAAGTTATTTTTTGGCGGTTAAAAACCGTTAAATTCCGTGTTTTCACCGATCTTTATGAAATTGTGTGGGTAGGTCCGTTGTCCCTAACTGAGTTTCAATACGTACTTTTCACGAAGAAAACCAAACTTGTGTCAGTTAAAAACCGTTATTTTCCAATTTTTCGCCGATCTTTAAAGAACTCTTTGCCCCACGTTTCTCGGTCCCTAATTGTCGAATTATCAACAAAATTGGCACAGTGATCCGTTTTTCCTAAGTGAACTTAATTAAATGCATACTTTTCAAGAAGAAAAAGTTAGTTTTGGGCGGTTAAAAAATAAAATAACAAGAAAACAATGTTGATGCTTGCATATGTTTTTTTCAGTGTGTGTTTGTGTGTGTGTGTTTGTGTGTGTGTGTACGTGTGTGTGTGTGTGTGTGTGTAACTTAGAAAAGAGACAGGAATGACTGATGCACAGACACTTTGTTGGGATTTCCTGGTTTTGTCATTAACATCCTCGTCCTAAGCGCGTAAGCCACGATGCTAGCTCAAAAAGCCTAACGTCATGCTATTATCACTCACTGCTCTTACAAACGAACACACACAAACCTATGAATAAAGTACATTGCAATAATGCCGTAGATCTTACGGGATTTAACGTTTTTTTAACTGCCAACATTTTACTTTTTATTCTTGTTGAAATTCACAACATTTCATAAAGATCGGTGAAAAATTAGAAAATAACGGTTTATAACTGACAAAAGCTTGTTTTTCTTCTGAAAAGTACGTATTGAAACTCAGTTATGGACAACGGACCTACTCACAAAATTTCATAAAGATTGGTGAAACAAGAGGCGAAGCCTTCAAGGCTCACGTAAGAAATCGACAAACAGTAACACAAACTCAATCACTCCGTCACACACACACACACACAGTACACACACACACACACACACACACACACACACACACACACACACACACACACACACATAGGGGGATATTCGCCTATTTGCGGACATTGTGTATCATTTTTGTCCATCCGTCAAAATGCGGTAAGGCCAAAAAAAAAAAATAGGTGTGGTTACGGTAACATAGCACAAAAAAATAGGGTAGGTAGGTAGGCAATCACTTTTTTTTTTTTTAACTTTTTTTTCTAATGTGTACAAATTAAACCTACTTGACAGGGAAATAAGTGTGCGACTCGGGCGCTTTCGCTTTCATTGCGTTTTTTGCACTCGGTTTTGTTGTTTTGTTTTTTGACAAATGTAATAAAAAGTTATAGGATCGGCCCCTAAAAATAGGGTAGGTCGGGTTACCGTAACCACACCTATTTTTTTTTTAGGCCTAATATGAGGACCTGTTTTGACTTTTTTGTTTAAAGAGATAGAAAGTTGAAAGTAAGCGAAATGTTTAGGGAATTCGACACAAAGGTGTCAAAAAAACGTTTACTTCGATATTTCTCTTAATATAGCGTTACGAACGATTTGAAAAAAGCGACTATATGCGGACAGTCACTATTTCACAGCTATTTGCGGACCAATAAACTACAGAGCTAGCCCTGCGTTTTAGTGGCCCTCAAATTGCTGCTGGTATGTTGTGTGTGTTGTGTCAGGCCTAATTCTGGAACTACATCTGCTAAACTACAGAGCTGGTAAGAGCAGTCGCTTAAGCAAATGCTGTTAGCACAGGAGCAGTGAAAAAGTCAATACAATCATAAAGGAGTGGTGTCTTTCAAGGACTTGTTTGTAGATAAAGTGGGTGCTCCATATACATTTAGCTTGGTAGGTTTAAATTATGCAATTCCCCCGCATCAGTGGAAGAGAGAAAGCAGGAAGGGTTAAAGAAGGTGTCTGCGAGTCAGAAAGACACAGGAATAAAAACAACACAGATTAATTGGTAAAAGAGAGAGATAGAAAGAGAGAGAGAGAGAGGAAAAGAGAGAGAGGAGACAGATACAAAGAGAGAGAGAGGGAGAGAGAGAGGAGAGAGAGGGAGAGAGGAGACAGAGAAAGGAGAGAGAGAGAGAGAGAGGAGACAGAGAAAGGAGAGAAAGAGAGAGAGAGAGAGAGAGAGAGAGAGCTATAGCTCTGTATTTTAGTGGTCCGTAAATTGCTGCATATGTTGTGTAAGGGTTCATCCTGGATAAATTTACATCTGCTAAACTACAGAGCTGGTAAGAGAAAATGAGCGGTCGGTTGAGCTAATGCCGTTGGCACAGGAGCAGTTATAAAGGCAATACAATCATAAACGAGTGCTGTCTTTCCATGACTTTCTTTATGAAGTTGTTGCTCAACATAAATTTAGCTTGAGCGGTCTGAATTATATAAATCACCCACATCAGTGTTTGCAAGCTCCTCGGGAACGAAATAATACAAGAAGGGTTTGAGAAGGAGTGTGTGAATAAGAGAGACACACAATTAAAGAAAAACAGAAAGACTAATGGGGAAAAGAGAAAGAGAGAGAGAGATTGAGAGAGAGAGAGAAGAGAGAGAGAGAGAGAGAGAGAGAGAGAGAGAGAGAGAGAGAGAGAGAGAGAGAGAGAGAGAGAGAGACTAATTTGCGGGCTGATCGACTGACTGACTGACTGATCTTTGATACATATGGACAGAGGATTTAGTCACAACTTAGTCTTACTGCCTGTCCGTTCTGCATCTCAAGCACATAACACATATTACAATGCGTCAGGTTTTAACTAAAGACATTTAGAATTAAAACCGCAAGTTGATAATTCTGTCTTGTGGTGATCACCATACTTTTGATATTGTTGTGTGAATTATCATGGAGTTTGTTTTACACCAGTCAAAGATCATTAGATGTGTATAGAAACGCGTCAGCAACAAAAATAGAGAATACTACATGGCTTGCTGTGTCGTACCAGATTTACACGAGTTGTTTTTTCAAATATTGAACTGCGAGCGAAAGCGAGCTGTTCACTTTTTGAAAAAGCAACGAGTGTAAATCTGGTACGACACAGCAAGCCATGTATTATTCTGTTTATCCTACATACTTTACTTACGTGTATTTTACTGAAAATGTCTTGCAGACGAAGCAGCTAAATTGAAGACGCTTGTTTTGGAACCTCAATCTCTTCTAAAGCCTTGTGCAATCTATTACGTCAAAGCAAAGAAACGTCACTCTGAAAGTGTGGTGTGACGTGTTAGTTCTAAAGATTCATCGAGGGTAATTAGCGAGCGCAAGTTATGTTTCTATAATGACGTTTGTCTCGGTGACTTTGGCATCATAAGCAGTGGAAAAACAGGTCCCTGCCAGACTTGCTTGACATGACCTTATTTACATGATATACACACGTGTGATTTGAACGATTATTATCTCACGGGTGTCTCTCTCACGTATGTAGGATACATGCTGTTAATTAATTCACAATCAGATACATGTAAAGGCAGATCATAGGTGGTAAAAGAGGAAATAATGGGTTTCAGGACTGAGCCTGAAGGAACTTCTAACATAACATGTTTTTGAGGAATGTCAGTCATTTATGAAGACTTTTTGCCGTCTTTCGGAAAGATGCGAGTTAAAACAAGTTGAAGAATTTGCTAGATATAGTGATGACCGTTTTAAGTAAATCGTTGTGTTGTGTATGGTTGTGTACGGTTGTGTTGTGTACGACTGTGTTGTGTATGGTTGTGCTATGTTGTGCATGATTGTGTTGGATTGTGATGTTTATGGTGGTGCTGTGTTGTGTGCGGCTGTGTTCTGTTGCGTACAATAATTGTGTACAGTTGTGTACAGTTGTGTACTGTTGTATTGTGCTGTGTTGTTGTGCTGTGTTGTTGTGCTGATTTGTTGTGCTGTGTTGTTGTGCTGTGTTGTTGTGCTGTGTTGTTGTGCTGTGGTGTTGTGCTGTGGTGTTGTGCTGTGGTGTTGTGCTGTGGTGTTGTGCTGTGGTGTTGTGCTGTGGTGTTGTGCTGTGGTGTTGTGCTGTGTTGTTGTGCTGTGTTGTTGTGCTGTGGCGTTGTGCTGTGGCGTTGTGCTGTGGCGTTGTGCTGTGGTGTTGTGCTGTGGTGTTGTGCTGTGGTGTTGTGCTGTGGTGTTGTGCTGTGGTGTTGTGCTGTGGTGTTGTGTTGTTGTGCTGTGTTGTTGTGCTGTGGTGTTGTGCTGTGGTGTTGTGCTGTGTTGTTGTGCTGTGTTGTTGTGCTGTGTTGTTGTGCTGTGTTGGTGTGCTGTGTTGGTGTGCTGTGTTGTTGTGCTGTGTTGTTGTGCTGTGTTGTTGTGCTGTGGTGTCGTGCTGTGGTGTTGTGCTGTGGTGTTGTGCTGTGTTGGTGTGCTGTGTTGTTGTGCTGTGTTGTTGTGCTGTGTTGTGTTGTTGTGCTGTGCTGTGTTGTTGTGCTGTGTTGTTGTGCTGCGCTGTGTTGTTGTGCTGTGGTGTTGTGCTGTGGTGTTGTGCTGTGGTGTTGTGCTGTGTTGTTGTGCTGTGTTGTTGTGCTGTGTTGTTGTGCTGTGCTGTGTTGTTCTGCTGTGCTGTGTTATTGTGCTGTGCTGTGTTGTTGTGCTGTGCTGTGTTGTTGTGCTGTGCTGTGTTGTTGTGCTGTGCTGTGATGTGTTGTTGTGCTGTGTTGTTGTGCTGTGTTGTTGTGCTGTGTTGTTGTGCTGTGTTGTGTTGTTGTGTTGTGCTGTGTTGTTGTGCTGTGTTGTTGTGCTGTGTTGTTGTGCTGTGTTGTTGTGCTGTGTTGTTGTGCTGTGTTGTTGTGCTGTGTTGTTGTGCTGTGCTGTGTTGTTGTGCTGTGTTGTTGTGCTGTGTTGTTGTGCTGTGTTGTTGTGCTGTGCTGTGCAGACGACAGCGAAGTTTTCAGTTTGGGTGAATGGCATTTATACTTGTCTCGATATGAAGCGAATTTTTCAACCTCAGTTATTTTATAACGACTACATGATTGTTAGTGCCATGGGTTGTACATCAATACTTCAGAGGGAAAGTGGGGTATTTAGTGTGGAGTTGTTGTGAACAAGAATAATCAGATATGTAATAGTTTTACTGCATTATAACAAACATTTAGTGTTAATGCTGCTACTTTAAATTAAAGCCATGCTTTTTTTGTTTAAACTGTGGCGTCATTTTCTGGTTTTGTTTTTGTATCCGGGGTTGTAAGAATTTACATGACAAATACAGGAATGTGATCATGCAGCCGAGTTGCAATGAGAAAGGCAACACAGATTCAGGCAGTTCGAGTTCATCATTGAAATTGTCTGCTGTTGGTCTTTGAGCAGTCGCTGTTATTCAGAATATGTGGGTGGACATGAATTGCGAAAGCCGTTCCGAGAAGGGTATACAAATGTTTATCAATTTTAAAAGGAATATAAAAAGGGAAAACACCAATCTACATACAAGTAAAGGCTGTAGTTATCTGTTTGTCGGGAAAAAGGTCAATGTATTAAATATGTTCCTTACACACTGGGTGTAAAAGAGAAATCAAACAGCTAAGCAACTTTTCAGTAAATGCGGTACATGCAGATACACACACGAAATCAGCGGCAGCATAAACGAAAAGCCGAATTTCGATCACAATTTTGAAGTTATAATTGAAAACAATGAGAGGTTGAAAGGAATAAGCTCTGTCTGAAAGAAATAATTATAAACTGCTCAGTTATTTTGCTTTCGTTGGCAAACATCTTCACACACTTATTGCAGAAATAGTGACACTCTCTGCATTAGCTTATCTGAGAAGGAGAGAGAGATGGGAGGGTGAAGAAAGAGAGAGAGAGAGTGTGTAAGATGCCTCCATAAGAGATGTAGCCTAGAATAAAAGCAATGTCTCTCGATACATGTATTATTTCTCTTAACGAGTATAAAATAAGTTATGTAAGTTATTTTTCGTGGGCCTGATATGAAAACAATAATTTTGAAGTCTGAATCCAGTATCATTATTTTGAACTGTTTCGGTCTATATGTTACAGTTAATCTGTGAAACCAGGGAATAATGCATGAATTAACTGACGGAAAAAAACAGTTAATTCATGTATTACCTAAAATAGTTTAGTTAATACACGTATTCCCTGGTTTCACAGATTAACTGTAACATATACATGTCTGCTTAAAGCAGAACGCTTCCGTGTAGCATATATATCTTTTAATATTCTCTTGGGACGGGCCAGGGAATGTGCTACAAACTAACGCTTGCTTATTAGCAAGCCCAGTCAGTTCTAGCAGAGGGAATGAAATACAATTATGCTCTAGATTGGTCTCTAGGTACTCTACGGAATGTACGCGAGTAGTGAAATATGATAGCGGTCAGTGGATCAGTTACCAACATTCCTACTGACATCTGGTAGTGATTTAGTCTTGATGGTGATCGGTGCTTTCCTTCGTCAGCCACTGGACTTGCCAAACTATCTTATGTGTCAGTTACATTTTGACGATTATCTGAGCGACCCCTTTTACAGAAAATTCAAATAGCAACCGAACGTCCCATTCATGGAAGATCATATAGGATGTACATTAGGTCCCTAATCACGAAAAGGGTCACCTAGAAACACGCTCAAATATGTGATTTTTCTTGATACATTGTTAACTAATCTAAAAGATTGGAGTTTTCCTAACAATACAAACACAACGTATTCGTTTTGATAACAAAAATGATGATATGGCATGTATCAATAGCATGTGGTAAAGGGGTAACAAAATAATAATTAACAAGTGACCATGAGGATCCTAATACTTTCCGTTTATCATCTCGTGCTGTGGTTGTTGTTTTATTATCTAGTCTTCTTCATCGAAATGAAAAGACATCTCGGGCTTATTGGTCCTGATATGGCTCAAAAGAGTCGGCTGGACCGAAAGCAAAAATTAAGTAAAGTATCTGGGGCTGATAGAACATATGGACCCTAACGGGTGTAAAGTTCCCTCGCATAGTGAGCATAAAACCCTTCCTGGCCGGATAATTTGATACCTAGGGTCACCAAAGTTCAGAGCTTCTCGGCATCGACTCCGATGAGCATGCTTCCTAATAGTGGTGTCAACAGTTTTATCAGTTTTGGAGAAAAGTGGGTGCAAACGAAAACATTTAAACCATGCCTGACGGGATAATGTTGGTACTAGGATCATCAAACTACAGAGCAAATCAATATCAATCACCACAAACTGGGGCCTTAATTTCGGAGAAAATAACTGTGTCCTTACTGGAGACAATTGAGTACATGTATACGAAATAGCATTTCCTGACGGGATAATTTTGAGTGACACCAGGGTCACCAATCCGCAGGACATAATTATGAGCGTTTATTCCCATGGACCGCGAGCTCATAGCCAAAGTGAGTTTCAATAGCTTTACCCATTTGGGAGAAATGAGTACATATACATATATATATGTTAGTCATATTGAGAACAGACACAAGTCAAACGGGATAATTGCACTATGCTCAAAAAACTACTTCGTTTGAATGCAAATGTGTTGTTGTTCGTCACCCAGAGGGTGGACGTTTGCGTTTGTTCCGGTCAGTCTATATGTCACAAAAGTCACTAAAATATCACTCACGCAAACTGTCAAGACGCAAAATAGATAAGTTGGTAAATTGCTCTCCTAACGTGACAAAACGAAAGTGTCCGAGGCAGGAGATCGAATCCCATTGGCGTCCTTAATTTAAAAAAAAAAAGCTTACTGGGTGACGCAGGGGTTTGTCGGACCTGTTCTTCTTAGGGGTTGGGGAGGGGGGAGGTGTTGCGGGTTTTTTTTTTTTTTTTTTTTGGGGGGGGGGGGGGGGGGGGGAGAAGAACATTGCGCGCAGTTATGATAAAGAAACAGTCTTTCAATATTTGTCCCGCGCTAATCTGTGTGAAATCGCTTACCGTTGCCAATAATAATTCATATATTAATACAGGTACTGGTAGCCTCAGTCACACGAAATTGCTATTTATGTGGTCTGGGCAACTTTCACGTTATTCCTTTTGCATGGGCATAGCGGAGGCCACCTGGATCAGGACTGGCTGGGTCTAATGTGTTTATTTTTTAATTAAGTGGGTTTATTTGAACATTAAATATTTTTACCTACCGCCGGATGCCCTTAGGCACCCCTGAAACTCGACATGCAGCCGTCCGGGATAAAACTGCCCGAGAATCCAATAAACACTTTAGACAACACAGTATCATGTCAAATCAAGTTCACTCTCAAACCTATCAAGTTATTATCGTTGTTACTTATTGGAATGGCAAACGGAACATCCATTGCCTATGGTTTTTGTGATGTCATAGCTGTATTTTTCCCTGAAACGTTTGCAAATTATTAGTAGGCCAGTTGGTTAGGACACTCTTGCTTCATCGTGTTCTAATCACGCACGTTCGAATCCACGCGGTGTCACTTTTTTTTCTCCCTTTCCCCTACGCAACATTACTTTTCAGGGAATGTGTGCTGTTCGTTGTTATTTTATTTTACTGATACGTTTTTTTATAATTTAATTCGTCATCCAGCGGGGACGTTTGCGATTGTTCCATTCCGTAAGTATGTATGTATGTATGTATGTCACAATATAGGAACTGCGATAAATCCTGAACCGCTAAGTATTTTTCAACCAAACTTTGTAGGTAGATGTAGACACACGATAGCCTATTTTGTGCAACATTTATATTGGATAGGGCAAAGGTCAAGGTCATTACGGGGCCCGATGGTCAAAATACATAATCAGCCATATCTCCAAAAGTTCTGGGAATATTTCAATGAAACTTTTTTCATAACATACTCTGAGGAAGGGTCTACAAATAGCAGTACAAATACCAAGTCACAGCGAGAAATATTTCACAAATTCGAGTTAATTTTTTTTAAGTTGAAGGGACTAATGTGCTGCGTCTTCATATTCAATTTCATAAAACATGGTTGGCTGGTTCCAAAGTTATAAGGGTTTTAGTGTTTGATTCTCCAATATATAAACATCCATATCTCCCAAAGCTCTGGGAATATTTCAATGAAGCCTTTTTTTTATTACATACTCTGAGGAAGGGTCTACAAAATAGCAGTTACAAATTACAAAATCACAGCGAAATGTTTTTCGCAGAAAATCGAGTTGAATTTTTTCTTCTTTTTTTCCCCCTTAAGTTGAAGGGACTAATGTGCTGCGTCTTCAATGCTGCTGTTTAATTTCATAAACAAAATGGTTGGCTGGTTCCAAAGTTATAAGGGTTTTAACCATCATACGTGTGGTTATCATATGACTGATAGTTATAAGGCTTCGCTGATCAGTGGAGCTAATCTACTCCAATCACCATCGCTTTGAAGCTATGAATACAATAATAAATCAGTCATGATTCAGACAAGATAAGTCGACCATTGCAACAATAATAGCAATTGATCATGGGATGGATTCGCATAGACACTTTAATATCCACACCATCAGTGATAAATGAAAATCATAAAACATTTGTTACCTCCCGTGAGGAGCACGAGTATTGCTAGTGATAATAATAATACACATTTAGAATCCGAATACTTCCAAATGCAAGGAGCCCTAGTCGTTTACATAAACCGAAGATGGGGAGGTAGAACTTTTCTCTCCCTTCTTCAATGCTAGCGTTCTTGGCCAGGGCACGGTAACTTGATACCAACACGAAAAGGAACGCTGAAACCATGGTCCTGTGGCGCCCCGAACCGGTGGTCAGCATCTGACTTACAGCCAAGCGTGTACAGTGCTAGCTCGGCGAAGCCACGGCGAAAGGGCTACGGCTGTAACCCGATAACGGCACCGGCTGATAACAAGTTCACGCTGATATCAATGGCCTTGCTGCATCGCCAACTATCCAATGAGGCTCGGGCACCCCGTTGCACCAGCCTCTCCTTTCACCTCTACTTCTGGTGGCCCAATCGGAGGTTTCTCTGCCAGCCACCGATGCTCTGGTTGCTTCGCCTTTGCGTGATATTTGACCTCATTGACCTCTAATAACATCTAGCCTTGTGTAGAGCACTTGCAAATTGGCGATTTATCACAAAATCAGGACTATCATAATGTAAGACTAGTACTATACACTTATAAATTGTTTCATTATAATTAAGTTCTCATGACCCACAATCTTGACAATAACTGAAGCAATGACATCAGTGACTATGCCTTGAAGCTCTTCAGTGGACAACATTCAAGTCAGTGTGTGATATTTATTCTGATATTACTGACAACCTTGAAAAATAACTGTGAAGTAAAACAGCATCCGAGACTATTAGCCCTGACGTATATTTGACAATGTTCAAAAAATGTTTTCTGCTACTATGGGAATAACTGAAGTAATGGCGTGAAGTAATTAATATGTGTTGTTCATAAATGTGTAATATTGTGTTTCACTATGGCTCTCACTGATTGTACACGAGGGTCCATAACTCTACAGTCATTACAGTCATAAACACTGGTGCCCCGCAGGGTTGTGTTCTGTCCCCTCTACTCTTCACCCTTTTCACCAACGACTGCACCTCCGCTCACCCATCCACATACATAATCAAATTCTCAGACGACACCACCATTGAAGGCCTGATTTCTGACTCCAATGAGGACGCATACCGGGGGAAGGTTCAAAGAGTGGTTGAGTGGTGCTCTGAAAATGACCTCGAGCTAAACGTTCTTAAAACAAAAGAAGTCGTTATCGACCCTCGACGAAAGAAAGACCCCATCTTGCCCCTTGAAATAAATGGGGAAGCTGTAGAACAGGTCTCTTCATTCAAATTTCTCGGCACACTGATCTCTGAAGACCTGAAATGGGACGGGAACACCACGTCCATCATTAAGAAGTGCCAGCAGCGGCTGCACTTCCTGAGACAGTTGCGCAAGTTCCGTATGTCACAGCAAATCATGGCGCAGTTCTATCGCGCAGTCGTTGAGAGCACCCTGTGTTTTTCTATCACGGTCTGGTATGGCAGCACCACTGAGAAAGAGAAACAGCTACTGGAGAGCATTGTGCGGACAGCCTCCAACATCGCGGGCTGTGACTTCCCTTTTGCGCTCAGGTCGAAAAGCAGGAAAGATTGTTCGCGACCCCTCCCACCCGGCAAACCACTTCTTCGAGCCTCTTCTCTTCCATCTGGTAGGCGCTACAGAGCTTTGAAAGCCAGAACTAGTCGCTTTCGCTCTAGCTTCATCCCCCATGCTGTACTAACAACTCCTGTAGTGAAGACGTTGTAATATACTGTAGTTATAGGATTGGGGGGGGGGGGTTTCTTTTGTTACTTAGTCCTTTCACTGCATTCCATTACTGTTCTCATAACTTGTGATAGTGGAAATATGTGCAATGTGGAATGGTCCTTATTTTTTAGGTGCTGGAGTAGTTCTGTGATGGTAGTAGTTTTGTGCAATGCGACTCTAGGTTCAGGTGCTTGAGTAGATCTGTGATAGTCTGCTAATACTGTTGTTTTAAACTGTCTAACTGGCTAGATCATGATTATATAATTTTACGTGATGATCTGACTAAGTGCTAATAATTACGTGTACTACTTACTTTTAAATGGATTATAAATTTTAGGTATTGTTCTAGTATTCACTAATGTTGTATTGATATTACTGGCACCCCTTTTAAACTGATATGGTTTTTACCTTTACAAGGCGACGATGTGAATTTGTGATGTAGCGATATGTGGCTGGTTATGTGTGAGTATGTAAATAATTGTGTGTGTGTGTGTGTGTGTGTGTGTGTGTGTGTGTGTGTGTGTGTGTGTGTGTGTGTGTGTGTGTGTGTGTGTGTGTGAGTTGTGTCTGTGTGTGCATGACAGTGTAATGTACGTATGTATGCATGCATGGTGATGTGTGTCTGCATATGTGTCTGGTTGGTTTTTATTTTATTTTTACCGTGCCGTGCCAAGATGAAATCCTTTTGCAAAATTGGTGAATAAATATCTTGTATCTTGTATCTTGTATCTTGTACATAAGATATGCCTACATATAAACAGCATAAACAACAGAAAACACACGCAAAAGTATTATGTACATGGGTTTTAACATCGCAGGTACTTAGCGCGGTACCTAGTGCAGCCAAGGTCTATGCACGGTACCTAAGGCCCTCTCATACGGATACGAAAGTTTAATTGCCATAGGCCATCGGCCCCTTACAATGGGGATATCACACATCACGCGCAACGAAGGCACGTCTGTACAAAAAACAAACGGGTTGAAAACCGAACCCGGAATTAGTATCCACTTGGTCACATCCAAGTCGACAGTGTCTTTAGTCTGAGACTGTTCCGTTTTAACAAGATATTGTTCGATACCGATCGCGGTTTGTCAGTCACAACTCAAATATGAATCGGTGTTCCCACGAGCTTCGTGACAAGTCAGTCTGGCATGGCACGCAGGTAGCATTGTACCAATGTAGACAGGACCTGGAGATCTGCAGTCAAATGGTCGATTTCTTCTCGAAAGGTGTTGCGGTCGACTTGGGGCAGGCGCCGGATAGTTGGGGGCATGTGAGAGAGAGAGAGAGAGAGAGAGAGAGAGAGAGAGAGAGAGAGAGAGAGAGAGAGAGAGAGAGAGAGAGAGAGAGATGTCTAAAAAAATGTTTTTAGACCTGTATAATGTTTACTATTCACTTCAATGTATTTGTTATGTCAATACTACGTCGAAGTCTGTTGTGGCTCGGTAAGATGTTTACCAATCACTTCAACCCCTTGTATTGTTACAAATCAAGACTATTGGTCATTCTTTGTAAAAGATTGTTTCTACTTAGTTATTTACTGTCAATGATGCTTGAGACACAAGAGAACGATTGCTGTTATTTTTAACTCTGCAGTGAGAACTTTTAGGTTGTGTGTAAAACGTTGGTTATGTACGTATATTTCATACGTTAAGTACCTTTGAAATTCAAACCGCTACTACTTGACAAAATGATGAGCCTTATTTACGAAAATAAAGGATCGTAGTTCAAACTGTCTGTCTATGGATGTCTGAATTGAATGTGCTGTCCCGATATACAGGTCGAAATAATACGGCCACCAACATCTCTATTTCTTTGTAATAAAACCCTGGAAACGCAGGCGACGTTAAGTACCGCTATGTCCGTACGGAAAGCACTAAGTACCGCTATGTCCGTACAGAAAGCACTAAGTACCGTTGGTCAAAACACCCGATTACTCCCAATTAGGGCTATGTTTCTACTCAGTTATTTGCTGTCAATGATGCTTGAGATACAAGAGAACGATTGCTGTTATTTTTAAATCTGCAGTGAGAACTTTTAGGTTGTGTGTAAAAAGTTGGTTCTGTGCGTATATTTCATACGTTAAGTACCTTTGAAATGCAAACCGCTACTACTTGACAAAGTGATGAGCCTTATTTACGAAAATAAAGGATCGTAGTTCCAACTAACATGCCTACATATAAACAGCATAAACAACAGACAACACACGCAAAAGTATTATGTACATGGGTTTTAACATCGTAGGTACTTAGCGCGGTACCTAGTGCAGCCAAGGTCTATGCACGGTACCTAAGGCCCTCTCATACGGACATGCCGGTACTTAAAGTGTAACTAAACAGACATTTTGAAGTGTCAGCTTTACTGAATTGCTTTATGTTTTGTCCAAGTATAGACCTGTAGAAGCGATACTGGACGATTTTTCCAACGTTTACTGTGTTTTCTGATTTACTACGATTTTTTAAAAGTGTTGAACCCATTTCAGATTTACCTGCTTATCTGTTCTTGATTTGATACTTCCAAAGAACAAGTGGTACTTTGAGTTCCGGTTTTATGTTTTAACCAATCAAAATTTGGTTCCTAAATAAAATCGTCTGCTGCCTGTCCCAGCAGAGTCGGCAACAAGCACTGCTTGCCACATGTGTGATGTTACCAACAGAAATAGCCATAAATTGGGCAAGGTAGCAATGTAAATGAATTGGATCTAACTAATGTGCTTGTACTGCATCTCTGGCCTTTGAATTCACTCCAAATGTACTGGCTCAGCGTGAGAGGCAACATCCTGTCGAAGTCGTAAGCACGAGGCTGACTGGGAGATTATTATTCGAAGAGCATGCTGAAACGGATTGTAAGTACAATATTTTACATGTTCTCGACATTTCTGTTGATCTTTCCTTAACTTTAATTGTTTCCTTGATTTAAAACCCTAGGGCTTGTATTTTTAGTTGTGACACTAAGCACGTATCTTTACCACAGTATCTGATCACTTCACACTTGAATTTTGGAATGATGAAGTGGAATTATTTCTGGATCTAATTTATTCCTTGTTCCCCCCCCTCTCGATTCCTTTTTTCGCCACATATGTATTGTTGTGTAAGGGGGTAGATGCGTGTAGACTACTGGCTGATTTTTTTATTTTTTTACTTCGGTCAGATACAGATGATTGGAAAAAAAACTTGTCAAGGATTTCAGAATTTAATAGATCTGTTCGAAGTTTTTACGGGATGGGTCCTGTTACAATACAGACTGAATGTGCGCAAGATGAACTTTTGATTAAACATACACACACAAATGAATCTCTTGATTTTGTTATACGGCGAATGTCCAGTTTCCACCACCACGTCTGTGGTATGTTTTTATACTGTTTGATTGAATAGACTGACGTGCATTCTCTCGCAAATGTGCGCGCGTGTGTGTTTGTCTGTGCCTCAGACTTATTAATCAAAGATGATGTTGCACATTGCAGATCTATGCGACAGGAGCAAGTGGACAAGACAGCTACATTTGTCTGAGCGAAGATCCAACGGTAAGCTCTTTTAGCCGAAGACAGCGAGCCTGGCTGCATGCATGCAAGCTTCTATCATGTTCGTGTGAGTGCTGCAGGGCTATTAGACGACTTTTCATTATTCTTGATTTGGAGATCCATGCAGGGTATTAGAAAGTGCAGAATATACACGTTTGAACAAATACGATGTGTGTTTGCTCTGAAAAAAAAGGAAAAACGCAACAAACAAACATTGTATTTGTTTAAAGTATCACAAATATTTATTACGTGTATCTGCATGTTTTGATAATGATAAAGGGTAAATTACTTTGACGTGTGCTTTTTTTTTAACCACACTGATAACGAATGATAGAAACACAGACACACTTAATAACATATCCACAAACATTGTAACAATAAATGTAAGCTGAACAATGCCTGCAACACATTTCAGGCCTCAGAAGGAAGTAATTATGAGATTCAGACAGAGAGAGAAAGCCCAACACGAAACCAGTTGTGACATTTTTTATTTCATTATGTAATATTAAAAACACGACAACAACGTATTTCCTGTACTTAGTTTCGTGCAATTATGGATTGCAAAGTATGTCTAATTGAGTGGCATAAAGAGGCACAGTTGCATGAAAAACCAACTCGGATCTTGACTAGGATCAGGATTTTACATGGACACAACCTAGAATTTAACATCCTGGGGGGAGGGGGGTACTGCGCCTTTCACATCAAGATGTAAAGATCTATTTTAAATCATACTTATTAGAAGGGAACAAAATCAAACAAACTACAACAATCGTTCTGAGGGGAGAGAATTACCTCTTCCGAAGAAATTACCTCCCTTGCTTTTCTTGTCGTGACTTATGTAGAGTAAAGTGAATAGAAAGTGAATCAGTCAGTAACAAAAAAAAACCACAACATTTCTTACGATCAATGAGGAGTCTTGAAGTATATCAATATGTCAATGTTAATCTTGTATGCATAACAAACACTATATTACGGATTGATAATTAAAGAAAATCGTCTCTTCTACAGGGTTGACCCCCCTAAAAAGGACACCCACAACCATGCAAATTACTTCTGCATCTGTTGAACCAATTATTTTATATATGGTATTCATTAACTTCAGTTTATGTTCTGCCTTTCCAGTAAGTGGCAATTTTGTAAATTGAATGGTCTGACTTTTGTGCAATTTTATTTTTTTTCTCCAAATTCGGGGGTCGACTAAACAGAACGAGTTTTGACATTGAGCGGTAGCCATTTTTACCTAATTTAAACCCTTCAGGCTTTTACCTTTTTGATTATTTTGAATGTCTGAGTATGTAAAAACATCCCCTTCAACCCCCAGACTATCGATGACCCGAAGAAAGCATGCAGTTACAGCTAGGTTCAGGGCAATCCTCAGACACGAAAGCGTTGGTGTCATTGGTGATGCAAAAGTTAGATAATTTAACCTACAAATTTGCCACTTTGTGAACTGCACATGCATAAAATCAAGTTTAAGTATGCTGAATATGAAGTGATCCAGTCAATTGGTGTAGAAGTTATAGCATTTCTGTCAGTTAACAGTATTTAAAATCTCTAAAGTAAAATCTGACATATTCGAAAGTTTTGCATAAACACCCAGACAATTTTTACGATATTCTCCTAAGCTTCTCCACTTCTCAGCCCTGTCTTGGAAATGAATTCGAATAAGGCAGTCAAAATAACTTAGTTTGGAGCACCCATCAATCAGAATAAGCATTAACTTTTGACACAGGAAATATCTTCTACCGAAAGCTCTCCTGGTTTTATTCTACATTATTCCTGCATAATGGTAACAAATTTAATGATAAATCTAAACAACGAAGTGACTGTGGTAAGATGAACAAAATTAAAAAACAAAGGATTACTGTAAATGGTTTACGAATCGAAATCTAAACAAGTTTTAATGATAAGTAAAATGATAAAAAAAATAAAATAAAAAAAGCTAACGTCCTCGCATTTGTCCAGAATTATTCCATGTTTAACATGGGAACAGAGGGATAATTGGTCTAAAGAATTTTTAAAAAGGAGGGTTAGGGTAACCCTAACCCTCTTTGGACTATCTGTATGCAATGCCCGCATCACTTTTGTGGAAGCCATGGAAGAATGCATCGCTGTTGTGCTGGTTCAGCTTGAGGTCCTGTCCTAGCGAATATCCTGCACACACAAAAACACGACTTTTTAAGCCACTTATGTTGCATTCCGTGACATAGCTTTGTTAAAACCGTGTGCCTGATAATAATGACAGATTTTGTTGATATACATTTTTTTTAAGACACCCCATATAATATTGTTTGACAATCTCTTTCAACATAGTTTACGAATCACCAATGTGTATACAAACGAAAATAACCCACAGGTCAATAAATTACTTTCCAGAGAGAGAGAGAGAGAGAGAGAGAGAGAGAGAGAGAGAGAGAGAGAGAGAGAGAGAGAGAGAGAGAGAGAGAGAGAGAGAGAGAGAGAGAGAGAGAGAGAAAAGAGAGAGAGAGGAGAGAGAGAGAGAGAGGAGAGAGAGAGAGAGAAAAGGAGAGAGAGAGAGAGAGAGATTAAAACTAGAAAATGTGTGCTATATAAAACAAGGATAATCACTGTCAAATCTTTGCTTGTACCTGCATGGTGTTTACTGCGCTATATACACAACCTGTTTTATTTCATTTATTTATTTTATTTTTTTTTGGGGGGGGGATGTTTTGTGATGAGGGTTTTTTCAAAGCCTTTACTGCTTTAGTCATTGAATCCACCCGACTTCGATTTATTGTTCAGTGATGGGTAATTGTGTGACCAACTATGTAAGTTAGTGAATGTTCTGGCTTCATACAATGACATTGCATTAATTTTATAAGTGTATGTGTGTGTGTTTCAGGCAAAAGCTGATATTACAGTCCTAGTTGTATGCAGTACCTCTGCTTCTTCGTTCAGGAATCAAAGTATATAATCTAAACCGATTATTTTGTTCAATAATGTTCAGCTTACCATCCCGAAGAAGGCAGAAACGTGCCGAGATATTGATTATAGATATTAACGTACCTAACCTGGTTACTGGTGTGTTTTCTTTTTATTTCAATAATGTAAATGTGTGACAACTTGCAGGGTACTTGATGTTCAGAGCAATTTTTCTGGCAAAAGACCTTTTATGGATCAAATAAAACTTTTGTCGTGGTGCACAAGTCAATCAATTTGGTTGATAAATAATTTGTGCTGCTTTTTCCCTGGTTCCAAAACGTAGTATGTATTACCACATGTACTTACCTGTCATTGGCATCACATGATTCTCTGCAAGCAGTCTTTTGTGGAAATACGTCATTTAACACTTGCACTTATAGTAGGGCTGATGGGGTCTATGTCGACCAAAAGAGTGGGATTCTCTGTAGGTCGAGTTCCTGTAGGTGGATTCCCTGTATACCTAAGACTTTAAAATTGGCAATCTAGTATACAGGGAATCCCACAGGGTGCAGTTTTTCAATAAAACTTGCAAACCATACTCGAATTTCTAAGAAATATCAAAAAAAGATCGAAAAACATCAAATTCTAACGATGTCGCTAAGCATCACGTGACTTTCATTGATATTAGCAAAACGCTACAGGAACTACACCCTGTGGTATTCCCTGTATACAAGATTGCCAATTTTAAAGTCTTAGGTATACAGAGAATCCACCTACAGGAACTCGACCTACAGTGAATCCCATTCTTTTGGTCGACATAGACCCCATCAGCTATAGTAGGTGGCTGTGGAACGGTAGACATGCAACGACAACGAACAACAAAAGACAAAGTGTGGAGTACACTCATTTTTCTTAACATACGCTAAGTTTCTTTGAGAATGCTCCAAGTGAAAATCAGGGGTTCCTAGGCCTGATATCACAATTAAACAGCTTCTTCTCAGAATCAGGAGGGAAAAAACGAGATGTCGTGACAAGAACAGACAGCAGCAGCAGCAACAACATTGCTAAATCGTCGCTTTAACAAAATTTCATGTTTAGTATCGCAGACAAAGCACGGCTACTGATCCGACCAAAGCCACACTTCATGCACGATGGGCACATTGTTATGGCCAGCTTGTTAACGTGAGCATTGTGTATGTTTTACATAGAATTGAATGTGTTTGTCGTTGTGTCTGTCATCTATCCTAGTCGTTTGATTTAGAATAAAGCAAACTTATTACAATGACGATTTTCTTCGGTTTTTGATGAAGGATTGGCATCAAGACTTTTCCTATTTTCCAACTCTGCCACCATACACTGGCCGTTCAGGTCTGCATGTCGACCACATGGTGTGTGATCAGATTTTTCGGACATGTTCACAATGCTCACATGACCACCAAATGGAAAATCAGTTGGTATTTGTTATGTTTTTGTGTAAGCACAATCTTCATACAAGTAAACAGAAACAGTTTTGTTGCAAACAGAGCCTTCATAAGAAAAAATGCTTCTAAGTCAAAATACATACCCCCTTTTTCGTATTGCGTAAAATATACCCATAAATTCTGGACATCATATTTTTATTTTTTTTCACAACAATGAAACCAAACTTTGGCATATGTTTTAGCAATGTATTCACAATAAAACCTATGAGTTTGAAGGCTGCATCTTGTTTTGTTTATTTTTGAGTATTTTTTTGCAAACCCATGCAAATGGCCAGTTTCTGGGGAGAGACTGGGGAGATAATGGCCAGTATAGAAAGAGTTAATAAGTAAACTAATGTCAGAAGTAGGTATTTACCTTGTTTGCCTTCGCGTTCTTGATAGGCCGCTGCAGCATTTGTATCACTTCCCTTGACATTCAAAACGCCAATGTATTTCTGAAAGAAAAATAAAGATATTGACCGAAACATCACACAAGTGGTATATCATGCTAGGTTTTGTTCACAGTGCCTGTTCTAGGACCACATCTGATTGTAATTTAAATAAAGAAAAACTGTATCCATTTATTACTTTTCTATTTGTGTGTGTTTGTGTGTGTGCAGGGGCGGATCACATCATTTTTAAGGGGGAGTTTCCACATTTCGTTTAGTTGAAGACGCGAAGCGTTCAACCTCCTTGGGGGGGGGGGGGGGGGGGGGGGTCCGACAAATGTTGATAAAAACAAGGAAAATGGATCAATCTGAGCCAAGAAACATCCCCTAATACTCCTTCCCAAAAAGTAAATATATTAAGAAGAAAAATTTGAATCACAACAAGGACAATTGATCGATCTGGCGCAACCAGAGCAAACTAATTAGCCAACTTCTTTCCAAAATTACTTTACTTACTTTACTTTATTACTTTATGGTCCCATCGCTGGGAAATTCGGGTCGCTTCCTCCCAGTGGAAAGCTAGCAGCAACGGAGTCGCGCTACCCAGGTGTCTGCGTGTTTAGGTGTATTCAGCCACCTGCACTTATGGCAGAATGACCAAGGTCTTTTACGTGCCATTGTGATGACACGGGGGTGGGACATGGCTTCCGTCTCTGGGTCTACACATAAAGTTGATCCGTGTCCGTCCCTGCCCGGATTCGAACCTGCGACCTTCCGATTACAAGTCCAGTGCTCTACCAACTGAGCTACTTAGAATACAAAGGCCGGCTCCTAAGTGGTCCGGAACCCTCCGGATCCGCCCAGTGTGTGTGTGTGTGTGTGACCGATGACCATCTATAAATTCTAATCGTTGCGTTTGCATGGTAATAAAGTTTTAATACTGGATATGCCCATGAAAAAATATCATTTCTTGTTCATGTCATTGTGTGTGTGTGTGGCCAGGACCGTGACTTCTGCTTGCCTCGACGTCTTCAGAAAAGACACAAAATGCCAGCAGGCGTATGTTCTTGGAGCACTCAGTATGCCGTGATCTGCAAACAAATAAATACAAATTATTCAATTGTGTAAATAAAGAACAATCATTTTAATATTACAACAAAAAATTCATATAACTGTAGTCTTCACCAGAGACATCCACTACACTATCTTTAAATAAAACTGCCGTAAAAAATTGAAATACAATAAAACTTACCCCCACTCAGATCTATTTGGGATTATTCAAGTTTCAACCATGAAACGATGCCGGTTTGGACAGATCTGCTAGTTTGCCGCTGAAACTGAAATCAAAGGCGATCTTCAGAACTATTTCTAATCTTGTATTTGTGATTAATATAAAATACTGATCTTCCCAATAGAAGCTGATGTGTATACACATGACCAGGACAAGGTATTTTGTTACAGGGCATTTACGCAGACGTCGCAGTTCAAAATATCGTTTTAGATCTGATTTTGTACAGCAGCCTGTGTGATTCAGAATCGTCTGTCCTTTTTCGGTTTAACATTTTATGGACGATTCCTATGAGACTGCTCAATCATAACTGATGACAAATTCAGAAACAGATGATGGTTTCAAGTAGGCTACAGTAATGATTCGTTAAAAATGTCAAGCCACTCGTCGATCATTCACACTCAAAGAACCCAAGCCAAATCTGCTCTGGTTCCGAGCAGCTTTTTCCAACTGAGACCCTAATTGTAATGTTACGCATCTGCCGCGAAAAGATAGACCACAAACATGCGGCACTGTACCATGCTTTCGTTTATGTTGCTAAACAGATTAAATGTGCATTGTAAATGTGCTTACAGCAAAGAAATGCATCCTTACTTACCACAAAAATACTGGTGCCACATTCATCGCACTTGTGTCTTCTTACCAAAACCTATCGATATGTTTGTTTACGATATATTGGTAATTACTAACCGTTAACTATTTTTCAAAAATCTGAAATGACTTTTAAGAATCAAAGAAAGATTCGCTAAAACAGTTGACTTCAGAAAATAAGCAATATTTTTCTGAACCATGAAATAAAAATCGAAAACTCCGTTTGATCTTTTATTTTGGTAGATTGATGACAACAGCCGGAACTGAAAGTACCAGAACCAAAAATTAAGGGCATTAATCAGGAAAACTAAGAAGATTGTCGTTCCTGGCGCGCACTTCACATGTCCGTCAAACAGTGTCCGAGTGAGAGAAAAAAATTTTTTTTTCGCAGTTCGACAGTATATGAGGCCCTTCTTCATATCAAAGTGTAAAGGTTGCTGAACGATGTTTTTTCTTTTTGCTTGTTTAGTTACACTTTAACGTCAGCCTCGCACACACACACACACACATACACCATGACCCTCGTTTCGATTCCCCTCCATTGTTAAAACATTTAGTCAAAACTTGACTAAATGTAAAAAGAAGTCGGATGCGTTGTGACAACTGCCGCTCCGACTGAGGGGCGATTTACTGAAAAGGAAGGGGATGAGGGTGGGGGGGGGGAGGGGTCTGGGGAGAGGTCGAAGGCAAAGGGGTACAGAGCCGATACGATTACCTATTATACGATGTTGAGGGGGGGGGGGGGGGGGGGCAGCAAATATTCGCATGCACGTGGTGGTCAGTAACATTTGTCACAAAACTTGCCGTTTGCTTTTAATCCTATTTACATGTTATTCATTTCCCTTGTGTTATTTTTTTTCTCTCAGAAGAAAAGGGATGAATGAAAGACCTATTAAGACATGACCGGCTGGATAAAATATCTGAGTGAAATGTTACTTCTTCAAGAGTCCGTCTTCGATTTATTTTTTCTCTTTTTTTGACAATTCAAATTGATTTTATT
>NC_090259.1:20918703-20933703 GCF_037325665.1 Littorina saxatilis
GTACGGAGGAAGAGAGAGAGAGAGAGGGAGCAAAGGAGAGAGGGAGAGAAAGGTACGGAGGAAGGAAGAGAGAGAGAGGGAGCAAAGGAGGGAGGGAGAGAGAGGTACGGTGGAAGGGAGAGAGAGAGAGAGGGAGCAAAGGAGGGAGAGAGAGAGAGAGAGATACGGAGGAAGGGAGGGAGAGAGAGAGGTATGGAGGAAGGGAGGGAGAGAGAGAGGCACGGATAAAGGGAGGGAGAGAGAGAGAGGGAGCAAAGGAGGGAGGGAGAGAGAGAGGTACGGAGGAGGGAGGGACAGAGAGGGAGCAAAGGAGGGAGGGGGAGAGAGGTATGGAGGAAGGGAGAGAGAGAGAGAGGTATGGAGGAAGGGAGGGAGGGAGAGAGGGGTATGGAGGAAGGGAGAGAGAGGGAGCAGCAAAGGGAAGAGGGAGAGAGAGAGGTACGGAGGAAGGGAGAGAGAGAGAGGGAGCAAAGGAGGGAGGGAGAGAGAGGGAGCACAGGAAGGGGGGAGAGAGAGGGGAATGGAGGAAGGGAGAGAGAGTCAGAGAGAGGGAGAAAAGGAGGGAGGGAGAGAGAGAGGTACGGTGGAAGGGAGAGAGAGAGAGGAAGCAAATAAGGGAGGGAGAGAGAGAGGTTATGGAGGAAGGGAGAGTGAGCAAAGGAGGGAGGGAGAGAGAGGTAGCAAAGGAGGGAGGGAGAGAGAGAGAGGTACGGAGGAAGAGAGGGAGAGATAGAGGTACGGAGGAAGGGAGGGAGATAGAGAGGTACGGAGGAAGGGAGGGAGAGAGAGAGGTACTGAGAAAGAGAGGGAGAGAGAGAGAGGGAGCAAAGGAGGAAGGGGGAGAGAGGGAGCAAAGGAGGAAGAGAGAGAGGTATGGAGGAAAGGAGAGAGAGGGAGCAAATGAAGGAGGGAGGGAGAGGGAGCAAAGGAGGGAGGGAGAGAGAGAGAGGTACGGAGGAAGGGAGAGAGAGGTACGGAGAGAGGGATGGAGAGAGAGAGAGGGAGCAAAGGAGGGAGGGAGAGAGAGAGAGGTACGGAGGAAGGGAGGGAGAGAGAGGGAGCACATAAGGGAGGGAGAGAGAGAGAGGGAGAGAGAGAGAGACAGACAGACAGACAGACAGACAGACAGACAGACAGACAGACAGACAGTTTTCACGCAAAAATGTTGTAAGGGTTGTGGCGTGGTGGAAAGGCGTTTACCTCCGAAGCCGGTTTTTCTTCACTACGCAGAAGACAGAAACTGCAGAGCCGCTCTTCACTAAACTTTAAGTCTCTGTCTGACTGTTTGTAAACCAAATGTGGCTCTGATTGTATAACTTTTAACATCATTGGGATGAAATAAACACTCGATTTTATCGTCCCATCCCCCCAGATTACGTATGTGGACCCCACTTATACCAAGGTGATACAAAGTACTCAATTTTATCCAATCTTAACAGATATTTTTAAATATCTTATCACCCCCACTCCCGTCATCCTTCTGTTTTTAACCAGCTCCCGATTTTTTTTTTACATTTAAAAATTTTTTTTTTAACTATCGTATAAACCAATAATAGGCAATTTAGACCTTAATTTAAGCCCCTTAATTTTCGTTCGTTCGGTGCTTTTTTTCCTATAACCCAGATCATGTTCTTAAAAGGCTAACAATACATGCCTATGGGACATGAATATATTTTGTCTGGTCGTAAGGAGTTTGAGATGAAAAGTGTTGTTTGACGCCAGCGCGGTAAAACTAGTATAGACATGTCCCTGTGTGTTACGATGACATCAGAGTTTAAACTGTTCTTTTTCTAAATTATTGTGGTTATCATTCTTAATTAGCGAGCCAATCCATCAGAGAAAAATGAAAAAAAAGAAGTCATTTTCTCATGTCTCAAGGGAAAACCAGTGCCTTGCCTGTCTAAAATCACCTCCCGTTTGAGGAATTTTGCAGCCAGCGCAGTTACTTACAAGATATATTAACGTCCTACAGGCATAGATTGTTGGCCTCGGACAGGACTGGGGTAATATGATAAAAAAAAAAATAGAGGAGGAAAAGAAAAGGGCAAGATCAAGCAAGCCCGACCGTGATAGGACCCAGGACCCACTCTCCATGAGTACGGGAGAGGGGGGGGGGGGCAATAAGAGATATATGTTAAGGTCCTTGTAAGAGGAGTATTCATAATATTTCCTTTATATACGTTGACTTCCTAAGGGAAGGACCATTAAAACATGGACTTTAATTCAATTATAGTTTCGTTAAAAAATGATAAAACTCGGGACCACCTGTTAAAAGGTTTAAAAGTGACAACATTGTAAGAAAAAATATAAAGAACATGCGCAAACACGTAATACTGACCTATAGGGAAGTAAAATTGAGAGAAAACAGCTATCCTCTCGTTAATGTAAACATGTTTTAATGTAGAGACCAAAGAGCAATGTACTTACGTTAAAATGACGAACACGGAACGAATAACAGCGACGTTTCGACCTAAGGGTCTTCTTCAGGCACAAAAACACAAAAATACACACACAAAAAAGAAGAAGAAAGACGATAGATCAAACGAAGAGAAGAATAACTGACAAAACAACTGCACTGCACAAACCAACAAATGACAAAGACTTTGTCATTTGTTGGTTTGTGCAGTGCAGTTGTTTTGTCAGTTATTCTTCTCTTCGTTTGTTCTATCGTCTTTCTTCTTCTTTTTTGTGTGACTTTGTCATTTGTTGGTTTGTGCAGTGCAGTTGTTTTGTCAGTTATTCTTCTCTTCATTTGTTCTATCGTCTTTCTTCTTCTTTTTTGTGTGACTTTATCATTTGTTGGTTTGTGCAGTGCAGTTGTTTTGTCAGTTATTCTTCTCTTCATTTGTTCTATCGTCTTTCTTCTTCTTTTTTGTGTGACTTTGTCATTTGTTGGTTTGTGCAGTGCAGTTGTTTTGTCAGTTATTCTTCTCTTCATTTGTTCTATCGTCTTTCTTCTTCTTTTTTGTGTGTGTATTTTTGTGTTTTTGTGCCTGAAGAAGACCCTTAGGTCGAAACGTCGCTGTTATTCGTTCCGTGTTCGTCATTTTAACGTGAGTACATTGCTTTTTGGTCTCTGTATTGTTCCCTCTCACGTGCAGTCGCCATTGTTTAATACATGTTTTAATGTGTTTTGTATAATCCGGAAGCAGGAGTTTAAAACCTATATATATATTAAGGGAAAAGTCTGGGTTGTGGCACTCGATCACTAGGTGGGGCACTGCCCTTCGCTCCCTGTTACCCGAGTCCCAATCCTCGTGGTAAGGCGTCCGCCCCGTGATCGGGAGGTCGTGGGTTCGAACCCCGGCCGGGTCATACCTAAGACTTTAAAATTGGCAATCTAGTGGCTGCTCCGCCTGGCGTCTGGCATTATGGGGTTAGTGCTGGACTGGTTGGTCAGGTATCAGAATAATGTGACTGGGTGAGACATGAAGCCTGTGCTGCGATTTCTGTCTTGTGTGTGGCGCACGTTATATGTCAAAAGCAGCACCGCCCTGATATGGCCCTTCGTGGTCGGCTGGGCGTTAAGCAAACAAACAAACAAACCCGAGTGCCAACAACAATAGGATGAGCATCAGAAGTGAAGATAAAGAGGGAATTTTTTTCTCTGAGCGCGCGCCAGCAAGCAGGATGTCTCAGCACTGAAGCGGTAATAGTATGATCTAATTACAGGCGATGGGTTTATGGGTCACGTGATTATATATATGAAGTCTTATATCGCGCGCGTATCTCCAGACTCGGACTCAAGGCGCAGGGATCTATTTATGCCGTGTGAGATGGAATTATTTACACAATACATCACGCATTCACATCGACCAGCAGATCGCAGCCATTTCGGCGCATATCCTACTTTTCACGGCCTATTATTCCAAGTCACACGGGTATTTTGGTGGACATTGTTTTATCTATGCCTATACAATTTTGCCAGGAAAGACCCTTTTGTCAATCGTGGGATCTTTAACGTGCACACCCCAATGTAGTGTACACGAAGGGACCTCGGTTTTTCGTCTCATCCGAAAGACTAGCACTTGAACCCACCACCTAGGTTAGGAAAGGGGGGAGAAAATTGCTAACGCCCTGACCCAGGGTCGAACTCGCAACCTCTCGCTTCCGAGCGCAAGTGCGTTACCACTCGGCCACCCAGTCCACGTGATGTGGGGGCGGACCCAAACATTGGTTGATACTTACTGTGTTGACATTAGTTCATTGGCCCCGCCCCAACATCATATGACTTACTAATCCATGGGCTATCATTGGTTCATGTTTTTGGCGCTAAACTATCTGACAGGTAAAGAACTATTTTGATGTGACACGTTATTACTTGGTGCAAATACGCGCAGTGTTTAAAACCACTTGGCGGACAGAACTGTGCATTCTCACAATTCGACACTTACTACATCCATAATAACCACACCGTTGATCAATCGCTGAGAAATGGCACAAATGACAGTTGGGGAAAACATTCAGAAGTTGGAATGATCTTACCGAACGGCTGGCAGACTTTTTCAGAAAGAACGATTTGGTGTACGTGGTCAAATACAGTCGTGCTGTTCAACTTGCGAACAAGAATTCAAAACAGCCTTTTCCAGACGAACTGAAGTATGCATACGCAAAACTTGTGTGCAAGTACTCAGGAAAAGGACGACTCACAGGCCGAGGTGCGAAGAGGAGCAATGGGTAAGCGGATTAATATTTAGTTGCTATACTTCTTATGCGTCCTTGTCACAGATAGTAACTCGTATGAATGTTTAATTTTAATATTATTATTATTTTTTTTTTTTTTAGGTTTACAATGTTTCAACATTCATTCCAGTATCGACTGACATTTTAACGAGTGCAAAAAGTCTGTCTGTCTGTCTGTCTGTCTGTCTGTCTGTCTGTCTGTCTGTCTGTCTGTCTGTCTGTCTGTCTGTCTGTCTGTCTGTCTGTCTGTCTCTCTCTCTCTCTCTCTCTCTCTCTCTCTCTCTCTCTCTCTCTCTCTCTCTCTGCGCGCACTTCTTCTTCTTCTTCTTTGTCGGACAGATTTTTCACACAAATGACCAGGAAACCAGATTACGTAAGCCGTGTCAGCTGTACCCTTTGTAAAAGTCAGCGTAGCTCGAGAACGGCATTGAAGTATTTTCGGTGTTCTTTACCTTGCCCAGGAAGCAGCGCACACTCGAGTCAAGGACGTCGTAAAATGGCCCTCGGTCAAGTTTTCACCGAGAACCATTTTATGATGTCCTTAACAATTATGTGTTAGTCGGCTTAGAATATGCGCGCAGGTTTCAAAGTTTTGATCCATTCGATTATCTCAACAGACATCCTTTGATTGTAAAGTTGAATGCGGGCACATGATGGTTGAAAATACTTAACTTGAAAGTTTCCCGCTGTGGTAGATTTTTAGGATGGTTGTCACACAGGCAGCGACGGCTTTACTGGTCGGACCCAGTTGTGCGTTACCTCGCTTTTGCCTTTAATGACTGACTGACTGGCTGACTTTGGGGATTAACGTCCTCTTAGGTAACTAGGATCTATTTGGGAAAATTTACTGTGATACTGTAAGAGGAGCAAGAAAAGAAAAGAAAAAATATTTTTAAAAAAAATAGGGGATGAGGGGGGGGGGTAGATGGGGGGAGGGATGAGACCATGGAACTAGTTTTTAGAAGTTATGCAATAAAACATTTAAACATTGTAGGCTCAGACCACTTCGCCGTATTTAATCTTAGACACTGTACGTTATTAGACGCGAAAGTGCAATACTTAATGATCCGCTCAAAGCACTGTTGAAGCAACAATTTGTCTTTTGGTCGCAGATAAGGACATACTCTATCAAAACATGTGAATATACGTCTCAAGCATGACTAAACGCCCCGAAGGGCTCCGTCTAGTAACTCTATTTTTGATATCGTTTTTTAAATGTCAGCAATTTGCAATGAGGTCACCCATCATAAAATAAGGTTATTAATTATTTCCATACGCCATCTAAGTGAAACGGAGGCATTTTGTATCGCTGATTTTATTTACAAACTGCTCTTGCAGCGGATCATTTGATCGGAACTAAATAAGTAAAGTGAAAATAGGTAAATAAATATATAGATGGATAAATCAGAAAACAAGATTGCAAAACATAAACACGTTCATAAAACATGTTAGTTTCCACTATTGCCGTAAACAAGTTTTCTGCAAAAACATTGAAAGTCAAATACTGTTTTCGCCTCTGTTTCTTCTTGTTGATTTTTTACATTAATTTTAGTCAAGTCTTGTAGATTTTATCTTTGAAATATTTGCTTTGTGTTTCGTAACAGAATTAACTATGGTATTGTGTTGCTTAGTACTTGATGCATGAATTGGCGTCTCGCAGAATTAAACGCCGCTGAGGAAGGCCTGGCAACAGGTCGAAAATTTGGGCTGCCACTTGAAATTCTTTGTTAGGCTTTTCTTTTCCTTGATTGTGTTGACATCTCTCTCTCTCTCTCTCTCTCTCTCTCTCTCTCTCTCTCTCTCTCTCTCTCTCTCTCTCTCTCTCTTTCTCTGTGTATGTGTGTGTGTGTGTCTCTCTCTCTCTCTCTCTTTCTCTCTCTCCCCCTCTCTCTCTCTATTTTCTCTCTCTCTCTTTCTCTCTCTCTCAGTCACTCTCTCTCTCTCTCTCTCTCTCTCTCTCTCTCTCTCTCTCTCTCTCTTTCCCTGCCTCACAAACACAAATACACACGCAAAGCAGCAGGCCGGGATGCGGCAAATTGGGTAAGGCAGACTGGGATACGGCAAGTTGGGAGAGGCAGGATGGGATGCCGCCAACGCATCTAGCGGTGCAAATTCTACAGGGGGGGGGGGGGGGCGTTCTTTTAAATCAAGTTTTGCCCAGTTTTGATTTTGCCGGTTTTGGTAATCCTACATTCCTCCGTGCGACAGCGGACTAAATGCGCATTTAAAACTATTTAGATGTTTTGACTTGGAGCGAAATAAATTAAAACATCTTGTTCGTTGTGCTTTTGTTTTAAATTAAAGCGTATTCCATTTCTAAATTAAATATCACTTGCCTGTTAACTCTTTATTGTTGTTGCAATAGTTGTATATACTTGGAAGAAAAAAAAGGCCTACAACGAGACAGTTATGGTAGTCTGATTTAGACCACCCAGATACGGTATTTGCAAAATATTTATCTCTTTTATATTATTTTTCAAAATTGTTGTTTATGAAATCAAAAAATCACATCGAAAAATGTCACTATTCGATGTTCCCTCACTTAATCTGGATGTGAAGGGCTTTCTTGAAGCAGACACCGGCGCTTGCTAAACGATTGCCGCTTAAGCGGAGGGGAGTCAAGCGTGATTAAGTGCCTGGCCTGCCAATTGACACCTACCGGCGAAAACACATAATAGGCCACAGTTTCTCTATTTTTCACATAACGTTTCACTCTTAAAGTTTTTAACAAAAGGTGGTCCTTAGTTTTAACATCTTTTTTGAAATAATATATGAATTAAAGATTATGCTTTTAATGGACACATTTTTCACACACATGACCAGGAAACCGGATTACGTAAGCCGTGTCAGCTGCAACCTTTGTAAAAGTCAACGTAACTCGAGGACGGCATTGAAGTACTTTCGGTGTTCTTTACATTGTCCAAGAAGCAACGCACATGAGTATACTTGACACACTCGGGTTGTGCTTGGTTTGGCCATTAACACTATCTAGTCAAGGACGTCGTAAAATGGCCCTCGGTCAAGTTTTCACCGAGAACCATTTTATGATGTCCTTGACTATTATGTGTTAGTCGGCTTAGAATATGCGCGCAGGTTTGAAAGTTTTGAACCATTCGATTATCTCAACAGACATCCTTTGATGTAGTGGAGTAGTGGTAGGTGTCACGAAATGGGATATAAGTCTGTGATAAAGGTGATGTTTATTATTATGAAAATGTTCGTGCAACCCACGCGCTTTTTCACGCTAGAAGCCAACAAAAAAGTTTATTTCATGTTGATTAATCACATTACTTATGAAAGTCTTATGTTTTCTCGTGCGCACGTGTGCGTGTGTGTGTGTGGGAAAATATTAAACAGCTGTGCTTTCATGTTACCATTCAGAGAGTGCTTTGATCATAATTAAGCTTTAAGCCCGCGTGAGAAACAGACGATACTTCTGCACGTATGGTTTGATATCTGCCGGGAACATTTTTTATGACTTGTATAATTTGACTGATTAGGCAAAGGGATTACACGAAACCGACTCAAGCCTTGTTGAATGTCAAAGAATTCAAGCATGCCGAAGTGTCTGTTCGGGCCTGAGGAAAAGCACCTTCGGTAACCGTTTCATGTCCAATCCTAAAACGTGTATGGGAATACTTTAAGCATAACATTCGGGTGGTTTTTTTCCGAATAGAAAATATATAATACATCCATGCGATTTTATGGAATAACTCTGTTAAGTGTTTTTGTTATTGTTGCCAGAACAGCATGATCATATTCTGTAAGATAAAATCGGTTATTGTCAGTTTGTTTGTTTCCTTTTGTACACAGCGAAAACAAAATCGAATAGAAATTATACATCCATGCATTTTTCATGGAATAACTCCCTGAAGTGGTGTTGTTGTTGTTGTTGTTGTTGTTGTTGTTGTTGTTGTTGTTGTTGTTGTTGTTGTTGTTGTTGTTGTTGTTGTTGTTGTTGTTGCGAGAACAGCTTGATAATATTCTGTGAGATAAAATCGGTTTTTGTTAGTTTGTTTTATTTTGTACAATAAAGATATTAAACATTTTTCGCCAAGATTTCATGGTCTCGCCTAGGTGACAATGGCCGCAAGCATAAACGTTGTTTTGACCACGAGTTGAATGTATGTAAATTTCTATTTGTGTCCCCAGAATAAGATTCTATTTGGGACATGAGGTGGTTGTACGCTAAGAAAAAGCTGGGTGTGTGGGGGTGGGGCCGGGAGGATGACGGGAGTGGGGCTGTACAAGTTAAAAGTTGCGTTGATAAAAGTTATAAGCGTTTGGTATTGGGCGTTGAGAATCATCCAATACAATTGACACTGGACATTTGAAGACGCAACAGTGGTCGACACGGGGAGCATCATAAACACCGCCCAATTGGATTGCATGACTTGACCGTCCTGCAGTGATGTCGTTCTCGTCGGCTATTGGTCAGTGGATTTTGAGAGCGCACGTGCCGGACAATTAAGGTGTTCATATGATTGGTTAATACACTGACACGGTTCTCACCCCTTTGAGAGGTCGTGGCCTACATAAAGTTAGTTCGTTTCGCAAATTAGCAAAAGTCCTCAAAAAAGTCGATAGTCACAGAGACTCTGTGTTAAGAGATAAGAGATAAGATTTTATATAGTCCATGAGGGTAACCTCACAGAAATTCGGGCTGCTTTCTCCCTGGGGAAAGCGAGCTGCCATACAGTATACGGCGCTACCCATTTTTTTTCCCCTGCATGCGTGTATTCATGTTTCCAAGCCCTGAGACTTAATGCCGTGTGAGATGGAATTTTTTTACACTTTATTTCAAGTCACACGGGTATTTGGTGGACATTTTTATCTATGCCTATACAATTTTGCCAGGAAAGACCCTTTTGTCAATCGTGGGATCTTTAACGTGCACACCCCAATGTAGTGTACACGAAGGGACCTCGGTTTTTCGTCTCATCCGAAAGACTAGCACTTGAACCCACCACCTAGGTTAGGAAAGGGGGGAGAAAATTGCGGCCTGACCCAGGCCTGAACACGCAACCTCTCGCTTCCGAGCGCAAGTTCATAACAACCCAAGAACCAGAAGAAAAAGACCTGAGAGGCTACCTGGAGCTCTGCCTCACCTCTATGGTGACTGCTAGGCAGAAGCAGAGCCCCGAGGCTCTCATCAACTTATTAACGGATACCTCTGTTTTGTGACAAAAAATAAAGTGTCCGTCCCTAAACCAGACACCTATCTCATGGCCCTCAGCGCTCTCGCGGGGAGCAGAGATCTGTCGTCTGAGGAAATTCTCACAATTAAAAAAATCACTGTAAGTCCCTTGTAATTCTGGACTCCCTAAATGGGGGGCAAAATAAAATAAAGCCAGCATAAATATATGATCGTCATTTGTCAACGCTATTAACTTAAACAAAGGGGACACACAGCTCGCAGGTCGGGAAGGGCAGTGCCCCACCTCGCGGGCGTGTGCGTGTTTTTTTTGTTTTTTTTTAAATTCCTGATGGTTTTAAACTCCTGTTTTCGGATTACACAATAAACATAAAAACATGATTATATAAACGAGAGGATAGCTGTTTCCTCTCTCAGGTAATACTGCTAATGTGACGTCGCCTCCCCTGCGACTATTGTAGTGGCGGGGAGGTCGACGGACAACGCAGATAGATCTTTTTATCCTATTTAAAATTAACAAATGCCGCATAGCAACTCATGCGTGCGTCAATGAAATGATGTATCCAAATGTTACTACCCTATAGAAGATCAGTATTACGTTTTGCGCATGTTCTTTATATTTTTCTCACAATGTTGTCACTTTTAAACCTTCTAACAGGTGGTCCTGAGTTTTATCTTTTTCTTAACGAAACTAAAATTGAATTAAAAATCCATGTTTTTAATGGTCCTTCCCCTAGGAAGTCAACGCATATAAAGGAAAAATTATCCCCGAGTATATTTCTCATTGCCCCACCCCCCTCCCTTATTCATGGAGAGCGGGGCCGGGGTCCTATCACGGTCGGGATTGCTTGGTCTTCCCCTTTTCTTTCCCTCCTTTTCTTCTTTTAGCGTATCATCAACTCATGTCCCTAAAAGGAAAATTTTCTGTGAGGACGTAAAGGACCCCCCTTTTTTTTACAAATTAGCAATTGTCCGGTCAGACATCATATGGTGCGGGTGTTAAATCTGTCAGTTTGCAAGAGAGATAATTCGAGTTTGTGAGACTTGTTGCATACAGTGGTAAATACCTGATTTTGATGACTTTGGTGATCTTTCTCAGACGGGAGGAATAGCAGAAAGGCAAGAAAATAAAAGTGAGTGATTTTGATTCTATTGATTGTGCCTATGATTAGGTTAGATTGAATAGATTAGATTGTGCAAGCAGGATTCCACCATGGAATACATTTAATTTATATGAGGGTTAACGTTGTCTGCACCATCTCAGAAAAACTATCATATTTTCGACCTAAATCTGTGGATCTAAAAACATCATCTCGGTTATAATGTAGTATATAACAGCCTAAAGCATGTCACATTTATAGAACAAAAAAACAAAAAAAATAATTTCGCTAGTATCGTGTACACTACATTGGGGTGTGCACGTTAAAGATCCCACGATTGACAAAAGGGTCTTTCCTGGCAAAATTGTATAGGCATATATAAAAATGTCCACCAAAATACCCGTGTGACTTGGAATAATAGGCCGTGAAAAGTAGGATATGCGCCGAAATGGTTGCGATCTGCTGGCCGATGTGAATGCGTGATGTATTGTGTAAAAAAATTTGTTTGTTTGTTTATTTGTTGCTTTACGTCCAGCCGACTACGCAGAGCCATATCAGGACGAGGAAGGGGGGGGATGAAGGGGGCCACTTGTCAAGCGATTCCTGTTTACAAATGCACTAACCCATTACTTGTGTCCCAGCAGGCTTTAGTAAAACTAAATTAATACCTACTGGAAGATTACCAGTTTCCAGTATGTTAAAATAGGCTTAACCTATCTACTGCTGGACTTACATCAGAACACTAACAGATTAAACTATACATGAATCGCGAGACAAGCGGCAAGAGAAGAGATTTTTGGAAAAAATACAGGTGAATGAGCAAGAAGGCAGAAAAAAGAAAAGAATTCATGAAGAAAAAGAGAGCATGACAGGAAAGAGGAACCAAAAATCTACCTAACAGCAAACTAGCAAGCTCCTGCGGTTCCAAAAACAGGAGGGGCTTTTAATTTCATAACCGCAGTTCCCCACTGCGGGAGTGTAAAAAAAGAAATCCATCTCACACGGAATAAATAAATCCCTGCGCCTTGAATATGTGCGCGATATAAATTGCATGCATAAAATAAAAAATGAAAAAGATAAAAAAAAAAAAAAGATAAATAAATCCCTGCGCTTAGAACTGTACCCACGGAATACGCGCGATATAAGCCTCATATTGATTGATTGATTGATTGATTGATAGTATTTTGCGTGTGATATTTTCCGAGTGTGATAAAACAAGTTAGAATGACAATAAATCGGAAAGACTTAGTTAGGGTTAGGGTGGGTGGCCGAGTGGTAACGCACTTGCGCTCGGAAGCGAGAGGTTGCGAGTTCGACCCTGGGTCAGGGCGTTAGCAATTTTCTCCCCCCTTTCCTAACCTAGGTGGTGGGTTCAAGTGCTAGTCTTTCGGATGAGACGAAAAACCGAGGTCCCTTCATGTACACTACATTGGGGTGTGCACGTTAAAGATCCTACGATTGACAAAAGGGTCTTTCCTGGCAAAATTGTATAGGCATATATAAAAATGTCCACCAAAATACCCGTGTGACTTGGAATAATAGGCCGTGAAAAGTAGGATATGCGCCGAAATGGCTGCAATCTGCTGGCCGATGTGAATGCGTGATGTATTGTGTAAAAAAATTCCATCTCACACGGCATAAATAAATCCCTGCGCCTTGAATATGTGCGCGATATAAATTGCATAAAATAAAAATAAAATAAAAAATAAATAAATCCCTGCGCTTAGAACTGTACCCACGGAATACGCGCGATATAAGCCTCATATTGATTGATTGATTGAAAGACTTAGTTATCGTACAGTAACAACATGTCATTTAATTACTTAATTTTGGGATAGTTTCGGAGCAGTTTTGAAAAAATTATTGCATGGGTTCAGTCTCGTTTTCACGTCCAAATCGTCAGAAAACTTTCCAAAATGTAAGAAAAATTCTGCAGAGCAGCTGAGCTGCTCTTCACACAACTTTTCTGTCGGTGTCTGTGTGTCTGTTTATCTTTCTCTCTATGTCTCTGTTTCTCTGTCTCTCTCTTTCTCTGGCTCTCTCTGTCTCTCTTTGTCTGTCTGTCTGTTTGTTTCTTTTTTGTCTCTCTTTCTGTCTGTCTGTCTGTCTGTCTGTCTGTAAAGCTGTCATAACTGTTCCTTTTATTTCTATCTCTTTCCTTGTTTTTGATTAGAATTTTGACTGTCTGCGGGATGAAAAAAAGAGCATTTTAGCATTTCTTATTCTGTTAGTGTTAAGATAAAGATCAATTCAATTCAATTCAATACAATTCTCTCTCCCTCATTTTCATTCTTATAAATCAGACTCAGTGTTTGTGTTATACTGCCTTGCTCTGCTGAGTGTGTGTGTCATACCGCTTTGCTCTGCTGAGTGTGTGTGTTTGTGTTAATTACGGTCTGTCTGTATATTCTTTTGTCTGTCCGTCTGTCACTCAAGGGTAAACCGGCACGGTTAGCCTAGTGGTAAGGCGTCCGCCCCGTGATCGGGAGGTCGTGGGTTCGAACCTCGGCCGGTGTCACGATTTCATCTTTCGCCTGTGTACATATTTTCCCCTCGATATTTATGGACGAAAAGCATGTCAGTTTCTTGCATGTGAAGAAAATTGGTTGTGAAATTAAATAGATTTCACTCCCAAAATCGAATTCTTCGAAAACGTGTACCGAGTGGTTACGTCCCTTGAGTAAGAAGGGAAACCTTTTAGGATGAATCAAATTTCTAAGTTAAATAAAATAATTGGTTGGACAAATTTGGCCCCATGAATGTAAGGTACACAAGGTCGCTCATCAGTACTATCGAAGGGTGTTTTTTTTGTTCAGTGTAGAGTTTATACTAGATCAACGAGGCCGAAAATCGAAATATCAACACGGCGAAAGATGAAAACGTCACACCGGGTCATACCTAAGACTTTAAAATTGGCAATCTAGTGGCTGATCCACATCCCATTTTGGTGTAATCCCATTTTGCCGCCGTCCCATTTTTTGCCCCATCCCATTTTCGCGACATTTCACAAGCCAAGCGTCATTTTATAAAATTTATAATTTTGGATGATTAATGAGATGAGGATGATTATAATGATGATGCTATGGATTTCCAATTTGGATTGAGACTACGTGACAGGGCATTTTACTAACATGTCATAACAATAGCGCGACATCCCATTTTGACACCATATCCCATTTGGCCGCCATGCCATTTCACCGTATTCCATTTATCCCCCATCCCATTGTCGCGACATTTCACAAGCCAAGCGTCATTTTACTACCGTGTCATAACAATAGCGCGTCATCCCATTTTGACACCATCCCATTTGGCCGCCATCACATTTTTACATTTAGTCACGTTTTTTTCATTTTTTTGATAGATGTCTTTGATGACGTCATATCCGGCTTTTCGTGAAAGTTGAGGCGGCACTGTCACGCCCTCATTTTTCAACCAAACTGGTTGAAATTTTGGTCGGGTAATGTTCGACGAAGCCCGGACTTCGGTATTGCATTTCAGCGTGGTGGCTTAAAAATTAATTAATGACTTTGGTCATTAAAAATCTGAAAATTGTAAAAACAAAATTTTTGTATAAAACGATCCAAATTTACGTTTACCTTATTCTCCATCATTTGCTGATTCCAAAAACATATAAATATGTTATATTCGGATTAAAAACAAGCTCTGAAAATTAAATATATAAAAATTATTATCAAAATTAAATTTTCCAAATCAATTTAAAAACACTTTCATCTTATTCCTTGTCGGTTCCTGATTCCAAAAACATATAGATATGATATGTTTGAATTAAAAACACGCTCAGAAAGTTAAAACGAAGAGAGGTACAGAAAAGCGTGCTATCCTTCCCAGCGCAACTACTACCCCGCTCTTCTTGTCAATTTCACTGCCTATGCCGTGAGCGGTGGACTACGAGTATACGGTCTTGCTGCGTTGCATTGCGTTCAGTTTCATTCTGTGAGTTCGACAGCTACTTGACTAAATGTTGTATTTTCGCCTTACGCGACTTGTTTATTTATTCTTCTTGCCAAGCCTCACTATACTACTATACTGCGTATTCAACTA